>NC_047671.1:42977152-43277152 GCF_011762505.2 Arvicanthis niloticus
CTCATCTCAGAGGATCTGGAATTTGAGGCCAGCCTGGGCTATCTAGCAAAAAGCTAGCTAAAAAAGAAAGGGTTATCTATGTTGTCTGGTGCAGTACTGTACCTGAGCATTTGAAAGGTTAAGCTACCACTTCTGAGGAGTGGTATTTTTAATACCATTTTTTATGTTTAATTATAATTAGAATTAAAATATTTTAAGGTTGTATTTAGGTTTATTTATTTAGGTTTAATTAATGTAAATGTAAACTTAGTCATCTGCTGCTACTGTCTGCCATATTGAACAGGAAGGCACAACAGATACTAATTCATGTGGTTTAAGATAGATGCCAAATTGGACCATTCTAAGGAGGCTGGTAATTAGAACTCAGCTGGTGTCTCAATAGTTCATTAAAAACCTGTTGTACTATAAATCAGTTGCCTTAATGTATTCTTTCTTTCAATCT
Source organism: Arvicanthis niloticus (assembly GCF_011762505.2). NCBI lineage: Eukaryota > Metazoa > Chordata > Mammalia > Rodentia > Muridae > Arvicanthis > Arvicanthis niloticus. The sequence goes on from NC_047671.1 coordinate 42,977,595, forward strand.
TAATGTCTTCTTTTGTCATCCTGGTTTTTTCTGTATCTTTTCCAAGTCTGTAGGCATAGCTAAAAAGCACTTTTCAGATACAAGAATTTGGCGAGTCAAGCCACTGCTTCTGTCATTTCATGGGGAACAGACATAGTCAGGGAAAGAATGAATGCTTAGGCCACCATGAGCCAGGCTCCCATGTTGCTTTGCAGTCCTGTAAGCACTTACAGACTGTCCCAGGGAGGCCTTTCATGCAATGTGCAGTGTCTTTGTTTATGTAACGTTAACAATTAGTTTTGCCTGCTCTTTATAGCAGTTCATGCCCTTATATAATGTAGTTTCAGATTACAACTGCCCTTTTAAAATAAAGACTGACTTTTAAAATGGAACATTTTAGTCATGGCAGTGTCTTTTGACTTTCTTTTTTAAAAATACTATTGTATTTATTTATTTTAAAATAATATTGTATTTAAAATAACATTACATGCATTTATTTTAAAAATAATATTGTACTGTGGGGTTGGTCTTAGAGGTCTCCTCCTATGCTCAGGCTTTACCCAGTGTGGAGAAGAGCGTCTTCTCCTGGCTGATTTGGAACAAGATGTAGAACTTTCAGCTCCTCCATGTTTGACTGGAAACTGCCGTGATTCCTGCCATGCTGATGATGGACTCGACCTCTGGGACTGCAAGCCAGCCCTAATTAAAGGTCGTCCTTTATAAGAGTTACTGGGCACTACAAGCTCACAAATGAACAAAATGTGCTATGTCCTTTAGAAATTGATAGTCTGGTGCAGGCTTGCAAGGTTGTTCTCTGAATGGCCACACAGTATACATTTTTAGTTTTATAGGACCTTTCATCTCTGTCAGAACTATTCAGATCTGCAAATATAGCCCGAAAGTTGCCATAGATCAAGGAATATTCTGTACTGCAATAATTAGGCTTATGAAAACGTGCAATGGTCTGGACTTGGCGGGAAGCCTCCACTGCTGGTCTCTGATCTATTAGAAGAGACAGATAGATCGATAAAAGTTGTAGAGTGGAGTAAGCGAGCAATCTGAACCCAAGTGCTTTCATAAAGTAGCAAAAGGACATCAAGTTAGCCTGGGAAGTACATGAGGAACACAGGCAGGACTTCTGAAGGAAGTGTCCATGTCAGCTAGAGATTGGAGAAAGACAGAGAAGAGGCGTGCTAAGCCGAGGGACAATATGCAAAGCAAACACATGTAAAGCAGCGGTGTCTATTACTCAGTCTACGAGGAATTCAGTGAGGCTTTACTTAGTGAAGGTCACTGACTTTGGCAGTGAAATGAAGCTATCGAGCCAAGGCCAGCCAAAATCCAATGGACCACAGCTATGAAGCAGAACACATTGATATTATACTGAAAGTCTTAGGATCACAGGGATAAAAGATTGTGAATGGGCAAACACATCCCAGTTTGTTGGTGGCCCACTGGAAAGCCAATACCCTACACTGAAAGTTCCACAGTCCACTAAGTAGAGAGGAATGCTGGTGTAAAGAATGACCAGGAGAGATGGCTCAGTGGTTAAGAGTACTCACTGCTCTTCCGGAGGACCTGGGTTCAATTTCTAGCACCTATGTGGCAGGTTACAGCCACCTGTAACTCTAGTTCCAGGAGATTTGATTCCTTTTTCTGAACTCCACAAACACCATGCAAAAATATGGTACATAAACATACATGTAGACAAAACACTCATAACATAAAGTAAATAATAAGAGAAATCATATTTAAAAAAAAAAACAATGACTAGTAAGGACAATCAAGGTGAAGCAGAAAGAGTAACATCAGAAATGGAGCGACCAATTCTTGCCAGCTGATTAAGAGAGGGGGTGACTCTGAAGGAAGCTTCTAGACGACTAGCCAATGTAATAAAATGGTATCATTAGTGTAGATAGGAGAAATAAACTTAGAGAAAGGTATTGAATGAATGCATTCATGAAAGACTTTGGATTTAATTCAAATACATGGTGTTGACATGTAGTCACCTAGTGGAAAGTAGATGGCCTGTAATTTTAGCATAACATTACAAATGGGGACCAGATATGGTGGTGCACACCTGCAATCCTAACACTTTGAGGTGGAGGCAGGAGGATCTGGTGTTCAAGGCACTTCAGGCCAGCCGAGGGTCCATGAATCACTTTCTCAGAGAAATCACAAATGCATTTTAAACTCCTTTCACACCCTTATTCAATCCCCCTCCCTTCTTCCTTACTTTTTAAAATTAATTAATTTGTTTATATCGAACGCTGCTTCCCCTTTGGGTCTCCTCTCACGGAGACCCACTACCCACCGCTGAGTTTTTTAAGGATCATTTTAAAGAAAAAGAGCATATTCTGTGATAAGGGAAATAATTTTCAGGACAAAAGTCAGTTTTTTAAAATTGACAATTTATTTTATTTTAGTTTTTGGTTTTTAAATTTTATTTTATTTTTTATTTTTATTTTTTGCTTATTCTCTTTACATTCCTACTCCCCCCTCCAGGTCACAGTCATCCCCCTTCCCACAACCCTCCCCCTTTCCCCTTCTCTGCTGAGTGGGTGGAGCCCTGCTGAGTGTCCCCCTGCCCTGGTACTTCAAGTCTCTGTGAGGCTAGGTGCTTCCTCTCTCACTGAGGTGGAACAAAGTAGCCCATCTAGAAGAACATATCCCAAATACAGGCAACAGCTTTTGGGATAGCATCCATCAGCTCCAGTTGTTTCGGACCTACATGAAGGTCAAGCTGCACATCTGCCACATATGTGCAGGGAGGCCTAGGTCCAGCCCAAGCATGTCCTTTAGTTGGTGGTTCTGACTCTGAGAGCCCCAGGGGTTAGTTGACTTCAATGGTGTATCGAAGATAATTGTGCTTGATGGCCTTATCTAATTACATATACAGTAACCCTATAAATCCACATGCAATGTGTAGTGATCTGTGTGCTGATAGAACAGGGTTAGGATAGTGCTTGTGTTGTTCCACAATTTGATGTTTACTCACTACTGTTTAGGAAATCCATTATAGAGGTATGTCTTTCAAAAGCTCCATTCTGTTATATTTCTATGCCAGATGGTGCCTCAGTTTACACACACACACCAACACACAAATTTCTCTATGATAGGCATCTGTACCTACCACCTTTGTTTCTCAGCTTCCTTGCTTGGAAAATAAAGATAACAACAGTACCAGTCTAATATGGAGATTATCAGAATAAGATTAAGATAGATAGATGGATGATAGATAGATAGATAGATAGATAGATAGATACATACATACATACATACATACATACATACATACATACATACATAGGGCCCTGACACATATTAAACATCTAATATGAATTAACTATTTCTGTCAATATGATAGTTCACATCAGGATTCAGCTGTTCCCAGTTCTTTGTTATTGTGCTGGTCTCCCCTGACGACACACAGAGAAGTGTTACATAGTTACATGCTATTCTTTAGCACCTGTAACAGGAAGTTGATTATTTAATTAGAGAGTATCTTAGTCACTCCTCTTGTAGCTGTGACTAAAGTGCTTGACAAAAAGCAACTTGAGGAAGGAAGGGTTTACTTAGCTTAGTGTTTCAAGGATGCAGTCCATCATAATAGGGAAACCGTGGTGGCAGGAACAGAAGGCAGCTGGTCACCGTGCATCTGGAGTCAGGGAGCAGAGCGAGATGGATGCTTGTGCTTATGTACCTTTCTCCTTTTTAAATTCAGCCCAGGACACCAGCCCATGGATTAGAACTACCGTGTGTGTGTGTGTGTGTGTGTGTGTGTGTGTGTGTGTGTGTTCCTCACTTAGGTAATTTAATCTAGTTAATTCCTCATAGAAGTGGACAGAGATTTTTGTTTCCATGATGATTTTAAATCCCCTCAGTTTGACAGTCATTATTAACCACCAGAGATAGTGTTAACACTACCAAACGCCTCTCCAGAGATGTGGTGACAGCTTTTTCTCTGCCAATGCCAGGTGCCAGCCTGTGCTCCTTTGCCAGTACTGGAAATTGTGAGGATACTACCTGGGAAGTATTGTGTATATTGAAATAGTACCTGATTTTTTAAAATTAGTTTAGTCTGTATTTTGCTCATATCTGTGAGACTGATAACATTTTCACATGCTTATTGACCGCTCAGCTTTCCTTCTGGTTGGCTATTCACATTACTTGCCCATTTTTCTACTATTTCCCCCTTCTTATACTGTAGGAATTCTTTAGATATTTAAATAGTAATAGTTTTTCTGTTATACTGCACATTATGCTATGGATGTATTTGGCTTGTTTTTTTAATGTAAAGTTATTACTTTTACTAAAATCATTTATATAAATGATTTGGAAAACAAAACAAGATACAGAAGAGTTTGTGAAAATCACAAAACTCTGGTCTCACCTTCCCCTTTATGCCTGCTATTTACCTTATGCCTTAGAATAGTGTGTGTGTGTGTGTGTGTGTGTGTGTGTGTGTGTGTGTGTGTGTGTGAGAGAGAGAGAGAGAGAGAGAGAGAGAGAGTGAGTCAGTCTCCGATGTAGTTTGGGCTGGCCTGCAAATCATTTATGTAGACCAGGCTGAGCTCAAATTCATAGAGATAGCTCCTGAGTACTGTATTAAAGGCATGTACAACTATGCCAGATTTGGAGGTAAATTTTCTAAACTTAAGGTTCCCATTCACTTTCTTTCTTTCTTTCTTTCTTTCTTTTCTTTTCTTTTTTTTTTTTTTGTAATGCTTCCATCTCTGAATACAAGATTTGAACAGAGTTGTTTTGCTCCGGGCTGTGAATGGCAGGATAGCTTTGCTGCCTTAAGCCCCACTTCAGGTCTCACTGCAGATTACAGAGATCTGATGACACACCATGACCTCAGTTGTTGCAACTGCTCCTCCGAAGCTCCTGGCTCCATAGTCTAAGAGTGGACTTTCAGAGCCTTCATGGTCTGTCAACATGTTCCCATGACTTTTAAATCTCTCTAAAACCTGTTGAAGCCTCTTCTGCCTGATAATCTCTTCTGACTAAGTTCTGTCTTCACTATGGGTCCCTGTATTTTCTTCTTTTATCTGTACCTCGCTTCATTTTGCTGAGAAGCAGTGATGAGAGACAAAAGCATTTGCTCCTCGCAGCCTGTCTTCGGAATTCACCAGTCACAATCCAGAATCCTGTTTAATGAAAGCTGGTTTTAGTTTTTGCATTTTGAGAAATCTGTGGCGGTGAAATCAGACTGATCTAAGTTACGTTTCTTTTTTCTTTTTCTTTTTTTTTCTGTTACTCAAATGATGGCTGACTTGGCTCGGCCTGCATTCCAGCTGGGTTCTGGGTTTGCTGTCACTGTGAGAAAGAATTGTGTTTTGTTTTTTTTTTTTCCTTCCCCTGAGCCTGAGAGACCAAAGCTCATCCTCCCCATTACATTTCCCTCTTGTTGGGCTATAAATTTCCCTGGATGATAAATGGCTTCATTGAATTTCTACTTCCTCCTCAATTTCTCTGTACATTAAATGAAGAAAAATAGCCCAGAGGAAAAAGACTCACACACAGAGAAGTAATAGCTGGGCTTCGTGAAACCATGCGGGTTAAAGCTAGAAACATTGATCTCCAGTCATAGTTCAGTTCTGCTGCCTGGGGATTGGAGTTCTTCACAGAACTACAAACTGTGTTACCTAGCCTAGCCAGTTTCTTTGCTATAAACCTGGTTCCACTACATTGTCATGACATAGTAGCACTGTCTGAAGACAAAGTACATATGTGTAAATATGAGGACAAGATGTTTCTTACAGCATTGTCACAATGATGACTTAGTAAGAAACCATTTCATCAAATTTTTATGACATATGCCAAAATGTTCTCTGCAGATATTGCTGAGTAAAGAGATTGCACGTAACTTTACTTTCTCACTTTTGCTTGTCTACATTTCTACCTTACGTGTGTGTTTCTAGAATGCAATCATGCAGTGTATAAAGACAGATCATGTGGGGCTGTAGTTCTCGAGTGGGTGTGGGTCCTGTTGGGCTGAGTTGTGGATCCCACATGTCTGCTGCTCCAGGCAGACAGAACCGCAGCTTGGGGAGCAGAAGCATGGGAATTTGACTGAGTTCACCCCACACAGCACTGGGCAGATGTCAGGCTATGAGAAGCTGCTGGACTCTGCCCAGGCATGGGGAGATCTCAGTATGAGACTTGTGGGGGCAGAGCTCTTGGATGGGGACCCTCAGACAAGAAGGCATGCGGGGATCGACTGGTCTCAAACTCCTGGGCTTCCAGGTGCCTCTGGGAGCTGTGGAAGAGTTGAGACTGGGGTCATATGGGCTGGACCGGCCCACAGCGAGAGGGATGAGAAGCCGAAAGGGATGAGAGGGAGAGAGCTCTGGCAGCTCCCTGCAGGGCAGTGGTACTCTTGGTCACTGCAACTTGCTTGGCCGGATCAAGGCTGGCTCATTTAGCTTGCTTGAGTTGGCAGGGCTCCGTGGCTGGAACATAGAGAAGTCCTCCACAGGAGATTAGATGATGGCTCCATAGTTAAAGACCTTCTCTAAGGTTCTCCATGGTGGGCCCCAAAGACACGAGGAAATCCATGGTTTTAAAAGGTTCATTGTCATGGCGGAAAGTGAATGAAGTTGTACCCCCCAGACCTCAGGGTGGGCCTGAGGTTAAATACCATTTGTAAGGAAGAAGGTCTGGGAAGGAATGCTTAATTGACTACGCCCTCTGGCCTTCAGGTATCTCATTAATATGGACATCTCTTGAGCTCTGTGGACTGTAGTCATGCCCTCTACCTGTGGAGGGGCTGGTAGGGGCATTGTCCTGCATGACTGAAAGGCACTGATCAATGGAGGTCTTCAGCTGTGTGTCAGGAGCCTGAAATCTGTGAGCATGGCAAAATGTATTCTGTCCCTTGCAGGGATATCTGTTGTGTCTCTGGTCATCTCTAGCCAGTGCTCCACCAGAAACCAAGCTATCCTTTCAAGATCCCACAAGGTCACTTGACAATGAACTCTAGATAATGATGCTCCATATGGAGCTGTCTTGGTTTGTATCCTTGCCCTGTATGGTATTCACTCGATGGGTAAATCATTTACCCATGTAGTTTTTACCACCTGTCCCTGCTTAGACCATGTATGCACTGGGTATAAAATGTTTGCTTTCCTTTTCAAAGCAGGTGCTTTGGGTCCTGAGGTTATAGGGCCCTTTGTTTTGTTATGGAGTCTATTGGTTATTTATAGTCAACGAACATCTCATGTACTGAAGTCTACTGGAAGAAAAGAATCAGTGTATCTGGAAAAAAATTAAAGTGAGACTGTCTTCAGAAGGGTTATCATTTTAATTTCTGAGTATTTATGCTTCAATTCATGAAATTAAATGTGTTGGAGGTGTGTCCTGTGCTCCTTGATTTCCCCATGCATTTCAGAAGATCCTGATTTCAGGCCAACACTGGTTTCTATGAACTTGAGATCAGGCTAGGTGTCGCCTCCTGAACCAACCAGCAGACAGAAGACAACAGATATGGGATCTTCTTCCCAACACGGTTTATTCAACAACCTTGAAGTACCACAAAAGCCCCTGAGCTCTAGCTCTAGCCCTTAAATCTCTGTGTCCTCTCCAATCAGAACCTGCCACGCAGTCATTCTTAATTGGTGCTGAGCACATACATCTTCATGGCCCGATCTTATGTAACGATGAACAAGCAAAATGCATGCACTGTAAATCTTAGCCTACGTGCCACCCCAAGCGTCCTGAGATGGAGAGTCAATGCTCCTGGTGCGTCTGGCACCCAGCCAGGCGCCATCTTGAGTTCCTGAGTTCTGCTCCCTACACTAGGAATATGAATCTTGGATATGTTAAAGCAATTTTTAAAAGGAAAATGTTTAATATAACAATCAAAAATTGTCACAAAGCTGTGTGTAGTCACTGACTAAATGGTGCAGTTGCTAAATGTTATCAGAAGGAAGACAGAATGGACCAATAGTGACGCACAGAAGCAGGATGAAGGGAGAACCTACAATGTTTCTTCAAGGCTTTGTGGTCAACACTGGGCATCGTGGTGCACACCTGAGACCCTAGAACTATGGGCAAGAGGTTCAAAAGTTCAAAGCCAATCTCAGCTATCTAGAGCCCAAGGCTAACCGGGCCGCACAACACCCTGTTTCAATAAATAAAAACTGAAAAGGTTCATGTGTTCAATATCCTAAGATGCTATTCCTACCCCCATTTCATTAACTAGGGAACATTTTCCAGGCTAGCCCAGATTAGGGCATGTAAATAACTTGCACTTATTAGGAGGGACAACAGGAAAACATTGCAGAGAGGCTTGGGACCAGCAGTCACAGCTCACCGAAAGCAGTTTTTAACAGCCCAGCTCAGTAGCTGCAATCTTGCTCTCCAGGCTTTTTTTTTTTTACTCTACTTAAAAGTAATCTGAATTTTTTTTCTTTCTAATAACTTTTTCTACTCATAATACTGATGATAAAAATACAACATATTTATATGCACATTTGAAATAGAAGAGTGAATGCAAACTTTTCAGTTCAATATAAATCTTGCTAATGAATAGTACTTGGTGATGGAGCTGTCCATCACAGGCTCTCAGAAGGTGGAATACGAGAACAGGGATTTGGGCTGTGACTGATTTGGTTTAAACTCCTGGACTTGCCACTTATCCCTGTGACTCTTTCAGCCCTCATATAATTAAATGAGGACAGTAGTTCCCTTGCAGATACAGTCATAATCCTATAAATCTATACTGAAGGAATGTCAGTGAAATTTAATTTTTAAATACAGGCACTTCCAGCTAAAGATTATGTTCTGACTTGAGAACAGAAGCAACGTTCTCCGAGTTGAAGTTTGGTACCAACTTCTCACTGGCCCAGATAAGAGTTCAATGTCATCCGTTCAGCTTTGACATGGCATTCTAGAATATAATATAGATCTGCCTTCTGAACTGCTTTGATTAAACCAGGGCTTCTCAATTCTGAACAGAACTGGGCTTCCCAACAGGTGCCAAGTGAAATAAGTGGGCCACAGGCAGTAGAGATGAGGATCTCTGTGGACAGATTATTGCTCTTAGTGAGCAAGCCAGCTCTACTGATTAGACTTTCTTTTTCCTGGAGAAGTTCCTATTTCATAATAAATGCCTTAATCATGAAACAGGGTCATTGAGAAAACCTACAATCAATAATTGTGGAAAGATTATAATAATGGCTGCTGTTTAGTGGGGGGTTAATATGTGCCAGAAACCATGGTGAGTGATTTGCATGCCTTTTCTCATTTACCTCAGAACAAAGCTGTGAAATAGAAACTATTATAATCACCATTGTAAAAATACTTGACATACAACGTTTCGGCCACCCAGAAAAGGTCAATGTCAGAATCTCCCTCTGAACCTCTGAAATCTAGAAGCCCCCCTCATTTCTCCCAGGATTAGCTTTTAAGGATTACCGTTTCAGAATTGCTGCCTAAAAATCTAAGGAGGAAAATCCTTATTCTAGAAAATAAAATATGCAACCAAAGGAATTTCTGGAACTTTCCTTTACAGTTTTATTCTACACTTGTAATCCTGACAGTCTCCAAATCTTGAATAAATCCAGACTCCCATCAGACAGGAAACATAAAGAGGACAAAATAAACCAGGCACATGGATGATTTTTTTTTAAACATTATTTCAATTTAGAACACAAAATCTCAAGAAAGCAATTACATTAGCTGTTGTGAACTGTAGGAATTTATTCCTAAGCATACATCTTAGAATGAGTCGGCGTGGCTCTTCTAAGGGTATATAAGTTTTGATGAACACCTGCTGATTTAGCTTATTTGGGGCCAAACTAAAGGGTTACTCCTGCTGCGGTTTGTTCTCACATAAATGGTGGTGCACACGAGACACGCCCAACTGTACACGCACAAGTTCACTAACACTGCAAAACACACAGTCGAGGTATCAAGCCTGAATTAAGGGAGGGGAAGAAAACACCTACCACCAGCATTCTTGCTTTTGAGGCTTAAGCAAGGCTATGCATGTATACCCTTTGTACCACCTACAAATGGGAAATTCAAAGTAATCATCTACAATACCTACATTCATATCCATAATTATTCAGCAACGTGCCTGCCTTACAAAGACATATTATATATGCACTGTGGCATATATACCATGTATATATGCCATATATACAGAACCATGCATGCGTATACATACAAACTAGTCAAAGTAAAATACATAGCTGTGTATAAAAATTATTTAAGAGAATGCGATGCCATGTGGAAGCAGGGTGATCTAAAAAAAAAAGCCAACAACATAAGCCTGCCACAAACTAATGAGATTTTAGGGACTGTCATGGAAAAATACAGTAAATAGTAAATATTAAAGTATTGCAGGGGAGTGAGAGAGTCATCATTTCTATAATTTTGATTATGTGTATGTTGTGTGTGTGTGTGTGTGTGTGTGTATGAATGTGAGCATGTGCATATGAGTTAAGGTGCCTCTGGAGCCCAAAGGTGTCAGATACCCTGGCAGGTGGAGTTACAGGTTGTGAGCTGCCTAGTGTGAGCAACAGGAACTGACCTCAGATCCTCGTAAGAGCAGCTCGTGCTCTTAAGCACTGAGACATCCCTTCAGCCCCGACCCTATTCTTATTTGAGTTCTTTAACTTGGTGTAGAAAACCAAATTAAAACAAGAGCTGACTAACAAAAGAAAAACACAAAACTTATTACTTTTACATTTGCATAGGGGTCTTTACAGGAAAGTAAAGTCCAAAGAAGACCAGAGCATGCTATTTGTGTCTTTTAGGCAAAACACAACAAACTTGAGAAGGGATGTAAGGCTATATGGATATCCTGGCTATCCTAGTAAACTCTAGAGCAGTGGTTCTCAGACTGTGGGTTGCTAACAACCCTTTTATGGATATCCTGCATATATGATATTTACATTATGATTCATAATAGTAGCAAACTCACAGTTATGAAGCAGCCACAAAATAATTTTACAGTTGAGGGACACAGCATGAGGAACCGTATTTAAGGGTCACAGCACTAAGTAGGCTGAGGACCCTTGCTCTAGAGTGTTAATACGGTACTTGGCAGGGGTAGAGTGAGGTATGGAAGCTAGTAATAATCAAGGATTACTTTTAAAAGTATTTATTCATGTTTGCTGCAGCCCGGATTACCAGTCTTTGGTGGGCCAGGTTCTTTCCCAGCTTTTGGTATAGGAAAAACATTCATCCCCAAAGAAAGTGTGTGATCTGCATGAAAAACACGCAGGGCAACATGGGCCAGCAGCAGTTTTCTGACTTTGCGGTTCCTCAGGGGATTTCAACTTGAGATAATCAATCTGCTCATTTAGGGTATTTTGAGATGACACATCCTTAACCCCTTCTGTATCTCAGCAACAAATTCAACCTAGATTTGATGGTGTTTAGACACTAGAAACTTAGGGAAGAGACTGGGGCAATGGGAGATTAAGAGTGAGGTAGAGTGAATTGGGAAGATTTTTAAATGTGCATGAGGCTAAGGGCCTAAAGGGCTTGGAGAAGTCATGGTGGCACTGACTGGGAGATGGGACTTGCAAGGGATGGCCTGGGAGAGGGGAGGTGGCAAGTATCAATCAGCAATCATATTGGTTAGGTCTTCAAGACAATTGCACTTTAGAGGTATAGTGAGATGAAGCATTTATTAGCTTTGATCTTTGGAATGGTTTCAAATATCTTTCAACTCCTGAATTCTATAGTTCATTGACTTCATGTGACTTATGGTTGGAGTAGTATTAACAAGATGTTTCCCAAAAGATACTGTTAGAAAGAAAAAAAAATCTTCAATTTCAAGGATCAAACAGACATCTGACAGATAAATGTTCTTGGTGAGCATAGTATTTCTGGTTTTCCTTTAAAAATTATTTTTCTTTCTTTAAAAAAAGTATAAGACTCAGCTGGGAAGTGGTGGCACACGCCTTTAATCCTAGCACTTTGGAGGCAGAGGCAGGAGGATCTTTGAGTTTGAGGCCAGCCTGGTCTACAGAGCGAGTTTCAGGACAGCTAAGGCTACACGAGAAACTGTCTCAAAAATCAAAAACAAAACAAACAAAAGATGAAATAACAACCAAAAAGTAAGACTCTATAGACTAGTCATAATTATCCAGTGACCTCCACTACCCCTTATGTCTTAGGTCCAACCACTTCACACTGTCTCATTGCATCCAGTCATGAAAGGTGTCTGGGATTTTGATGCTTACTTAGAGATAAGTAATTAGGGATGAGAAGTGGAAAATCCGAAAACTGCAGAGGTAAGTGAAAATCAAGATTAAGTAACTTTGTATAGAATAACCAAGCTGAGCAGAGGTCTAGGAAGCTGGAATACTTTCAGGTTGTCAAAGGTTTCATTGTTTTTACAGTCCAACTAGTAACAGAAGGACAGAATGTCAGAGACTGTCTGTTTTGTATTCTGAATATTGTCTGGGAGAGTCACGGTGCTGCACTGAACAGATAGAAAGAATTTTTAAGTTCTTCAATTTCAAAAGAAATGAAAAGAGTAAGTTCAGAGGGTAGGGAGAGAAAAGAACAAAGGGATAACCAGTGCTGTCTCCCTTCTAAATGGCAAGTGTTTTTGTCTAGAAAACCCAGATGAAACAGATTTTTGTTTGTTTTGGTGGAGACAGACAGTTGTTTTGGTGTAACTCCAAGTGGCTTGGAACTTGCTATGTAGACCAGGTTGGGTTTGAACTCACAGAGATTCACCTGCCTCTGTTTCCCCAATGTCAGGATTAAAGGTGTGAGCCTAAACACTTGGCCATATGGTTTTGTACACTACCATTTTTCTGGAAGCAATGAGAAAGTTTAAAATCAGTATACTATAGCAAGTACAGTCAAGAAACAGTTTTGCTTCTTATTTCATTAAGAACTCTCTTTAGCCCTTCTGACACGGTCTCCTGTGTTTATCCCACAGGAATGACTTGCTGATGGTCTGCCGACAGCTGAATATGGAAGAGTCAGTAGCTGAGATCATGAACCAATTGGGCACAGATGAAAACGGGAAAATCTCCTTCCAGGACTTCACAAGGTGCCACACTCAGCTTGTTAGAGAGATCAGGAAGGAGGAAGTAGACCTTTCCGTGAAGTCAGACAAGTCCAGTAAAAAGAAGCTGAGGGAAAGAATCACTTCCTGGCCCACAGGCAGTGACAACAGTCTGGGTAGGTGTGACCAAGTGGCAGTATGACCATACCCTTTTGTCCCAACTACATTATATCTAAGTGATTGCCCCTGTCCCCTTCCACTCACATGGGATTTCCCTCTGGTGACATCTTCTCTCCAATGGCTTCTTGCTTCCTAGCTTTTTTCTTTCCAGATTCTCACATTTTCCAGCTGTAATAATTTGTTTAAATATCTCTGGAGAACCAAGTGTGATGCTAAAAGTCTGTAATCCCAGCACTTGATGAACAGAGGCAAGGAGATTGAGAGTTTGAACCCATTCCTTTTGTGAATGTTATAATTTCTTCTGATACAAGACAAGCAGTTAAAAATGAAATACTTAAGGATTTTGATAATTAACATGGGTGATAAAAATGGGATTTCTTACACATACTTTAGAGTACTCAACTATAGGTGTACTTTTTAATTTTTTAAATTTCATTTTATGTACATTGGTGTGAAGGAATCAGATTCCCTGGAACTGGAGTTACAGACAGCTGTGAGCTGCCATGTGAGTGCTGGGAATTGAACCCCGGGTCCTTTGGAAGAGCAGCCAGCGCTCTTAACCACTGAGCCATCTTGCAAGCCCCACCTCTATGTACTTTTTAAATGTCTGAAATTTTACACAACTAAAAAAACAAAGAGGCATCTTTAAAAGTGGATGGAACAAAGGGGCAAGAAAACATCTAAATTTTCTACTTATATTTTGTTTTTAGAGCAGGTTGCTTTTCAACTTACAGAGATCTGCCTGAATGCTTCAGTTAAAAGTATGTACCACTATGTTTGGTCCTTCAGGAATAAAAAAAAAAAAAAAAAAACCTAAAAACTGTCTCCTAGATCCTCTCTCAGTTTCATGCTTTGATAAAGAGTGAAAGGAAAGTGCCAATTCATGTTGATTTCCCCATCAGTTGTTTCAGTTAACATGGGAAGTTTTGTAGTGCCACACCACGCAGACAGCTGTGGGAGAGACACCTAGACCAATGTTCCTGACAGTGTGTCCTGGTAGCTTTTGACTTTTGTTTTTGTGTTTGATTGTTTGTTTTCCAACTTTACCAAAACTAGTAATCTAGTAAGAATAACCCCAGTTGAGAAAAGTCCCTTCATCAGATTGCCTATAAGCAAGTCTGTGGGGGAATGTTCTTGATTTATGATTGATGTGGGAGGGTCTACCCTGTGGGTGGCACTGTCACCTGTGGGCATCTGGTCCTGGACTGTATAAGAAAGCAAACTGAGCAAGCCATGGGGAAGCAAGACAATACACAGTATTAGTCTATGCCTCTGTTTCAGTCCCTGCCTGCAGGTTCCTGTCGTGAGTTCCTGCTGTGACTTCCTTTCATGATGGATTGTATGTAAATTCTAAGATGAATAGAGCCCTTTCCTCCCCAAGTTGCTTTTGGCCATGGTCTTTATCACAGCAACAGAAAACAAACCAGGGCACAGTGGAATCATTAGAGCATTATTATTGAGTCACTGAAGAAATAAAAAGGTCATCTTTCTACCAGGCCTTACTACCATTATGGATTACACTGTAGCTCCAAAGACAATTACAGTGATGTATGTGCTCTCTGCAAATTTGTAGACATGTTTTATTTTGAAGTATTTTTCTTAACATTAGCGCAATATATGTTCATTGTAGAAAACAATGTGGGGGAAGGTAAACAAAAGAAAATAAAATTCATTTTAACATCACCATATAGGAATAATAAACAGTGATACATGTGGTATGTTGGCTTCTAAAGTCTTACTTGGTTTCTGACTCTCCATCTTTGTCTGTCTCTATCTGTCTATCATTGTCTCTTGCACTATCTTCTCAACTATGTCTCTCTCTGTGTGGTTTGTTTGTTTATTTATCCTACTTATTTTTCTTCCTTCCTTCCTTCCCTCCTTCCTTCCTTCCTTCCTTCCCTCCTTCCTTCCTTCCTTCCTTCCTTTCTCCCATTTATTGGGTACTGAGGACTGATCCCAAAGTTTTTGTTTGGTATCTTAAAAGTTTTTCCTTTCACTTCTTCATAGTTTTATATATAGTATTTAAAGGTGCAATGTACAATGATTGCCTAACAAAAATGACACTGAATAAATATTAAATGAAGGAATGAAATTACTTCATTCTGCCTAGCTTACTTTCTCTCTCTCTTTTTCTTTTAGGAACATAGATTTCTTGTATAAATACAAGTGTGTGTTTACATACTCTAAATGTATGTATGTGGTGGGAGTTAAGCCATGAAATAGCTTAATAATTTAATGCTATAGAGTCATTAAAACAATGGATAAAGTTTCAATCTGAATGTGGACTGTTTTAAGGTCTTTTGTTTGGTTCTGTTCTGTTTTCTCAGACAGAGTCTTACTATGGAGCCTTGGTTCACTTAGAACTCACTATGTATCCCAGGCTAGCCTTAAACATACAGTGATCCTCCTGACTCTGCCTGCCCTATGCTGGAGTTATGGGTGTATGCCACCACAGCAGAATAACACATTTTCTAATTTGTATGTAGTAGAAACTTATGCAAATCCTAAAAGAGAATTTTGAAAAGAATTGATGGTAATATCACATTAGTTTTATCCCACTAAAATGACTCAACCAGAGGAAAAAGCTGTAAAATAATTTTCTTTCTGCCTTTGATCGAAATTCATGTTCTTGAAAGAGAAGAGGTGACCAAAAAGAGATGAAACATATCACATATCATGAATTGAGAAAAACAAAACAAAACAAACAAATAATCAAACAAACCAAACAGAAGCTGTGAAACCCCCTACTGGTTTATTCCGGTCCTTGATACTTCAGTCTGAGTGTGAATCTTTCTGTCATTTGAAGTGCCAACATAGCCCTCTACAAATCACTTCAACTCTCTGTGTCTCTACTTTCTCAAATGTGTAAAATGTGTAAAATGGGGACAATTATTATTTGCAGAGAATGAGTTAATACACATGTGCCACCAGCAATAGCTGGCTCATACTGAGAACTGAATGCAAGCATATTGGGCCACTGTGCATTCCTTTTGATGAAATGCTGAGACAAGACAGTTTTATAAAGACAGAAGTAGTTTATTAAATCACAGTGCTCAAGGTTCAAGTGCCTGCATCTGGGAATGTTCTTAGGTGCTTTCATTTGGCCTCATGGTTCTAAACATGTGTATTTTAGTGCCAGTGCTTTGAACATACATTTCCATGGGGTCTCGAATAAGGTAAAATTCATATGTATTCCTGTGTCACTCATAGACATCCCAATCTTAATGCAATAAAATATAATAACTTTATTTTCTTCCACATGTTTTCTCTAAAGCCCATTCTTCTCAAAACTATCATGGTCTGGGAAATATTCGAGTCTAAGAAATGTCGCTGTCTTACTTCTTTGCTCAAGCTTGAAAGTCTCACTGACAACAACTCCAACTCCTCCTCCTCCTCTTCTGTCTTTTTAGATTTTATTTACCATTTTATGTGTATAAGTGTTTTATCCGCAAGCACTTCTGTGTACCCAATGTGTGCCTGGTGCCCAAGGAGATGGTGAGCCTTCATGTGGATGCTGGGAATCGAACCTGGGTCCTTTGTAAGCACCACAAGTGTTCTTGACCACTGTGCTAATTTTCCAGTCAATTTTTGAGTCTTTTGACAAAGTAGATCCAGAACCTTTGCTCTCCTGCACCATGTTGTCTAAATAACTACCATATCTATAGGTGCCTATAAAGATAACCTAAAAGTACCTCCCTTCTTCTTTCTTAGTCCCAATATTGTGTTCTTTGCTCTGAAGTCATAATTGTCTTTTAATTCTGTGAAAACATGTTTAGGTGAAGTCCATGTCTTTAATGTTCTATATGTTCCTTATCTCCCTAAATCCAAAATCCTTACCAGAGTCTGGCCCATGCTTGCTATTCTGAGTTGATCTTGGTGACTCCAAGTTTGGTGACTTACACTGTATGTTCCAGTCTGGCTTTCCTGCTATTATTCCAATTCAGCATATTCAGCCAACTCCTCTGACCTAAAACCATGTTTTCTGCAACCCTTTTATAGAATAATTTTTTTTCTATTATTCAGAGTTCAACTTACTGATAGGCCATTCGGACAGCCTTTCTCAAGCTAAAGCTGCCTCATCTCATTTATGTTTTCAGCTTTCCTGTCCACTAACTGCACATCACATGGCCTTATCTGACACTATAGTATGAATCTACTTGGACATGTAATTACCTTTTCCCCAGATACAATAAAGCTTCTATTAGAATGCTAATGACTTTGACTGTCTCTTTTGCTCCAACACTTTAGTATTGTGGCATTAAATAATGGTCGTCAATTTAATAGGATCTAGAATTCTTTAGGAGGCAAACCTCTGGGTGTGTCTATGAGGAGACTTTATACAAGGCTGAATGTAGTTAGAAACATCCCATGGCTTGGGGTCCTGGATTGAATAAAAAAAGATAAAATGAACTGACTACCAAAGCATTCATCTCTCTCTGCTGCCTTACTGCAGAGGCAGTGTGATCAACTGCCTCAAGTCCCTGCTACACCTTCCTGCCATGGTAGGTTGCATCCTCAAATTGTGAGCCAAAAGTAAACCCTGCTTTCCTTAATTTATTATTTTTTTTTAGGTACTTTGTCACAACAATAAGAAAGGGAACTAATAAGACTCTTAGAAGAGTTCCTGGCTTGTGGGAGATGCTTGATGTGGAGGTATTAAATGAATGACTGTGTGCGGACTACAGTGTGAGCAGGCTCTTTTAGGGATGCACAGAAGTGCAGTGCACGGTTTTAGACACTAACGAATCCACAGTTTAATTATAGAGGAAAGAATAGCATGAGAAATTCCGTTACCAAGCTACAGTTTGAATTCAGGATCCTACACATTCTGGGCACCACTGAGCTATATCAGTGCTAGAAATGGCACTCAGATTACAAAATGTGAGACACTGCACTTATATTGTCTGTAGCCAGAGTTGAAAATGCTGTGAAAATGAACTTTAAGAAAATGTAGGGCTTTTACCTGTGGCTATAAAGATAGGGAGACATAGAAAGAATGTTGAGCTGTCATAAGAAAAGCCTAAGAAAAACTTGGGTTTTATGATTAACTGTCAGAGAAACTTTATTGTTGGCTCTGACATTTCACAGCGCATCCACAGCAGGGAGTCAAGCTGGCAGAAAAAGAACTGTCAAAACATTACATGCTCAACTTGGAAGAGGAATTTCGATAGATTCATTTATCCCAAGTGTTTTCTGTGGGATGGTGATTTCAAGAGATGATCATAAATATTATGAGAAGAAAGGATTCCTTTGTCAAAGAATTTGAAAAGTTTGGGTTAAAGCAGATTAATAGTTTTTTGTTTTATTTCTGCAAGATGTTTCAGAGCTTTAATGTGCTAATGCTTCTTGGGGACCCTCCAGGAGAGGAATAAAATACATCACAGTTCCATGGCTTAATTGACCATAGATTTTTACTCACAGAGCATTCTCTGCTCAAATATACTTTGGGGAAAAAAATTAGGATACTGGAACAACTAGGAATTTCTACATTTTCATATCCATTTAAAGTCATCTTAAAAATAATATTTTTACCAACAGAGATCAGCTGTCTAGTTTGATAGTTATAGCTATGGCAATAGCTAATGGTTAAAGTTACTAATATTTACTGTGTGCACCAGATGACTTTTAGGCAATTGACTTGTATTATGTACTTGAAAGATGCCAGGTCACTGCTAAGTTCCTATGTGACTCAGGGTGGGTGCCTAATTATTCCGATTTTTTTTTTTTTACTTCCTTAAGGCTAAAGTGTAAACTTGTATATTATAGTATGGTTGAGAAGATTTAGTAAGCTACCACCTGTAAAGCACCTATGCAGTGCTTACTCATAGTAGGCTTTCAATAAGTCAAAGTTCCTATAGCGATTATTACTGTACTGCCAAGTTAATCGTAGGCTCCTCCTCTCTTAGAAGAGGGAACAGGCTCTAAGCTGAGCAAACTGTGAAGAACATTAAGAAGTTGTCTGTTGAAAGAGATGATTCTTTGGGTCCCTAGCAACTTCTGTTTTAAGACTGGAACCTCATGTAGCTCAAGCTATCACTGAGCTCACCATGCAACTGAGAGTAAAGTTTTGGTCCGCCTACTTTTGCCTGCGAGTGTTGGTGTAACAAGAGTGTCTCACCATTCTTGGTTCCAAGTAATTTTAACGTAAGACTTTAGACAACCAGGATACAAATTGGAATGAGCACTGTTGTCTGGGACCACTCTAAGAAATTCTAAGCGCATGGTCCTCAGGTTCTTGAAGAGAGATAGGAAGGCAATTCATGTTAGTTCAAGCTCATTTATTCAGAAGCCAAGTGAATACTGCCTGGATTTGCTTCTCCTCAGTATACAGTTAAAGGCTGTAGAACCTTCTGGGAAAGGATGGAAGAAAGGCTGAAAGTAAAAGTCTTAGGTATTTTAGTAAAGTCCCTCAGAGAAACCCCTTCATTCAAGGGGTTCAGGATCTGCAAACTGGCTCAAGACTGGACATGGAGTCACAGGCTAAGATTCTTTTCACTACAATTCAAAGGAGCCTTTTAAAATAAATTTAAAAATTTATTTGTGAAATTTTCTGCTTACAGAGATCAAACAAAAACTTAGTAGGCTTCTTATCTATTTCATTTCTGAAAAGATCATGAGTGATTTACCAATACCAAAGGGCCACACAAGCAGTGCCACTGTAAAAATCCCTTTACCTGTGCAGTCTATAATGCTAACTACCCTTGCCTTGCCCTGGGCTACTCACCTCTGCTGCTACCCACCTGGCCCCTGCTACTTTGGGGCCCAATTAAACCCATTGTATTTAATACATCCAATTGAGCAGCAACATCTTCAATCCTAGCACAAGGGAAGAGTGACAAAAAACTTACAAATTGCCAATGCCCCTCACACCATTGTGTGTTGTTTAGCATTAGTGAAGGTCATGTCTTCAGGGCTGTTCTATTATGAAGGATTTGGTTTTGCACTGTATTGCAGGACTTTCTGGTACCCTCTGGTGATTAAATGTCAGAGACTTATTAATATTGGTGAAAGCTTAGGCATATAGCTGGGCAGACTCTCAGCTAGCTCATCTAAATGATCCAGACTATTCTAGCATTACGTGGCCAGTTCTTTACCTTCTTTCAGCCCTGGTCCTTCTGTTCCTCTTTATGTCCAGCTGGCAAATCTCCTGCCTGATTTCTTCTCTCAGACCTTCTTTCTGCTCAGAAGGTCTGCTTTTCACTTCCTGCCCAGCTATTGGCTGTCAGATCTTTAAATCCAGTCAGCAAGTAAGGAAGGATGAATGTTTATGAAATATGAGGCCGAGGATGGGCCATAGGAACAACAATACCAAGATCCTGCTGGTATTTAGCTCTCTGCCACTTTGGCAGTCAACAATTGAATATACAGAGACAACCTGCACACAACGAACAAATGTTATCTCAACAGCACATGGTACCCACTTTTGCACTGCAGTTTCCCTGAACCATAAGATTCCTTCATCGATACCAAGCTTAGAGAGATCAGACATCTCCAGCTCCTTTCAGTAGGCAGTCTTATGGCAAACGTTTCAGCCAAACAAAATTTTAATACACTTTTTCAAGTGTGAGCTTCCATATTAAACCTAAATAATCTAAACAAATCTTTTATTATTGTACCGGTATTAATAAAGTCCACTTGATCCAATTTTATGTTCCATCTACCATTATCTCAGATCCTTAGAAAAAAAATCTATCACCAGATCCCCCAAACTTCTGCTTGAATGAATTAGCAAATTTATTAAGCTCTTTAGTGGCATAGCACACCTCCTTGTGAACTGCTTTCTATATCCCTTCTAGGAACCTGCTTAGCCTTAAGTCTGGTTATGCACTGGAGGACGTAAGTATTGTTTCACCTGGCATCTTCATCAGAGAAAGTCACTGGCTGGGTTGACATACAATGAAGGATTGATTCCCTCTGGCAAAGGTGGAGAGAGCAGTATTGCAGGGTGGGCGTGGGGGTGCATCCTCTGATAAGGCTGGAGACTAATTCCTCAGGCAAGATAAACCTTCGGAATGTGAAGGTCTGAGTCCTCAGCTTCTGTATCCTTTCACACATCTGCCTCTTAAGTTACAGAACGAATTTCTTACCAGCCGGTAATTTTACTTTATCCACCAACACTCTCCATGACTTAAACTTGAATTTTTGCTATGGGTCAGCCAATCTTCTATGTATGAGTTTGGTTTTCCATAACTTGAGCTCTATGGATGCTGGAGAGAAGATTCTCATCTAGGGTAGTAAACTTAGAAACCTTTAGACTGTATACAATGATAGAGCTACTTAGTATTTTCTTTTTCTTTCTCTTTCTTCTTTTTTTTGGGGGGGGGGGCTGTTTTTCTTTTATTTTTATTAAATCATTTTATTTATTTACATTCTAAATGTTGCCTCCTCTTCCTGGTCCCCCCTCTCAGAGTTCTTCACCCCATGCCTCTTTTGCTTCTGGGAAGGTGCTCCCCCACCCTCCCACCCACACCACTCTCTCCTATCAGCACCCCCTTTCCTGGGGCATCAAGTTTCTACAGGATTAGGCACATCCTCTCCTACTGAGGCCAGACAAGGCAGTCTTCTGCTACAAATGTGCTAGGGTCTTGGACTAGCCCATGTATGCTCTTTGGTTAGTGGCTTAATCTCTGGGAGCTCTGAGGGATCTGGTTAGTTGATAATGTTGTTCTTTCCATGGGGTTGCCATCTCCTTCAGCTCCTTCAATCCTTCCCCTAACTCTTCCATAGGGGACCCCTACCTCAGACCAGTGGTTGGCTCTATGCATCTGCATCTGTCTCAGTCAGCTGCTGGTACAGCTCTCAAAGGCCAGCCATGCTAGGTTCCTGTCATCAAGCACAAGATAGCATCAGTAGTAGTGTCAGAGTTTAATGCCTGCATGTAGAATGGATCCCAAGTTGGGCCAATCTCTAGATGGCCTTTAGTCTCTGCTCCATTTTTGTCTCTGCATTTTCTTTAGACAGCAACAATCCTGGGTCAAACATTTTGAGGATGGGTGGGTGGCTCCATGCCTCAACTGTGGGCCCCATCTATCTACTGGAGATGGTCTCTTCAGGCTTCATCTCCCCACAGTTGGGCATTTCTACTAAGGTCATCCCCATTGGGTCCTGGGAACCTCTCACATCCCAGGTCCCTGAGACTTTCTAGAGGTTCCTCCCATGCCCACTTCCCACTGCTGCATTATTTCTGGCCATTCTCCTGGCCCTCTGGGCTTCTTTCCTATCTCCCCCATACCTGATCCTGGCCCCTTTTTCCTCCCACTCCTCTCTCCCACCCAGGTCCCTCCCTCCTTCTGCCTCCTATGATTATTTTGTTTCCCTTCTAAGTAGGACTGAAGTATCCACACTTGGGCCTTCCTTCTTGTTAAGCTTCATATGGTCTGTAATTTGTATCATGGGTATTCTGTATCTTTTGGCTAATATGCACTTATTAGTGAGTATATACCATGCATGCCCTTTGGGTCTGGATTGCCTTGATCATACTTTTCCTTTTATCCTGAGCTTCTAGAAACAACCAGCTAGCTTGTCATCTTCCTTATTTTTTATACCAAGTGTCAAAAGCTTTATATACAGAATCACAAAATTCCTTGTTTCCCACAATAAGCCCTTCAAATATTATTAACCATTGGCTTTCATTGGTTTCCATGCTACCAGAGGAGTCTTCAGTTAACTATAGGTGTCACTGAATTGTCTCTTCCAGATTTAGGCTGAGTCTTCCCACCTAGAAGGTTCCAATAAAGAAAATCTATAATAGGCATGCCCAGGTGCTTGGATTTTAGTTGATTCCAGATGTACTCAAGTTGACAACCCAAATCACCTATCACTCACACCCACAAATATCCATCCAGTCCTGACACAGTTTTCCAGATGAATGTTACTCGTTCTACATTTTTTCTGTGTACATGAATTATTTTCTAATTCTTAAAAAAGTTTAATACAAGAAGGCATCTTTTTTTTCCATTCTAATTGGATTGACCTAGAATGTAAAACTAGCTACAAATCAAAGTGATTTATATCCCCTTTGAGCACTAAGTGAGCAATTAACAATTAGCAGAGATGTCCAGGCAACTGGACTCCCACAGGGCTACATCCAGAGTCTCATGTACCATCCATCTTTCACACTGGTGATTCAGCCTCCCCCTTCAGAATTAGCTTTCTTCTTGGGCTCCTTATTATAGACTCTAGCAAGCCCAAGCTTACACTCATTTTTTTTCTTCTAAACCATTATCATAAATAACAGTACGGAAAATTAGATCCACCTGTATACTTGAAATTTTTGCTCTAGCCAGAAGAATATAGTAAAGTGTTTGGCCAGGGTTCAGATCACATGATCAATCTGTCCAATTTTGGTGGGATGATGCCATATTATGATATGGACTGAGAGTTGCAGAGAAGCTCCTGAAGTCAAGGTCCAGGCACCACTTGAAGGAGAATGGGTGCTGAGCAGGCAAAAAATAACAGATGTCTGCTATCCAGTCTTGTAAATATTGCTTTCTCCTCCTCTTTGTATATGTGTTCCCCGATCCTTAAAAGATTATAATAAAGATGGATATCACTGACATATATGCATATGTAGTTGGGAACTGGGAGATACCTGTTTTGCATGTCACACAACCAAATTAATACGTTTTCTACTGAACAAGTGGACATCTTACTGTCTATCCTTGGCATGCATTGTAATCTTGACTCCTGTGGTGTTCCATTATTCATTTCTATATGTATCTTATCTAGTAGGTTATGAATTCCTGGTAAATAGAAAAGAGCCTTGCACATAATAAGTGATCGGTGACTAATTGATCAATCAATGAGAATATCAGTAGACAAGATTGATATTCCCAACACCTAGTCTCAGGGATGGGAACTATGGTGGTTTGAATAGGGATGGCCCCCATAGGAATGCATAGTCGTCAGGGACTGGTGCTACTTGAATGGAATTATGAGGTGTGGCCTTGTTGCAGGCCCTGAGCCTTGGAGTTTCAAATGTTCAAGGCAGACCCAGTGGCTTTTTCTCTTCCTGTTGCATGAACTATAGAGATGTAGAGACTCTTAGCTCCTTCTGTAATACAACTAATTGTTCTTCTAGGTCACTGAGTTTTACAGTGGCCTGTTATGGAGTAGTAAATGTGATATGCATGAGAATTATCCTTTAGAAGTTTGTGACATTAGTAGGAATAAAGACAAAAAATATGACTACAACTAATAGAGCATTAAAAGTCATCAATTGAAAAACGGGTGATGTCAAGAAGGTGTGCCAAAGAAGAAAAAGAAGAGCCATTGTCATGAAACCATGGAAAGACATGAAGCCAAAGTGAATATTCAGGAAGTGACTGCAAAGAAACTTAAGGATGTAGAGATGAAGGGATGTCCCTGGGTAGCAGCAAAGACTCCAAAGAAGAATTTGCTAGAATATTTAACCAATCATCAAATTGATGATTGGTTTCTTTCCCTCATACTAAAGCCTGTGGCCATGTAGGAGCTGCTTGGCAGTGAGTAAGGATGAAGAATTCAAAAAGCCCCAAGATGAAAATGTTCATTTTCTCAAGCATTGAGATTTGGTTGGAAATTGCACACACTGGTATCTTGCTTGCAAAAAAAAAAAAAAGGATTAAAGCAAATGCTGACATATAGGGAGAATTGAAAATGCAAGTGAATTTTCAAGATAAAGTATGAGACTTCAAAAGAAATATCTAGCTTGGAGGTGGCTGCATTTATCTCCTAGGGTTCATGACTCTCGTCTGCCTTTGGTGGGCTTTAGTGGAAAGATTAGGATGCAGTGCGTTGAAGGGATCCCTGTAAAGCATGAATCTCAAAGCTTAAGTCTCTTCTGCTTTGTTATTGCTCCTGGTCTTTTAGGGATCTTGACATTGGAGCTCACCATTGCTTTGGTATCAGACAGTGACTTTAAAAACCCATTTGAGTCAAGAAGGAAAAAGAACTTTAGGCTGCCCAAACACTGCTAAGATTCCAGCAAAGGTGGCTTTGTTTGTTTGTTTGTTTTGGTTGTTTTGGTTTTGTTTTGGGATTAGATGTTGTAGTACTTTTAAATTGTGTGTGTGTGTGTGTGTGTGTGTGTGTGTGTGTGTGCCCCAACTCAACATATAGAGGGAAGAAATTCTGAAGTACATATGCATTAATGCAGGATAATCAAGATTATCCAGAGGTAGTTTATATGAGTGACAAACCTTGCTTTCAAATTATGAGTATTATTAAAGGTTTAATGATAATATCCTTAATAGGTATTCTTAAGGCTTTTGTAACTTTTGAGATCAGCAGCATCCATTAAAATAAATAAAAATTATTTATTTTCAGACTGAGAGAAAATATGGAACACTAGACTCAGAAGTGTATTTAGATTTAGTTTAAGTCATGTCATGAAGAGAGACTAAGAGATCTTGTGAAAAGAAGCAGGAAACTCTGAAACCTTCCCACTCCTGGCCCACTAACTTAGCTTCCTTGATTATTTGAGGTATTGTGGGTTCTCAGGTCCTAGGACCCACATCCTAAAATATAAGTGCAAATCATCTAGTGAATGTAGAGCTCAGAGATAACTTTAACCTCAGGTGAGGAAGAATAATCAAGAGTCAAGTGTATGCTAATCAGACTTAATGAAAAGCTTGTCTTCAATATATTCAAAGTCCAGCTATTCATTTTCAAATAGCTTTCCTACCATGAGCTTTAGACTCTGTATTTATGACATCTGATTTCATTGGTGGTATACTGAATACCTCTACATTGTGTGTTCACTGCAGAACAGGGGAAATTATAAGGCAATATGTAGGAAGAAAAAAATAGATATCTTTTTTTAAACTTCTGAGAAGGCACCATGAGGTCACTGGAGTCTCAACTATTCCTTAAGATGGCGAATACTTTACATTTGTATTGTAGATTACTTTCCTGTGTGATTTAATGTTATCTGTAGCCATCTAAATTCTTTTAAAATGATGTGTCAAGTAATACAAACCGGTACCTCAACTCGTCTCATTCTGCCTGTTTCTCATTGCTTTCTCCTTGCTTGCTTTTTGATCTTTTTTTTTTTTTTTCTAACTGCTTACTAGTGGCCTTTGTTTTAGCCAGCAGAAGGCAAAAGGTTCCTGAGAACCCAGGTGTGTTTATCTCAGGTGTGGGTCTGGCATGAAGGGCATCACCAGTGATTAGCTGTGTTGATGAGCTCTTTTGAACCACAAGAAACACAATAAAACTGTTCACCTCTTTTCTCTCCCCATCGTGATTTAACTGAAGCAATTCATTAAGTGTCACTGTTTTTATGGGTTGCTGGAGCCATTCCAATTTCAGTGGCAGTGATACAACTTGGCATAATGTTAGACGCTTTTCATGGAAGAAAAGTGATTGCTGGCTGAGATAAAGGCTGGGTCTGCTCACAGAAACTGTTTGGTTTGGCTAGACTGTTCTATTGTCCATTGTTCCTTCTGGAGAATCTGCCAATCACCATATAATCACTAAGCCTCAGGAAGGCTTTATTTTGCTTCCTTCTTATCTCCCAAAAGAGGACTGCAGATTCTTTGGAGAACACAGATGAAAGAGCATTAGTAAGAGACTGTTTAAGTCAGTGAAATTTACATAGCTGTTTTGGAAGAATTTTGTATGGCTTCCAGTTGATCCATTTTCGTTTGCCGCATACAAGAAAAACGTTTTTGCTTGTAGTTAAGTGTCATTGAATCTGGTGCTTTTCATGTGCACTAAGGTCTCATCACAGAGATGCATATCTGTCAATTCTAAACCTTTTTTTTTTTTCACGCAAAAATTAGCATGACAGCTTTCTTTCTTGGTGTTAATAGGGCCACCTTTGATGTCTATGACTTCAGATCTTGATAAACATTTGCCTTGATTACAAGATTGCATTTCAAGAGGTTCTGTGAGACATCTTTGGGTTCCAGCTTCTTTATAGTATAAAGGACTGAACATGATTTCCTAGGACTTTGTAGAAATGTTACTTGAGACCCCCTAAAAAGTCAGTACAGTCGTAAGTTTTACCCATTTGGTTGCTTTAATAACAAAATGAGAAACATTAAAAAATATTTGTAGTTTTCGAGCACATTCCACCTTTGTTTTATTGTTTCTATTTTGTTTCTATTTCATTTTGTTGTGGTCTGGGCTCATATAAAAATACCACAACTTGGGTAACTTATGAACAATTGATATTTATTTCTTCCTCTTCTCGAAGCTAGGAAAGTCTAAAGTCAGGATGCCAGCCTCTGTATCCCACAGTAGAGAATCCTGCACATTCATGCCCATTCCTGTTCTATTCATAGTAGGCAAGAAAGAGAATCATCCCAGAGGGCTTTCAGCTACTGTATGGATTCAGTGCTTAAGGGAAATGAGGTTTTACAAAGATGGGGGTAATGCTGAAATATTAAAGTGAGTGAGATAACCAAGCCCAGAAAGACACACACTTATATATTCTCTCTTACATGCAAATCCTAGCTCCAAATGGTTTAATTTCTGTGCTTAACCTGTATTGCGTCTTCGTAGATGCCAAGAAACAAGAAAGGACTATGTTGTGTTGAATGAGAAAGAAGAGGCCTTAGGGAGGTAATGCTAAACCACACACGATGTGAAAGTAGAGTGGGGAGAATAGTAGAAGAAAGGGTTAAACAGTGGCAGGGACAGGCAAGGCTTACAGGGGGGTGTTACCCCAAACCAAGGATATGTAGGGAAGCTATGTAAAAACAGTTTGATAAGCTCAATTAAAAAAATATAATTGTTAAGTTGATGTCTTAGTTAAGGTTCCTGTTGCTGCAATGAAACACAATGGCCAAAGCACTTGAGGAGGAAATGATTTATTTAGTCTGCATTTCCATCACTGTCCATCATTAAAGGAGGTCAGGACAGGAACTCAAACAAGGCACAGCCTGGAGTCAGAAGCTGATGCAAAAAGGCCTTGGAGGGGTGCTGCTTACTGGCTTGCTCCTATGGCTTGTTCAGCCTGCTTTCTTATGGAAGGAGGACCACCAGCCCAGGAATGGCCCCAACAACAATGAGCTGATGAGTTCTAGTCATCAATTAATCGATCAGTAATTAAGAAAATGCCCTACAGTCTTGCCTGTACAGTATAGCCCTGATCTTATGGAGGTATTTTCTCAACTGAGTCCTTCCTTTCAGATAACTCTAGCTTTTGATGAGTTGACATAAAACTACCTAGTACAGTTGGGGCCAAACTACTGCTCTGTGGGTAAAGCCTCTTGCCAACCTTCTTGATAACGTCAGTTTAATTTCCAGAATTCACATGGTAGAAAAAGAGAGTCATCTACTGTAAGTTGTTTCTCTGATGTCCATGTGTGCTCTGTGGCATGCATGCACATTTTTACACATGTACCCACCCACCCATACACATACACACACAATAAGTAAATAGATTGATAAATAAAAAAGAAGAATTTGAAGGGAGGTACTGTGCATTGTTTGGATAATGCTTTTCTCTGATTCCACGTTTTAAAATTAAAATCTCAGTGCCAAGTATGAGATGTCTGCCTATGACTATTGTTGGCCAGGGAGACCCCAAAGGCTCCCGAACAATACAGGATATAGCCATTGTTCTTGGTTGCCCACTAGACTAGATGGTATGACTCAATTGTATGCAAATATCACACCCTTTGGATAAATCCAAATGAAATTGAGTTGCAAGTTTTCTCCCAGCTCCCTCAGTTTCATAAGCAGAAAGGTGCCCTGTATGCAGCTTGGGTATAAAAGCTATCAATGGTCTTCCCCAGCTGAGAACCCTATTAACTACAATGTACCAGGTAAGATGTTCCCATTGTTGTAATAGTGACAGAGACATTATAGGGATAACTTTCTGCTTCCTGATTGGACAAATGGCCTGCCCCACAAGAAAGAATTCACTCCAACCAAAATTCCATGACTAAGGGGGGGGGGTCTTAGGCTCTAGCTGGGGAACTTACTACTGTCTGACTAAGTTGTTATGTTACCTAACTACCTTCTAAATAGTTATGTTTGTGCCCTCTGATAAATGCTAGTAGTCTCAGCCTTAATCAAATAAGTTTCTCTTTGCAATGAATGGCAGTGAAAAAAAATGTATACATGCTTAAGATAAGTGAGAGTAAGTGACTGTTGAGTGCTCAGGTATAAATGGGACTTTTATTTATCATCCTCTGAGGCTTGGGGATCATCTTAGAAGAGGAATAGAAAGACTGTAAGAGTTGAAAGACAGAGGAAAGACTATAAGATGCTGTCTTCTGGACAAGATACAGCTAATACATTTGCGATCTCACAGTAGCTGTGGCTGTCTGTAATAGGCCTGCACAAACTAAGCCTGTCAATGACCCATCATGGACTGTATTGGAACTCCTGGGACCCTATCTCTCCCTACTGAAATAGTGTCCCCCTCATGGATGCTGGGACAGAACCCATTAGGTAGTTCTAAATTCATGGTCACACAGATAGTCCACATTATGTAACCCTGAACTACAAAAGGAGAATAAGAGGTTCACTTTCACTAAGGAAGTGTGTGGGGTTTTTATGTTAAGTAATTTTTATTCTCACAGTTTATTACTCTAGAAATACCTGTGTTCTCCATTTTGAATCTCAAATACCAGAGGGCTGTAGAGATGGCTAAGTGCTTAAGAGCACTGGCTGCTTTTGCCGAGGACCTGGGTTTGCCTCCCATACAATAAAGATAAGAAAAATAAATTAAATCCGGCATAAAAATGAGTAAAGTTAAAAAAGAAAAGACACAAATTCCTTGTTGTTTTGGGGAGAAAAAAAAACAGTCTAATTACTCAGGCTGTTCTTTAAGTCCTGAATCCTGTTGCCTCAGTTTCCCAGGCAGTTGATACTGTAGTTGTATACTATGTTGCCTAGGACAAACCATTCTTAAAGGCAGGTGGGAATGGGGTGGAGGGAACCATTAGAAAGCTGGGATTGATAACTGAATGGGATCATTTTGCTGATGAACAAGCAACTCATTACAGAATGTAGCCCAGGAATATACTCCAGGAGGAAGCTTGGAGGAGAAAACAGGGATCCCACAGTGGCTGTATTTCATACCAGGACAGCACAGCTCCTGAACACTGTTGCTAGAAATGTCTGGAACTTTTGGTTGGAGAGACAGAGAGACAGAGAGACAGGGGCCATGTGATGGCACAGACATAGTGTAGGACATCAACACTCCCACTTCACATATGTATAACTGAGTCAGCTGGAGGCCAGCTAGCCAAGTGTCCAGTGCTGTTAGCCAGCCATGTGGCCAAGAGTGGGAGGGGCTTTCCTAGCCAGTATCACGAGGGAAGAGGAGGTGCTGCTGTGTGTACTATAGTCATGGACCACAAAGCAATTATTGGGAATAGCTTTCTGAAAACATCATAAAAATTTTAGAAGAGATGGTCATGTTTATCAGAAAGAATAGCATAAAAGTGATTAATTAAAGAATATAAAATCTGGGGGATTCTATAACAACAAATGAAACTATAACAACAATTGAAAAAAAAAATCTTCCATAAGGAAACACTAAGCCCAGACAGCTTCAATCCCGAATTCTACCTAAGGTCCAACGAACAAGTAATTGCACATTTGTGTAGACTCACACACATCTTAATACCAAAACTTCATGCCTTTAATTCCAGCACTTGGAGGCAGAGGCAGAGGTAGAGGACCTCTGTTGAGTTTGAGGCCTCTGTTGAGTTTGAGGCCAGCCTGGTCTACATAGTAAGTTTCAGGACAAACTAGAGCTCCATAGTGAGATCTTTTCTCAGGAAAAAAAAAAAATGGAAAGGAAGGAAGGAAGGAAGGAAGGGAGGGAGGGAGGGAGGGAGGGAGGGAGGGAGGAAGGAAGGAAGGAAGGAAGGAAGGAAGGAAGGAAGGAAGGAAGGAAGGGGGAAAGGAAAGCATAGAAAAGAAAATAGAAAAACAATCTTCACAAGGATTCTGTGAGAAAGTAAAGTTACAAAGAAACTCTAGTTTTCAACTGAGATATAAAAATTATAAACAAATACTAGTGAATCATAAACACAAGTGTATACACAAGATGCTATGCATTTCTACTGCTGGGAATGTAAAGTGGGTTAACATTTACATTATCATATACTTAAGTGATATAATCCATACCATTAAGAAAGCAAATGAGGGGAAAAAATTCCAACCTTTCAGGAATAAAGGATAATAGCACTTTTTGCTATAAAGCTGGACTTGGAATCATTCCTATTTACATATTTTTCTCTCTGCCAGTTGCCATTAGGATTAGGCTGAGTTTCAGCCAAGAAATAGGGCAGGTCCTCTGGGTATGCCAGCCAGTGCTTGTGTGGCATGCTTCCCTTCACAGAGGGCAAGTCTGGGTGAGCCATGTCCCTATCCACACCCCTTCCCCCATCAACGGTAGCTAAAAGAATGGCACCAAGGTTTACCCAATACCCAAGTCATCCATATTCCTTGTGTGTGTGTGTGTGTGTGTGTGTGTGTGTGTATGTGTGTGTGTAAGAGAGAGAGAGACAGAGACAGAGAGAGACAAAGAGAGACAGAGAGAGACTGAGAGACAGAGATTGCATGTAATATTGCAAACCAGTTCAGGAGCCCAAGAAACCAAGCCTCCGTCCTGTTCAAGCAAAGCTCAATTAACAGTTCTTCATGCTTTAGGCTCTTGTTTGTAATCCTCTTCCCCTAAAGTTTCCTCTGAATTCTTTAGCCCTGAATCAACCCTCTTATTTATTTCCTTCATCTAGTTTAGACAAGCCAAGATAATAAGCTTCCAAGTATTATTTTAATTGTTTTGAAGAAGGTTAAAGATGCTAGCCTCAGCTGTGCTTCCATAACTAAATTATTAACTGCCAAAGGGCACGCGCTTCGCCTTTTATATTAAATTTGGTGCAGATGAGAACAATAGAAGCTGTAGCTAGGAGAGAATTATAAAGTGCTTATTCCAGCTGCCCCTCTAGTTGTCTCTGAGATCCCTGCCATCAGCACACACACCCCAGTCTGTGCAGAAGCACATCAAAAATTGTTGAACTTGCTGTTGCACAGCAGGGCATTTAAAAATATCCACTAATGGTGATGGTGCAATAAACACACTTCAGTGTGA
The DNA here is from genome assembly GCF_011762505.2 of Arvicanthis niloticus. Lineage (NCBI taxonomy): Eukaryota > Metazoa > Chordata > Mammalia > Rodentia > Muridae > Arvicanthis > Arvicanthis niloticus. The sequence goes on from NC_047671.1 coordinate 43,009,781, forward strand.
AAAATGCACTTCCTGGCTTCTCTTTCTTGTCACCCATTAGCAGTATGAGGGAGAAGGAGGGGGAGAGGTTGAAGTTACTAATAATACATCTCTCATTCTATTTTCACAGTTACAGTGACACTCAGGACATTGCCCCTAGCAAGAATACATGAGACAAAACATGGTCAGAATAGGATACCAATAAGAGCCAGTATAGAGTTATCCTAGGGCAACTAACTTATCACCAGAGAGGTAAAGCTGTTAATGTCCTCTTAACAAAGCCAGTGCTTTGAATTGATTTTGTTATGTCTGTGTTTTCTGGAAAAAAAAAAAAAAGCAGTATTTATCTATCCCCTCTCCCAGGCACAGATGTTTAGATAATTGACCTATATTTGCAATCAAATTTGAGGCTATGGAGGCCTGTGTCCTTTATGGGAACAGGGATCCTGAATTTGGTGCTAAGTATTGATTGAATTTAATAAATGAACAACCTCTGTTGATCAATTAGTGGACAAGGCACCTTCCTGCTGCTTCTGTTGCCCATGGTACTATTGAGACACAGTAAGCATATTGGAACAAGGAAGTCTGACACCTCGAAGCCAATTTGTTCATGTTCTCCTGTAATTCTTCCTCTTGTGTTAGCTCTGGATACAGCTGGGTAGCTGCTTCTGGGACCTGGAAAAAAGGATTTTCTTCCTTGCCACGGAAGGTCATAAATGAAGTAATATTCTTTGAACTACTCACATAATTGAAAGATAAATCACCACTACCTGTACTCAGCATCACATGGTACTCTTAATAAAGGCATCAGGTCCCTAAGACACTGCGCTGTCTTCTTTCTGCACTGGGAAGCCAGCCTTCACATAAAGGATAAACAGGAAGGAAGATAAAGGGGATCCTGGCCACTGAACAGGACCAGTATGCCTATCATAACTTCCTGGTTTTTAAGCTGTCACCATTATGGAGCTGGGCATGTTCCTTACTGAGCTAGCCTCTGCTTTAGGAAAGGTGACCTTCCTAAGAGTTGCCCAAGTAGAACAAGTAAGCAAAGTCTATCCAACCCAGAACCAAAGACTGATTTTTATTTACACTTATTTGTCTTGTGTATGAGTGTGTGTGTGTGTGTGTGTGTGTGTGTATGTGTGTGTGGTGTGTGTGTGTGTGTGTGTGTGTTAATGTGTGGGAGTGTATGGGTCAGAGGCTAACTTGCAGATGTCAGTTCTTTCTACATGTGATACCCAGGGACTGAACTCATGTCATCAGGCCAAGTGGCAAGTGCCCTTACCTGCTGAGCCATCTCATCAGCCTCAGGACATATTAATGGAACACTCCATAGCCAGAGTAAAGTAAATTTTGGCACTGACATAGTGGGTTTTCAGTTCATATTACTATTTATCATTGTTTGTTATTTCAGGCATTAGTTATGTGTCAAAGGTTTTGTTTCATAAGAATTAGTAATCATAGCACCGACCTTGCAGGAGCTAAGCATGTTCTTGTGTCTCTGCTCACTGTGCCTAAAACAGACTGGAATAAATGTGACCACCTAACTGTTAACATTTATTGATACTGTATTCAGTTCTCCATATGTTTTCATTTGATGTCTGGCCACCCTCATTTTAAAAGCAAGGAGACTGTCATGAAGGTTGAATGACTTGTTCAAGTTCTCATTTGACTTTAAGTTGTGTAACTAGAAAACCCTAATTCAGTACATTTTCTCTTTCCTCCCTCTCTCTCTCCCTTCCTCCCTCTTTCCCTCCCTTTGTCCATACCTCCTTCCTTCCCTCCTTCTTTCAGACAGGATATCTCTATATAACCCTAGCTGCCTGGAACTCACTATGTAGACCAGGCTAGTTTTGAACTCAGAGACCCACCCACCTCTGCCTGTGGAGTGCTGGGATTACAGTCATGGGTTACCACACCTGACAAAAATCCCAATTCTTCTTTAATAATGATTCCAAGAAAAAATGAGAAAACAATGTCCATAAAATTAAGGTTAAAGAAGAATGTATTCTTTTTTAAAATTGGAAAAAATAATTGCTATTCATCAACTATAAGACAGAGTAAGGATTGCTGTTACTGCCTTTAAAGTGAGTTTAAGCACACCAAAGGAGGTATACTGGGAAGATGGCAGAATGCCTTTGGTGAATGAGCACAGTAATTGCAGGCCTTGGAGCCAACCTGGGTGGCATTTTGAAGATGAGATTAGAGTACTAGCCCATAGTTGCCAAGTGCCAACAGTGCAAGGACTGCAGTGCTTGGCATTCTTTCTGTTCCAGCTTTCTCTGAGAGCGGGACTTTCCCAGCTGCATTTTATAAGCAAGTCAAACTGACACTTGTTCTCTTCGCTTTTCCTTTCTGTTCTGATGGGATGGGGCCTCTGGTGATTGAACCCAGGGTTCAATTGCTAAGCTCACACTTTACCACTGAGCTACTTATCCATACCTGTGTTTTTCTGATTAACAAAAACATTTGCAGTTTCTATTACACTTAATATTCAGTCTTACTATTTTTTACTAGGTAAAGAATAAACCTAGCTCCAACACCAGAGAGCCCTGCAGAGTTGCAACGGCCAGTGTGATGTCTTCCTTTGGTTTTGCATACACAGGGGTGGCACAGGACTTGTATTTAGGGATACCATACAGTCAGATTTCTGCTTTGAGAGCAGCTGCTCTGGGGTTCTTATAGACTGAACATTTTGTACAAATGAACGAAAGAATGTTGTTCAAGGATAATGTCTATCAACTAATTATACATGTTGAATTGGAGGTTAATCTTAGTGAAAAAAATGTTATTTAAAAAAACAAAAGAACAAACCAGAAGGGAGACACAATGTGTGGTTCAGTGATAGGGCACTGATTTAACAAGTGTAAGGCCCTGGATTTGATCCCAACACATAGAAAAATAGAAAAGCAGAAGACTCAGATTCTTCAGATGCTGTCACACTTGAGACAATATAAAAGAACAATCTTAGCAGCATTAAACGTTGATTCTTCATACACGTCCATTAAATACTTCTGGTTCTCACCTTCTGGGCATGTAGCAAAGGCTGAGTGACATGGATCTCATCAGGTTTGAGAGGGTCCATTTAGCTACATATGACCAGTGGGGTGTGTGCCATTTTATGCAGGAATGCTCATTTGTCCATGGACCATTCTCTTCCTGAGTTGACCCACATACAACTGCTGAACACAATTCACATCATATTAAGATCACACTTTATCCCCATTTTATTAAAGATAGTTTTTTTTGTCTCATATATTACATCCTGATTTTTAGTTTTCTCGATCTCTACTCCCCCCATTTCTCCCCCCCCCCACCTCCCATTATCCCATCAGGAGCCACTCCATTTCTGCCTCTCATTAGAAAAGAACAGACTTCTACAAGATAGCAACCAAATATAACAAAATAAAATATGCTAAGAGAAAAGAAAGCTCAGCTCCCTGAAGTTGGACAAGACAAACCAAAAGAAGGAAAAGAGCCCAAGAGAAAGCACAAGAATCATAGGCCCACTCTTTTACACAGTCAGGAAGCCTTTTATGGGCTCATAAAGAACACTAAACTGGAAGCCATAATACATGCAAAGGACTTGGTACAGATGCATGTGAGCCCAGGGCATGCTGCTTCCGTCTTTGTGAGTTCATATGTGCTTTAATCAGGTTGCTCTAGAGGGCCTTGTTTCCTGCTGTCCTCCATCCCCTCTGGCTCTTTCTGCCTCCCCTTCCAAGAGTTTGGAGGGAAGCAGTTGATGGAGAAATCCCATTTAAGGATGTGATTCAAGGACTCTGTGTGTGTGTATGCATGTGTGTGTGTGTGTGTGTGTGTGTGTGTATGTATGTGTGTGTGTGTATGTATGTGTGTGTAATGTCTGGCTGTGGGTCTCTGTATTTATTCAGATCTGCTGCAGGAGAAAGGATTTCTGATGATGACTGAATGAAGCACTGATCTATAAGTTTGGCAGAATATCATTAGGAGTCATTTTATTTATTTATTTATTTATTTTTGACCAGTAGTATTTGTTTTTACCTTATGTCTGTGAGCTATCTAGTCTTAGGTTTTTAGCTACCCAAACAGTGTCAGATATAGGCTCCATTTTAAGGAGTGGGACTTAAACCCAGTCAGACTTTAGTTGGCTACTTCTACAAGCTTTGTCCCATGCATATTTTCTAGGTAGGTCAGCATTGTATGTCACAGGGTTTGTGGCTGGGTTGGTATTTGCATTTCTCTTTTAGTAACCTGCAGAGTACCTTCCCGTACCAAAGACACCAGAACATAGGAATGAAGGTTCTATGTCGACACTGGCTTGACCTCTCCGTGATCAATGAAGTGTGTGGCTGTTGTCTTCAGCAATGGGGCTTTCCTGTCAGTTTGGGAAGAGCAACAGCCTGATTTGCTTGGGGATTTCCATTGGACCTCTTAGCCCAACAACTCAATTGGATGCCATCTAGTCTAAAAATCATTCAATATTTCTTTGACTTAACAGTTCTTGTAAATATTAAAATATTAAGAACTTGGAGAGCTGAAGCCTAATGGTACATTTACCAGATTCCTTCTCATGAGGAGATACTGTCGTGGGGAGAGAACATTCATGTCAATACACAAACATGCGTTCCAGAGAGAATAAAGGATTCTTCTCCTGGCACCGTAGGGTGAGTGACAATGTATTGTGAAAGAGTGGGTACACATGGAGGGACCCATGGCTCCAGCCACATATGTAGCAGAGGATGGCACTGTCTGGTATCAATAAGAGGAGAGGCCCTTGGTCCTGTGAAGGCTCAATTTCCCAGTGTAGGGGAGTGCCAGGATGGTGAGGTGGGAGTAGGTTAGTGGGTGGGGGAATATCATGTTAGAAGCAGGGGGAGGGAGAATGGGAGAGGGGGGTTCCAGAGAAGAAACAGGGAAAAGGGATAACATTTGAAATGTAAATACATAAACTATCCAATAAAAAATAAAATAAAGAGTGAACTAGTAAACCCCCTGCCTCATTGCTGCCATAGAGGAAGAAAGAAGTACTCCCAACGCCCCGGGCATGTCTTAAAAACCCATTCTAGCCTTTTGCCACAAGTCAAGCTCTTTAAAATGAAGATTTTTATTTTTTTTAATTGAATTAGTATTTTACTATTATTTGTATCTGTTGGGGGACAGGCAAGCAGAAAGGATGGGAGGAAGAGAGAAAGATGACCATGAAGAAAGGGGGAGAGAGTCCTCAGTCTTTTCTTTCCTGATGCTCAGGAACCAGCAGAAATTAGAAAGGAGCTGAGCGGAGACTGGCAAGGGGCTCAAGCCATCAGCAGCCGCCATGCACGCAAAGGCCAGAAAGACGATCGTCACACCTTTGCTTTCGAAGTTTTTCAGTTAAATAATTCCAACTGTGTGACTAAGCTTTGTCTTGAGACTGGTGAACACAGGTGAAAAGAGCATAATTGGAGTGACCTGCTATATTTTAGATGACTTTCCTTTTTTATGCTGTATGGATGCGTCTTGACTGACTTGCTCCTTAGCATGATATCCGAGTTGCTCAGGATCACTTCAGCAGAAATATGAACCAATGATGAAGGCCTTCTGATCTGCTGATGAATATGAAACAGTTAGACAGAGCTGCTAGCAACTGGGCTGGGACCTATCAGCATGGCATACTCTATGCTTCCTTTGACAGGCTCATCCCAATACTATTGTATTTTATTTTAAAGTGAGCCTCTTGGTTGCCATAAAGCAAAAACTGTGTATTATTTATCTTGATAGTTTAAAGTAATATACATTTGCTTTTCTGGATTAAAGAATGAAACTCCTGGGCACTACAGCTATGCATAATTCAGCAGTATGTCACTAAATGTTTATGAAAGGTCTGATATATCACAGACCTGTGTGCAGTGCTGGGGTGGTGTGGATGTAAGAAGAAAATAGACCCCTATGTGTAGCTTTGTCATGTGTGAAGGCCACCTGAGATTCACCCCAGTAGAAGAGATCCATTGTTCAATTCTGATTTCAGTTTCCAGCCTCATAATATTGAGGCCATGGCAAACCCCATGGGGTAATCAGGCAACTAACAAAGCATGGAGAACAGGGAGGGGAAGAAGGACAGATAATTTGAAACCTGTATTGAAGCCAAGCCTCTCTTGTAAAAATAACTGGTAGGGTTCTAGAGAGATAGGCCACCGGTTACAAGCACTTGTTACTCCTGCCCGGGACCAGAATTTGGTTCTGAGCACTCACTTCTCCTGGTTCAAAGTAGCACTAAATCCAGCCCCGGGGCATCTGCTGCCTTCTCCTGACCTGTGAAGGCATCTGCAAGCATGTCTATGCACAAATACATACACATAAATAAAATATTTAAAAATTAATGATTGAGGGCTGGAGAAATGGCTTAGTGGTTAAAAGCACCTACTGCCCTTCTAGAAGTCCTGCCTTCAATTCCCAGAAACCACATGGTGGCTCACAACCATCTGTAATGAGATTGGATGCCCTCTTCTGGTGTGTCTGAAGACAGCGACAGTGTACTCACATAAATAAAAAAAATAAATCTTATTTTTAAATATATGAAGCTGTTTAATAAGGTTGAAAGCAATTTAGAACACCAGTTTGTGAGGATACATACACCCCGTTTGTCAGGGAGAACTGAGATCACAGGTAGTCCTGGAGCTGAGGAACAGCTTTAATCTTTGGCAAAATCTGTGAGTCCAGTTTCCTGATCAGCCTTTCACTGCTTTGTCATCTCGTATTTTCTCCTCTGTGTTGAAGTTCTCGCCCTCCTAATGCCTAGGCTTGCGCAGCTGCTGCTTCTTCAAGTATCAGTCAGGTGTTTGGGGATTTTAACCTCACTGATACCAACTTTTGTAGAGGTGGAGATGACAAACTTCTGGTGCGTTCTATGCAGAGGAACTCTGTTGATAGCCAGAGGTCCAGTCACAAGTAGCAAGCCACTGCCCAGCTGTTTCAGGAAAACCGCTCTCTTGCCCCTGCGCAGCCCGGCGAGGATGATCAGGACAGTCCCGGGAGTGATGCTGTGATGCTGGGGCGCAGCCTTCTCACATGCTGGCTGAAGGGCTTTTTGCCGTGGCTCAGCAGCTTCCGAGGCACGTCTTCAGTAGGATGTAAGAAGAAAGTAGACCTTTGTGTGTAGCTGAGCGGAGACTGGCAAGGGGCTCAAGCCATCAGCAGCCGCCATGCACGCAAAGGCCAGAAAGACGATCGTCACACCTTTGCTTTCGAAGTTTTTCAGTTAAATAATTCCAACTGTGTGACTAAGCTTTGTCTTGAGACTGGTGAACACAGGTGAAAAGAGCATAATTGGAGTGGCCTGCTATATTTTAGATGACCTTCCTTTTTTTATGCTGTATGGGTGCGTCTTGACTGACTTGCTCAGTCAAGTACTTAGTCAGTACGTAGGCATTTGTTGAAGCTTCACCACCTGGGTGCCACCGTTCTTGTCCCCACCAACTGTTTTTGTGACAAGGCAAGGACCTTCTTCTTTTTTTCAATCTTGGTCTTGGCAGCTGAGTATTTCCTTTTGTACAAGGCCTTTCTGGAATACATAGCTGATCGCGAGTACCTGCCAATTCCTCTAACCAGGATAGGGTTTCGGCTGCGGTGGGTCTTCACCTTCTTGGGCTTTTTAACCTCAGGTTTACCTTTTGGCTGCACCAGCGACACACGCGGCCTGGGGACCAGACGCAGCAGCAGCAGCACCCCCCCCCCCCCCCCAGCCTTCTTGGCCACAGGTTTCTTCTCCTTTGTATCAGGCTTCTCTGCCTTTTCACCAGCCATCTTGCAAGACGGGAAACAGGACTAAGGCCAAATAATATTTTTTTTAAAATAACTTACCTACCAAAATCCTACCCTTCTGTAAAACTTTCCCAGTCTCCTTTGCAGCTAAGAGAGGTTCTACTTATCACATGTACCTAAAAGGTGCTTCTGTTCTGAAGTGACAATCCAGAGATTCGGGATTTTCTCCTAGTCTGTTTTTTCTAGCAAAGGCAGCAATGGAAGCCTAGGGTTTCAGCTCCTCCTCTAGGTCCACATTTCATTACCCTTTTGTATTTATTGTATTACAATTATTAGTATCATTAGATTTTAATCTGTTGTAATGGGTAATACTAAAGTCTTCTAACCAATACACAAAGGATAATACACAGTGGTTCTCAGCCTCTCTGGGAGTCAAATGACCCTTTCACAGGGGTTGCCTGAGACCATCAGAAACACAGATATTTATATCATAATTTATAGCAGTAGCAAATTTACAGTTATGAAGTAACAACAACAATAATTATATGGGAGGGGGGAGGTTTTCACCAGAACATGAGGAACTGTATTAAAAGCTCACGGGGTTATGAAGGTGGAGAACCACTGCAGTAGAAGCACATTCCTATTCACACAAAGTCAAAACACAGGGCAGTTAACATGAGCAGACCACTCCCCATAGATACGATTTGAGGATCTAGGCACCTTTCATCTTGTGGCTCTACCATATCAGCTATGCGACTTCCCAAGTGCTGGTCCCACCTGAAGCCTACCAGGAGGCAAAGGGCATGGAGAAATCACAAGGAGGGGCTTATGTGAAGACCCAGAAGTGAGACTTGTCAGTTTGTGCCACTCAGCTGTGTGGCTGCATCTATTACCAACAGAGCCCAGCGTCATCCAGATGAGATGACATAGGTACGAGGAAGTTGTGGTTAAGTCTATACCTTGTGTCTTCTCTCTTGTTTCCTTCTTCCTCAGAATCGCCAGCAAGCACTACTAAGTCAACATAATAACCAAGTGCAAATCACAGACAGATGTGGCTTTGTCTGCATTTCTTTCCTGTGCTACCCCCCCCCCGCCCCTGCTAAGTTTTTGTGTTGGGGAGGGCATGTGTATTCATTGCATAGTTATTTCCGAATTCTTTACTTAAAATTGCTTTTACCTGCAGGCTTCCCCTGTGTCAATTTGAAAGGGAAAGTGCTCAGCACGCAGCCTGGGAGCCACATGTGTTTTGAGATGCTGGCACAGGGAAGACTTAGAAGCTTCAAATCATCGCTTCCTGACCACCCACAGGCTAATGAAAGAAATGTCTTTTTATTTTCCCTGCATCTCTTGGACTAGGTGCTTTGTCAGCAGCCAGGGAGAGCTGGGAGTACGATTCCGGTGCCAGGGATCTCCAGAGCCCCGACTTGCAGAGCCAGCTGCCCCTCCAGAAGCTGCTAGAGTATAGCAGAAGCTCTTTGCCTCAGCAGGCTGTGCTCCACAAGCTTCTCACACAGTCCCCGAATTCTGGCACTTCTACAGGCGGAAGCTATCTAGAGCTGGCCAGCACTGTGAGTACTTCTCTGTCCACAGAATGTGTTTTTCTGGACTGTTTGCATTCCAATACCAATATTTTAATATTGAGCTCCAAGGGATATACTGAGTATTGTCTTTTCTTGTTGAGCTAAATATTGTACCATTTCCATTGCTGCTGGTATTGTTGAGCACTCCAAAGCTTTTAGTCCTTAAGGGCTGAGGGACATCACTCTTGCTGTAACAATAGAGCAGGCTTCTAAACGGTGTTTTGATTAACTCTACCTTGTTGAGTTGTATCACAACAGTTCTTCTGTAACACTGCTCTGGTACATTACAGACCAATAGAATACACTTCTTTCTCTTCCTGAATTTGGACTTTACTCCTTTGGGGGCGGAGAAAAGAAAGAAAAAAATATGTTTCATTGAAAGTTTGGTTATTATTCTGGCTTATACTTTTAAGGTTATTTCCACAGGAAAACTTAGTAGTAGTTAATGCTGTCTGTCTTGGGGGAAGGAGCCTCTGGCTTCCTTAAGTCAGAGTTGGGGGATGAGGGTGTGTGGCTGAAGGCTGGCTCCTTTTCAGTGACATACATTTTACACACTGAGATGTTATCTAAACTCTGTGGGAGTTTCCTCCCTCCCTTCCTCCTTCTCTCCCTCCCTTCCTCCTTCTCTCCCTCCCTCCCTCCTTCCTTCCCTCCCTCCCTCTCTGTCTCTTCCCCTCCCTTCTAACCTCCCTTCACTCCCCTACCCAGCTTCTTAAAATTTAAGTTTGAACAAGATGATGGCTGTTTACAGCCATGATTCCCAGTTTGACTTCAGAGTCACAAGCACATGTTATGGCATATATTCCAGTCATACGTTTTGGAGGGAGATGTTTGAAAAAGTTAACAATCATAAGTCTCTAGAAATACTGCACATGCAGAAGTCACAGAAACCCTAATGACATTCTACAAAATTCCTGACCAGTGTCTGTCAAAACCACTAAGGTTATTAAAACCAAGGAAAGGCTGGGAGGAGAAACTGCCAGTCTACAACAGTATAACCTGAATATAACATCATTCCTTTGGTGAGATTCTGGATAAGAAAAATCTAAAGAGACCTTGGAAATATATAGGCTCTAGTAGATATATAGTGTTGCTTCCTCAACTGTGACAAAGATAATTGAATAAATAATATAACATGATAATAAATAAGACAAGCTGGTCATTGAACTCTCTATACTATCTTGGAACTTTTCTATAATTCTAAAGCTATTAAATAATTTAAAATGTTTTTAAAATTTAAAATACAAAGAGCACCTATACATACAATTCCTTTCTGGATATGATTACTTCTCTAAGGCCTGTCAACTCATTTGCGGTTATTATGCTATTTCTTGCTTGACCAACCTTAGAAGACAACCTTATACAGTTTGAGCTTTGAATATAACGATTATACCTGTTTCCTGTCTGTTCAATAGACCAGTAAATATGTCTGGCATGGGTCTAAATTTAACCATGCCTGCTACAACCATTCCCAGCAGATTGAGCCTTCCCTATGTTACATCAACTGAGCTTTGCAGCTCATCAACAGTCTTTGAACTTCTGATCCCTCTGCCACCACCCCTAGAAGTCTAAGTCTGTTGGCACTTACCACCATGCTTGGTTTATACAGTGCTGGAAATTGAACCCATGATAGTGTGCAGGCTAAGCAAGTACTTTAGCAATTGAACTACAATCCCTAGCCCCTGATGTCATTCTCAACATAGTTAATGCCATAACAATATAGATGACAGTAAAAGTCATTACACACTGATTAATTGAACTGGCATCCACTCTGAAGGTTCATGCCTCTAGAGGTGCAGCAAACCCACTGTGGAAAGCTGTAGGAGCTGACAGATTTCTACTTCAAAGTGGATCTGCAGCTCCTAGCTTTCCAGAAACATCCTGAGTGGATGCCTGTGGTCCTATCTCTCCTTAGCAGAAGCAGGTGCAATTGCCAGGTTTCATCTTGCTAGGTCCTCTGAGTTAGGTGATCAAAGAACTCAAGACAATGAATTCTCATATGCCCCATACATATTTCATCCCTGTTAGTTACTATAGCCCTGAGAGGATGGTGCTTGAGATTGTCTCCGCAGATGCTAGCTTGATAAAAAAAAAAAAAAATCTCCCTCAAATGCAAGGTGTGGTGCCAACACAAACCTTGACATGTGACATGTTCCTGTTGACATGTGAATATTTCAAGTTCATAACAAGTCAGAGAATGGACACCACCAAAGGCCAACCACTGGGGTTACCTATAAGAATATAAGTGAGGGGATATACTAGAGCAGAAGTAATTCAAAAACAGCTGCATCATGCAAAACCAACCCCAGTGTGAGTGGCAGCCCCTAAAAGCTGGAAACCTGGTGTTCACTGTATAGTCTGCAGACAACTCATTGGGTTGGAGACTATCTTTCAAGCAGCTGTATTGGTCTGAGTCTCTTCTCGGTCACTCAGATGATTTCTACATCTTCCAAGCAGCCCTGTTGGTCAAAGAGTGTCTTTCAGAGTCCTTACAACTTATATATGCTTAGGAAGAGAAGGGCTTAAAACAATCTGGTCAGTTTCAGGAACTTCCTGAAGGTTTTGAATTGCTTACTTTGAAGATAACAAGCTTTCTGGCTGTATAGAATCTTTCACTTCCTCTGGAAACTTTTATGTTTTAATGAGCTTCCTTCCAAGACGGATGGTATTAACACAGAGGAAATTGTTACACAAGATGAGGCACCCAGTTCCTGTAGTAGCAGTGAGTGCTCTTCAGCTTGTACACCTTTCTGCTTGTCTATGGCTATGAAAGCCTGTGAAAGATAACTGTGATACGTGATGGCAGCTAGTCATTGCGACACAATGAACAAGTCAGAAAGGATTCAACACCACAAACAATTAGCAAGTACACATATGACCAAATAAATAAATAAAACTGAACATACTCACTCAAGGCCATCTTTTGTGAGAACCTGACCAAAAATACAAGTATAGACACTGAAGTCATATGATGGTCATATGTTCTCACAGAGTGGAAAACAGAAATTTTTAACTAAGGCTTAAACCTTGGTACAAGCACGTGAGCTCCCAATTCTCCATGCTATCCCATGTCCACACCATTTCTGATGTAACTTTGGAGTCTTCTTGTCACATGAGAAATGGTAGTCATTGTGTCAACTATTGTGTTTGGGGTGGTTCAATATGCAGCCACCATTCTTCTGAGACTGCTCCTGGGGAAACCATGATCCAAGATTGAGAAATAGCCTTGTGTGTGGTCAAAGAAAGCAAAATAGCCTCTTGAAATTGCCACGCTCGGGCAATCCCTTTATTTATAAAGTCATATTAAAAGTAATTTATGTTCCTTCTAAAGCAAAATCCTGAACTAATAAAATTAAGTTGTGTTTAAAAACAAAACAGCTAGAAGCAAAAGACATTGGTCAGCATCCAGCTTGGAGATGGAAAACACACAGGAATTCACTCAGGGGAAGGCTAATATAAGCAATATTAATGAGTAGCACAGCATTGCCACGAGCGGGTAAAGAAACTCTAGTAAGTTCATAAATAACACAGGGAAAGAGCAGCGCCACATCTCAGTCAGGCATAGAGTGCCCAGCCAAGAAACACATTTGGAAGCAGGTTCTCACACTACTGGGAGCAGATTCTACCTCTGAAGAGGCAATGGTATCCACTGGGCAATAGAGGATTTCCTGGTAATTCTTCACACCAAGGATGACAAATAGATGACCAGCCCTCTAGAGTGTCAGCCCAAGCTGCTGGAATGTTATCCATAAGAGCATCCTCAAGACTTGCTGAACATCATCACTAAGAAAGTGACTCCAGAATGCCAGTGAAATTCCCTAGAAAGACTGCTGAAATGACAGACTCTAAATCTTTCCAAGAGTGAACAACCTGGATATCCGGTACTGCTGGTCTCTGCAGGAGAGAGCACAATCAGGTTGGGACTTCTGACTTCCTGCAGTGTCCCTTTAGCATCCTCTATTGACAGAGAAGTAAATATTGCCGAGTTCCCTCCATACTATAAAACAGAAGAAAGAAGGGTAAATTGAAGGTAAGAGAGAGAGCCATACCTGGCAGAGGATTGTTTTTGTCATTGGGAAGCTTCGGGGAGATTCCCATCCAAGCATTTTGCTTTCTAAGCACCAACCCAGCCTCTCAATATTATTACAATGGCAATTAAGTTTCAGCATGAGTTCTGAGATATTCAAACCAGCGCAGGTACCATGTACAGGAGCAGAACAAGATGATACTGTCAACAGACTGTTGCATGGATTAGGCAGAGTGGCACATGTGATTTAGGACACAAGTGATTAATCATAAGTGATAGACCTCACACAAATGTAAGAGCTGGTGGCACGGTCTTGACTCTGCAGCATGGTGTTCAGCTTGAAACTATTCTGGGTCTTTCAGATCAGCACAGGAGAGCAAGGACAGCCTAAAACCTCCTTCACTCTCCTACAGTGAAAGGTCAGTCCTTGCTCTCCTTCACTTTCCTACAGTGACCAACATAGTCGCTGTTGGTGATCTGAGACTCTTTATCCAGAGCACATGAAGTTAGCTAAGGACTCAGAAAAGCTTAAAGAGGAAATCTGGTAGATCTGTAGCACTATAAGCCTGGTATACCAGGTTGTTAAGAGTGGATTAGCAACACTTAACATAAATTGCCCTGTGTTTGGCACCTGCTTTGGTGTGAATGTTTTCTTCAAAACTCACGCAGAAGTTTAATTGCCATGATAGCAGTATTAAAAGTGAGGTGCTTTAAAAGATAATTGGGCTCCAAGGGATCCACCTTTGGAAGTAGGCTCGATGCCATGTAAAGAAAAGGAAAACGTGCCAAGCATGATGGTGCACACCTTTAGTCTCAGCACTCAGGACACAGAGAAAGGTGTCCAAGCTAGCTAGGTCTACATAGCAAGCTCGAGACTAGCCAAGGCTACATAGTGAGACCCTGTTTCAGATAGATAGATGATAGATAGATAGATAGATAGATAGATAGATAGATAGATAGATAGTTGGAAGAGTATGCCCACCCCTTGCAACAAAAAGCCCATTGTCAAATGCTGATGCTTTGATTTTGGACTTCCCAGCCTTGAAAGTGCTTATGCACTTATGAGTACATTAGTGTCTATTCATTATAAGTTACCCAGTGTCGAGTATTCTATCATAGCCACACAAAGTGAACCCTGTCTCACACCAGGTATCAAGAATTACTTCTTTATACCTAACTTTTGGATTTCAAAAAAAAAAAAAAAAAAAAAAAAAAAAAAAAAAAAAAAAAAGTCTCTCCTTTACCACCATGCAAAACAACCCAGGTACTAGGAAGCTTGTTTCTGCTTAGTTGAACTGACATGGTTCTGAGCCACTGCAGAACAACCATGAAACTGCCAGAGAAATTTCAAGCTCTCTTTGAAAGCAAAATCAGAAGGAACAGTGAGAGTGTGATAAAGCAGGAAGGTGAGAAGAAAATGCCTGTTCTCTGAAAATGTTTCTCCAAAATTTGTATTACCCAGGACGGAGAGTAACGAATGTTAAAGTATCGAAACAGTGATCTACTTAAGTACTCTGATACATACAACATAATATTTTATAGATACAACATCAATGAATTTTTGAACAAAATATAAATTTCTGGGTACACTCTTTCAGCCATATGATCATTTAAATAGCCTTAGCTTTGGCATGTTCAATAATAAAAGAACTAATTGATGTGAATCAAAACTGCACCCTAAAAGAAACCATGCTCATGATTTGAAGTGTTTAAATGAAACAATTTAATGGGAAGCAACAACCATGATTTTTCTCCTTATCTTTCCTCATTAGTTTTTATCTATCTATCTATCTATCTATCTACCTATCTATCTTCCTATTTATCTATTTATATGTATTTAGTTATGTTATGTCCTTGAATTGTTTTTAAGATAGGGAAAGTTTTACTTCTCCTTCCGTAATTTTGAGATGCTGTGATCACTAAGGAGTTACCAACTCTAGGGTTACCATCTGGAAATTTCCGGTCTAGAGGACTTGTGTGAGCTTTGTGGCCATTAGCACCCTCTTCTGGGCACTCTTCAAGTGCAAATAATTCTTCAGCACAACTTGTAACCCTTCAGATTTTTTTTGGGAAATGGGATGATAAATACAAAAGAGGGAAATGGAGATTTGCTTTGTTTTGAGACAATGGCCAAGAAACAATCTAGAAATGTCAAAAATGTTGTCCCTTCTAAATGATCGAGACTGATTTTTCTTTTTGTAGTGTTTGCTCACATAATGACAAAGACATTTGGCTTTGAGTTCTCATTTATCAGGCACAGCAGCTATCAATGAAGACATATACCACAATGTGTTTCCCCATAGTTTCAAATGATGGCTCATGGCTCAAAAAAACTCAGCTGGCCTTCTTCCTTTGCAAATGAAGAGAGCTCTGGTCCTTCTGGGCTGCTCAAGACTGTCTTCCTCTACCTTGCATAAGTAGGCTTTAATTTTGTCTACTTTCTTTTCATTTTTTTCTATATTTGCTTATTTTGTATGTTGGCATGCATGTATTGTGAACACGCACACGCCAAGGCTTACATATCCTGGGATGATGTTTAAGCACTTCTCTCCTTCTACCTTCTGAGTCCCAAGGATTGAGCCGTGATCCACAGGCTTAGCAGCAGGCACCTTTAGAACCATCTCATCAGAACAATTTTACTATCTTAACACTTAATTGTGCACATTTTTTAAAAGGTATTTACATTTTTAAAAGAAGAAAACAAGGTATTCATGAGTTGTACGGGTCAAGTTGTATAAATTTTAAAAGCCAACAGGGCTGAAGGGATAGCTTAGCAGTTAACGAGAGTGCAATGCTCTTGCAGGGGACCCAAGTTCAGTTCCTAGGATTTGTGTTAAACAGCTCACAGCTGCAGATAATTATAGCTCAAGAGGATCTGGCATCCTGTTCTGACCTCAGTGGGGATCTGTACTCATATACACGTGTATGTACTCATACACACACACACACAGACACACACACACACACACACACACGAAAATAAAATAAAAAATGAAAGTCAACAAAGCACTTTCTTAGCATGCATAAGGTCCTAAATTCGATCTCCAGCACTGTATTAAACAAACCTAAGAGATGGAATGAGTTTTGCTACTCGGTGATTCCAACAGTTAAAAACTCCGTGGAACGTTTTTGTTTAACCTGATAACATACCTGGGAATGTGAAGTTAAATTAAAATTGTGTCTATGTGAGTTTCTTTAGAGATATGGCTCCTGATAGTCAACCATACTCCAGTGAACAGCTCCACATCCAGGAATGTATGGGCTACAGGAATTAGACTTAGAGAGTTATCAAAAATAAAAAAGGAGCATTGGGAGCGAGCGGGAAACAAGAGGAGTGGATCTGGGTGGGGTGTGATCAAAATACATTGTAGTCACACATTAAATTCTCAAATAATAAAAATTTTATATTTAGGCTGGGCAGTGGTGGTGCACGCCTTTAATCCCAGCACTTGGGAGGCAGAGGCAGGCGGATTTCTGAGTTCGAGGCCAGCCTGGTCTACAGAGTGAGTCCAGGACAGCCAGGATTACACAGAGAAACCCTGTCTCGAAAAACCAAAAAAAAAAAAAAAAAAAAAAAAAAAAAAAAAAAAAATCTTATATTTAACAATAAATAAATGAGACCCATGTTGTTATTATCTGTCACATGCTCCTACATATTGTGACGCCAATTATTAGCTAAGCTTCACTTACTATAATGTTCTGACTTCTGCCACTTTGGAGAACATTTTGAATTTGCATGCTTCAGTGTGCGAAACAATTCCTACTCTTGTAAGGAGGCTCTTTCTTTTGCTTCAAACCTGTAGTGAGGATTTTGTTTTCCTTTAAAAACACAGAAATACCATAGGAATATGATTTTTATTTAATCCTAGGTATGATCCCAACTGCTTCAGATTGTGCCCAGCAGCTGATTGTGATTTGCCTCGTGCTGTAGCAGGGGTGTGATTTTGACAGCTGTAGATAGTTTCTGCAAGTGCATGACATTTGGAATTTTGGGGACTCTTGAAAGGGTATATAAATGCTAGAGTTCCTCCCCCCCGGGGGAGGGCTGTGGCAGCTGCTGTTGCTGGTGGCTGGTGACTGCTGGCTGCTGTTGTTGTGGTTTGTCAAGTGGTCATGAGCAAAAAAATGAGATGAAGAAATTGGATATCCTGAAATCAAATATCAAACTTGCCCCATGGAACTTGACACCCTATTCGGCAGGAAGTAGTCTAACAATCCCACCACCACCTTTCTCTTCTGGTCTTCTTTCTCTTCTACCTACTTTCAGGGGATTTCGAAGGTGGGATAGGGGTGGAGAAGGATGGTAGAAAAAGGAATCCATAAAGTAGTGAAAAGACTACACTAACAATTTTATGAACTTTATATGCCCTTTGGTTTGTTTTCCCTTTTCTTCACTCCAATTGTAGGATACTCAGGGACACACACACACACACACACACACACACACACACGTTTGTTACCAAGATGGTCTAAAATGAGGGCTAACAATGTTTGAAAATAAAAACAACAGTGGGCACCTTTTCTAAGTAACATTAGAGCTCTAAAGGGTCATCCAGTGTGTTGTGGTTTGAATATGCTTGGCCCAGGGAGTGGCACTATTTGGAGGTGTGGTCTTGTTGGAGTAGGTGTGTCACTGTGGATGTGGGCTTTAAGACCCCCATCCTAGCTGCCTGGAAGTCAGTCTTCTCTTAGCCACCTTCAGATGAAGATGTAGAAATCTCAGCTCCTCCAGCACCATGCCTGCCTGGTTGTTGCCATGCTCCTGCCTTGATAATGGGCTGAACCTCTGAACTTATAAGCCAACCCCAATTAAATATTGTCCTTATAAAAGCTACCTTGGTCATGGGGTCTGTTCACAGCAATGAAACCCCAAGACATCCAGTGATAGCTTTGTCTTGTCTTGGAATTCTCTGTTTACTAGGATACAGACTGTGAATATACATGTTTGTTTGCATTATACCTTGATACATTATTAGTGACTTGGATTTGATCAGGATGCACAATATAGTTTGACCCTCAGGGATTAAAAGTTTCATAATCAGGTAACCATCTTATAACCAACTCTGCAATCTATTATTTTAACTTTAATTAAGTTCAGGTATATAGCAGTTGCCACCTTCCAAAGGAACCCACATAAGTAAAAAGTACTTATTCGAATACTTATATGCCATCTGAGAATGTACAGAGGTGATTTACTGAGATATATTCAATTCTCCACACTGATTGAATTAATAAAATCTTCAAGAGTACATTTAATCAATGAAAGGCACTGCAGATCTCTCCTAGTATCTCAATTTTTTTTTTCATATACTGGAAAAACATTCTGTGCTCAAATTCTTACTCTCTTACCCTCCTCATCCCCAGATGCCCAGTGCTGACCCTGACTGCTTCCTTCACTTCTGGTTCAACAAGCCTGTCTTTCTCTCTTCATTCTTATCCATCTCCCTCTTCCTAGAAGTTGCCTAGGTTTATTTACAGCTTCCTGTCCTGTTACTTTTTTCTCAAACTCCAATAAAATTGCTCTTGGGTTTAAAAAAAAAAAAAAAAGATCACATTGCAAGAATAAATTTGACATTTTATGCTCTAACATCCTGTGGACATTGTAATACCCTGGGGGGGGGGGGCGGCGATATTAAATCCAGTAAAACACCTTCTTTTTCTTTTTCCTTTTTTTTTTTTTTTTTTTTTTTTTTTTTTTGTTGTTGTTGTTGTTGTTGTTGCTGTTTTCTTTCTTCCCCCGTTGGGAATTTGCAAAGGCTTCTCTTGATACATGTGAACATGGAGGTGTTCTTGATGGATTACTGCTGTATTATTTGCATAAATCCAGAGTGCAGGCCCAGCAATGACTGTAGCGATTATTATTCCTGGACAGGTTCTCTGTTCCTGGTTATCCAGTTGAACTTGCTTTGGCCTTATTCCCTTTGCCATGACTCAACTTTTGTTTCTTCCTTGTAACAAATGAAAGAAATGACTAGGTAAAGGGGTGGCAGCAAACTCCCTCCTTTCCCTGTGGCCCCTGAGTCAGGCTGTGAAGACAGAACATGGCTATCCTCAATTGTCAACTCACAAAGGACATCCATGCCACTCTCACAGCCATGGGGCACCTGTGTGGCCATTTCACGCTCCGGGGTAGCAGCAGCTCTCAGATAGCTTAGGAGTTGCTTCTTTTCTAGGTAACAAGAACAGGCTTGGTAACAAGAACCTGCACTGTATCACTGGCCATCAAAAGTATTATTTTTTTTCAGCCCACATTTATTCTTACAAAATTTGATTTTGTGAGCCAATGACATTTTGAAAGATTGCGACTCTCTCCATGGCCAAAACTCAAAAGTCAATCTCTAGCCTTCCCAATCCCACCATCATTTCACCAATGGAAGGTACTTGTTAGGACCACAAGTAGGTAGGGTCTACTATTAAATTTCTATCTGTATAAGTCAATGAATGAAGACTTAAATTTAATTTCATGGAAATCCTAGATATTTTTGCTTTTCATATTTCTTCATTAATTGAAAGAAGTCCCTCCACGAGTAGCCAGGAAGTCAGCTTCTGTGACACACTCTGCACTTCCAGCAGGCTGTGTGCAATGAACAATAATGGTCTTCCAATGATGCTATGTTACTGATGTTTCCTATCTTATTAGAAAAATATCCTGTAGTTTTTGAGTGGATAAAGATGGAACAACATTTGAAGATGTAAATTAGAAAGTTACTGAAGCAGGCTCTAAAGATTTGTCATAATGCCTACCAGTCACCTTTTTATGGGTGAGAGGTTGCAATTAAAAAGTATACTCAATTATTTTACTTGTAGAATTCATGTGGAAATACCAGTCATGAAAGAAGACAATGATCTTAGCTAATAGATGAAAGAATTTGGAATATACATTTTACTGGTAAATTGTGGTGTGTCGTTTGAGCTCACTGAGAAGAAGCTGGCTTTGAAAGTAATGCTGTCTGTCCTCCTTCTTCAAACCTAAGCATGTTTATCTCAAAGTGTCTTCCAAGGCCCCTGGTCAAGCGACCAGGATGGACCCCCCCTGACCCTATGCCAGGTAGGGAAGAAAAAGAGTAAGGCATTGTGTCCTGCAGATGACTAGAAGGCAAGCCATTTCCTGCAAAGTTATTGTTGCTTATTCAAGATGAAAATGTGTCTACAGTGGGAAAAGAGAAGCTGGAAAATTCAGCCATGAGCAGCACCTCTGTGGATAGAAAGCTTACTTAGAAACTCCAGCTAACTGCCTCAACTTCTTCAGTTGGCTTCTGCTGGATATTCTGAGCACTTGATCTGATAATGTCATCTTTGTTGGTATCCATTCTTTTGTTTGGGTGCTTCACCTAAGGGGACTTTGCCCAGGATTCTATCAAGATACCCACTTGGCTGCAGGCGGGACATTCTGCTGGGTGTTTTGAGCACCCGGTGTGATGATGTTTGACTCTTGGCCACCTTTACCTGCCATTTGCCATTCGGCTTGCTATATACTCGGTAAGCTCACTCATTCAGAACTGAAAGCA
Source organism: Arvicanthis niloticus (assembly GCF_011762505.2). Lineage (NCBI taxonomy): Eukaryota > Metazoa > Chordata > Mammalia > Rodentia > Muridae > Arvicanthis > Arvicanthis niloticus. Next base: position 43,030,594 of record NC_047671.1, read on the forward strand.
TGGCCACCATACATCATCGTCCCCTGGCTCAGAACAGGGCCATTAAAACAAAACAAAACAAAACAAAACAAAACAAAACAAAACAAAACAAAACAGGACTGTTTAAGACTGCCATTTCAGGAGCCAGATTATGGGGGCCTAGAGCAAAACCTTTCCTGAAGCTCACTTGGGCAGTAGGAGAACCTACACTAGGGCAGATTTGGGAATGACCACTACTCTAGCACAAATTAGTTATGAAATACAGTAAGTACCTTTTCCCTTTTGCTAATTTGTTAGTCTGAAAAATGAGAATATATTTTGGGATCAGTGAATTGGCTCAGAAAGTAAGAGTGCTTGTCATAAGGCTTGACAGCCTGAGTTTGGTCTCTGAACCCATATGGTAGGAGAGAACCAACTCCCACAAGTTATCCTCCACACATCATGGAACACACACTGGCTACAGACAAGTGTTAGTTTTTTTTTTTTTTTTTTTTAAATCCACTTTGAAGATCTGATAGGAGTAATAGCACTGGCAGTGAGGTGAGTAGTCACTAAATGTCCTAGGTTTTTAAAATTGCTGTTATTGTTGTTGTTTTCAAAACATGGTTTCTTTGTGTAGCCCTGGCTGCCTTGGGAACTCACTGTGTAAACCAGGCTGCCTCAAACTCAGAGATGCACCCGCCTCTGCTTCCTGAGTGCTCGCATTAAAGATGTGCACAACTACCAACTGGCCTAAATGACTTTATGATGATGGTTCCCATTAGTTTTCAGGGTGTTCTGCTGGGCAGTTCAACAGAGCATCACTTTTCCTGTCTTCGGGATAACCATCTCTGACAAAAGGATGCTGAGTGTTTTGAGTACACACTAGAGGGCAGTGGTCCCATATCTAGACACTTGATAGTCCCCTGCTCTCTGTGTTCCTCTCTGTCTTTCATTTTGTATAGGTCAGAGGAAGGGAGTTTCCTATACACAGAACAAATGACACTTGTGTCTAGAGTGTGGCTTGGTGGCACCCTGTCTGTCATTTCTGTGGTTTCTTCTCCATCCTTCTTCCAATAACTTATCTCAATAAGTCTTTAACCATAGGGATATTACTAACTTTTTCTTTTTGAGATAGGGTCTCACTATGTCGTCCTAGCTAGCCTGGAACTCACTAAAGAGCTCTGCCTGCTTTTGCCTCCAGAGTGCTGAGATTAAATGCACTTACCAGCACACTGGCTGTTATTAACATCTTAATGGCATTTTTTTTTTTTTTTTTAAAGAAAATGCAGAGGAGAAAGGATGTACGCATTCTCAACCTAGGATAGTAGTGTTTTCTAGCTCTGCATCTTTGTATTTGAGAATGCATCTGTGGAATAAGAATGAGGGGTAAGAAAGTGGAGTCTTCTTGTTTTTGTGTGAGCTTCTGAGAGTCTGCAGGACTGTTCCTTCTCCATAATCACATAGGAAAATCCTGCATCTGCTCACTGTTTCACCACCCCTGTCCTCTCATAAGTAGCATGGAGCCCAACTTATTGGAGTAGAGGTAATCTAATTAACCATTAAAAGAGTGGGCATAGGGAGGTGTGGCTAGGGACAGTTAAACCCTCAGCCCATATGTTTCCAGAGAGAGAGGGAGGAAGAGAGAGGTATCTCAGGACAAAGAAAGAGTGTAACAGATCTCAAGAGGAAAGCATGGAATGGCTAGAAGAGCCGCAGCTAATTACTTATAAGCCAGCCTTTTATAGACAGAGGGACCTAAATAAGGACTTCTTTTATTTTTACTTATGCTTTATTGTCAATCTGTTCCTTTAAAAAAAAAAAAATAGCCCTCCGAACCTGGATTGTGCGGGCTCCTGGATCTTTGAAAAGTTATACAGAGAATGAGCTTACAGGAATTTGGTTTTTTGATATACAGCAGTTTGAGTGTGTGTGTGTGAGAGAGAGAGAGAGAAACTGGGTTTGTTTGCTGTTATTTATTTATTTATTTATTTATTTATTTATTTTATGTATGGGTGCTTTATCTGTATGTATACCAGCATGCCAGAAGAGGGCAACAGATCCCACTATAGATGGTTGTCAGCTACCATTTGGTTGCTGGGAGTTGAACTCAGGACCTCTGGAAGAGCAGCCAGTACTCTTAATCACTGAGCCATCTCGACAACCCTGTTTGCTGCTTGTTATACTCAGTAATAGCTGGAAAGAAGACTTTGTTTGGCTTCATCTAACCAGGGACCTGGGTGGAAGGAAGAACTCTTGGACCCTTTCAGCAGCAGCCTGTGGTCTATGACGCAGGGATCGGTATGCCGTCTGCATTTCTTTTCATGTTGTTAATCTCTCTTGAGCACTTGGTCTATATCACATAATGTGCAAAGATAATCCAAGAGCAACACGATTATCTCACTCAGTTCTCACAACTTTATGCCAGGAATATGTATCTGTAGTTATGATCCATGTGCAGATGAAGACCTTGAAGTTAGAAAGGTTAAATGGAATGCAATCAAGAAAGATATGACGCCAACTTCATTAGACCCCATGGCTTGATCTTGTAGCCACTCATTTAGGCAACAGAGGATGCCTCAGCAATACTATGGGAGAAATAATTTCTTCTCCTGACCCACCCTATAGAAACAGTGCTGTGTCTCATATACCCTGTCTTATTCCTTTATAGGAACACAAATGATGCCCAGCTTTTCTGAGGTTAGCCTAAGTACACTGCACACACACACACACACACACACACACACACACAGAGGACTGTGCACATGCCACATATGCACACACACATACACTAAATGGATTTTCATTTCTCTGATTTTGTAGAAGATATGTTATTACAGCATAAGTGAATAACTTTTGGTGTCTTTATGCTAGGGGCCTCCTGACACAGGAGTGTAATTATTTATCCACAGGTGATGGGGGGAGTTAAATGAGAAAGGAAACATACCTGCAACTTTAATGCATTTAGAGGCATCTATCAAAGACACATTTAGAACCCAGAGATCTTAGTCTAATTTCAAGCAATGCTACAGGCTTTCTCAAGTAGCCTTAAAAGAGCAGAGAAAAGGAGTCTGTGATGAGGATGGTTGCCCTCACCTTACCTTCTCAGTAGATTGTTTTAGGGACAGAGGAGTATCATCCTATCTTCAGCCTCATCTCCCTTATCTTTTAGGTATAGCCTTGTGCTATGGAAAGAGGAAAAAGGTATTTCTAAGAAACAGATTCAGGCAGAAAAACATGTGTCCCTATAATCCTATGAATAACTGGCCACATGTGTTATATGTATCATTTTGTTTAACTAATATATGGCTGCCTGTCTTCAAACCTGTCCCTTCTTAGCTCTAGGTCAGTTGTCACTTACTGTTTTATTTGTTCTTCCTGTGGAAGAAAAAAGGTCTCACTCATTCATTCGAGAGACTACCTTAGGTATCACTCACTCACAAGACTACCTGTACATGAGCTCGGGAAGCAAACATATTGGAGCTGGGGAGATGACTCGGTTGGTAAAGTGCTTGCCACGGGAGCATGGGGCCCAGGGTTTGATCCCCAGCACCCATACAGAAGAACCAGGCACAGTGGTGCTTCCCTGTAATCCCAGTTTTCAGAAGTGGAGACTGAAAGATTCCTGGGTCTTTTTGGCCAGCCAGTGAAGCTGAGTCACCAAGTTCCTGATTGAGTGGTGGAGTCTATCTTGCAAAGTAGGATGGAGAGAAATTGAGGCACACACTCAGTGCTGACCTCTGGCCTCCACACTCTCACACACGTGTATATGCACCCCTGTATGCACATGTGCAAACACATCAACAACAAAGAAGCATTGTCAAGTACAGAGCCAAAAAACCAACCAACCAACCAAACAAACAAACAAAAAAAAAACTGACAATCTTCAAATTCTAGCATCAATTCTTCTTATACTAGAAAGAGCAGGCACATGCTAGTTACTGGATTTTATTTCATATCTGTAGATGTCAGTAAATGTTTCATATCAAGAAATGATTATTTTTTTATAAGGCAAATACCAACAGCTTCTCTGTACTCAGTTTGAGTTTCTGTTTATTCCATCTCTAATACCAGACAGAAATAGAATTTGCAACACTAGAAACATGGAGACATCAGATGAGAGTAGGTGAGCAAGTAGAGGAGAGATAAAAGCCTCTAATCTGAGATTCTGGAGTGTCTCCAGAAGGCAAATTTGTTCAAAATAGACTTGGAATCTCTTCGCTTAGGAAGCACTGTGTGTTTGGGGAGTGGGGGGGGGGGCAGTCACATGTAGTGTAACTCTTTGTTCTATGCCTGTATCCCTTATTAAAATCCAGTTTGTGGGGCTGGAGAGATGGCTCCTCGGTTAAGAGCACTGACTGCTTTTTCAGCCACACAGTGGCTCACAACTATCTATATGAGATGAGATGTCCTCTTCTGTGTGTGTCTGAAGACAATGACAGTGCGCTCACATACACGAAAGAAAGAAAGAAAGAAAGAAAGAAAGAAAGAAAGAAAGAGAGAAACCATTATTTTAAAAAATCCAGTTTGATCAAAAAAATTGTGTGTGTGTGTGTGTGTGTGTGTGTGTGTGTGTGTGTATGTGTATGTGTGTGATCACAGAGTCCAAATCTGGGGTACAATAAGGCAAACCCAGAGATGTCTTTCAAAACTTGAAAAACCCTTTCCAACCCTTTATGGCTTATAAAGTTTCTGTTGAGAATTTGACATTTCACTGATGAGCTTGCCTCTGTGTTTTCACTTCTTGCTGTTTCCAGTATTTTTTCTTTGTTCTGCATACTTAGTGGCTCAGATGTAGTATGATGAAGGAAGGGTTTTTACTATTGTTGTTGTTGCTGTTGTTGTTGTTTTGCTCCTGACCCTTTAGTGTTTTAAGTGTCCATCCCCATAGATAGCCCCTGTTTTCTGCAACAGTTTTATTAAAATACTTTCTGTCTTCAGGATGGGATTCTTTATCTCCCTTTTACCCATGATCCTTTGGTTTGTTTTTGCATTGTCTCATGAACATCTTGAAGCACTGCCCAGATCTCTTACTAACTTACCTTTGTCCTCACTGGTATGTTTCATTCATCTACTTTGTCTTCAGATTCAGATATTATGTGCACCCTGCCCCTTGACCTATTCAATCATGAGGCTTTCCAAAAACTTCTGATTTGGCTTGGTTTCACTTTTTATTACCAATAATTCAGCTTGTCATCTCTTTGGTCTTTCTATCTCTTTATTAAATTCCTCTTTTATATATTATATAAAATACTATATATTCTGCCACTGGTGTTCTCTTGGGATTTGTTCATGACAATCTTCTATTTTCATTGCATTGAACACGCTGATAATCAGTCTTTTGAATTTGGGGTGGAGAGTCATATAGTACACCTCCTTGGAGGTCATTATTGTAGGACAAATACTGTTTGGAAAAGTAATGTTGTCCCACTTGCATGTTTCTTGTATTTTTGACTAACACATCAGGAGCTAGCCCATTAAGTTTATTCGGTTCCCTAATTTTTGTATGTGAGAAGTATCATTATTTTCAAGTCAGGTCTAGGTTGGTAAAAAGAGGAATTTAGGTGATTGGAACAAGCAGAATTTAATGTATTTATCCAGCCCGATCTTTTTTTGCGTTTGTAAATCTGACTTTCACGCACTGTATGCATTACCTTCTCTATCTCTCAGTTGCTATAACAATGGCAAAGGGCAGTTGTTTGTAAAGACTTTTAACAGAAGTACCGCTTAAAATTCTCTCCCAGTGTAATTAAAAAAAAAAAAAAAAAAAAAAAACTCTCTTTTCTTACTCCTCTAATTTATTTTTTCTGTTTGAGATCTGAAAACAGTGCCCTCAAGCCTGAAGTGTGGCTCAGCATTAGGCCCTAGCATACAAGCAGTCACAGCTACAGTCCCCAGCACGGCATTAAAACAAACAAACAAATTAAAAACTAAAAAACAGTAGTCCTCTACGTGATGAACAGGCCTCCAGTTTGGTTTTTCTGTTCTAATAAGGTGAGGAGGTTGGCTGAAATTAAGGAAATGAGTGTTCCTAATGTGACAGTTCAGAGTGACAGCTGGAGGCTTGAATGGACTGCCTTTCCATTCTCAGAAAGAGGTAGATGTAGTATTATGGCTACCAGTTGTTTTCTTCTTTATGGTTTCCAAATATTCAAATAAACTAAAAGCAATCAGTATGTATGATTTTTATAATAAAAAATAATTTTAAAAAGGCTTAGTTATAATCAGTCATAGAAACCCTGGGAGGGTACCCACAAGGAAGTGCCTTCCTGAACCCCCAGAAAAATTGAGGTGATTGGTAGTTGTTAGTTTAATCTCTTTGGTGCATTCAATGTTCTTACTTTCCCTGAAGTGTCTGTTTTATGCCCAACAAATAAGCATTTATGTAATGAACAGTATCCACATAACAAAAAGTTGAAGTTGGTGTCCTAATAGGTCACATGTACACTAAGAAGTAAATATTTGTTCTATAAATTTGTGCTTGTTTCAAATCAGCATTTTAGCCTTCGCAAATAGACAACTCCCATCTGGATCTGGAACTGGGTCTGATGAAGTTCAAAGTTGCCTTGGGAAGGGCTGCAGGGCCTGCACAGGTCAGGAGCAATGCATCCAGCTCACCTCATTTGTTTCTTCCATCTAAACACTTCAGAGGCCATGCCAGCCCTGACTCTAGAATAGTGACACCACTAATACTAAAGCAATTAGATATTTATGTGCTTCTCAGTGCTTCCAGACTTTCCTGGAAATTGTTCTGTGAGCTGTCGAGCGACTGAAGACTGAAGATTAGACAGCAGGCCACACACACATCCATGTTCCTTCCTCACTCGAAAGCCCAGTGAGGTTTGTAAACAGTGAGGCTCCCATTTGTCTTCTGCTAAAACCTCAGCAAAGGATTCCAATGTGTCAAGAATATCATTTGAAGGCTTTATGGGTGGCCCCACCTTATAATGGGGACCAGACCACCTCTGTGACCTCATCTCTCTCATTTCCCTGAAGGGTCATCCTACCATCATGTAACTCACAGGGAAGTCCGTCCTTTGGACCCTTATTGGAGAAGGGTATTCTTATTCCTGCCACTGCCCTGTAATACAGACCCCCTCCATTCCATCCAGCATCAGCTGAAATGCCTCCCCAAAGGCACCTTCCCTGACCAGATAGCCTAAGTAGATGTGTTCTCGCCTTCTCCCTCCATATTAGTTAGCTGATGCTGCCTAGTTCATCTTAAATTGTGGTGCCTTCAATTAATACACATTTAATCCACCCTTCCATTTTTTAGACTTACTTTATGTGTGTTTTGTCTCCATGTGTATACGTACCACATTCATGTCCAATGCCTGTGGACATCTGTGGAGGGCATCAGATCCCATGGAACTGGAGTTATAAATGGTTGTGAATCACTATGTGGGTGCTGGGATGTAAACCCATGTCTTCTGTAAGAAAAATAAGTGTTCTCAACTGCTGAGTCAAATACACATGCACACGCAACACACACACACACACACATGAGGAGAGAGACATCTTGTATGCTTCAGTATAGACACTATCTCTTAGGATTGCTTTCATTGTATCCCATTAATTTTTACATGTTGGGTTCCTATTTTCAATCTTTTAATTTTGAATTTCTTGATTTCTTCAATGACCCATTCATCATTCAATGGTGGGCTGTCGAATCTCCATGAGTTTATATATTCCTACAGTTTTTCTTGCTGTTGAGTTCTAACTTTGCTCTATTATTATTAGATAGAACACAAGAAATTATTTCAATTTTCCTGGTTTTTTGAAACCTGCTTTGTGTCCCTATACATGACTTGCTCTAGAGAAAGGCTTATAGCTTTCTAAGAACATGCATATTCCTCAGTGTTTGGTTAAAATGTTCTGAAGATGCCCAATAGGTCAATTTGCTGTATGCTGTCAATTAACTCTAAGTATTATAATGTTCTTTTGTTAAGATGAGAGCAGGGTACCAAAGGCACTCGCTATTATTACATTGGGTTTCATCTATGATCATACAGTAGTATTTTCTTTCAACTGGGTGCACCTGTGTTTATTGTATATATGTTTAGAATGGTCCTGTTGATGGATTGTTCTTTTAATCAGTAAGAAATAACCTTATTTTTCTCTCGTGGCTAGTTTTAGTTTAAAGTAAATTCTATCTGACATCAGACTAGGGACACCTGCTTATTTCCTAGACCTCTTTTGTTAGAATATCATTTTCCATCCCATCACTCTAAGGCAGTGTCTATCATTGATGCTGAGTTATGTGTCTTGGAGGAAGCAAATAGAGGGACCCCACGCCTTTTAATCCAAGCCATTCATCTGCATCTTTGTATGGGTAACTGAGATCATTCATATTCAGCAGCACTAGTTTGTAAGTGTTTGGTGCTTTCTTAATTCCATTTACTCTGCTATTGTTCTATTATGGTATTTTCTTTCCTCCACAGTCTCTTGGGTGTGTTTATCATTCTCTTCAGTTTGAATAACTTCTTTCAGAATCCTCTATAGGGATGGATTAACATCCATCCATTCCTGGAGTCTGCTTTAATCATGGAAAGTTTTTCTTTTCCTTTCAGCACTGGGTTTAATAGTCTGGGTTAACAGCTGTGGCCTTTCAGAAATCAAGCTGCATAATTCCAAGCTCCACTTGCTTTTAAAGTTTCCGATAAGAAATCAACTTTTATTCTGTTAGGATTATCTTTATAAGTGATTTAATGTTTATCTTTTGATATACTTTTATTTCTACTGTATATTCAACATTTTATCTATAATATGACTTTTTTCCGGGCCCTGTCTATTTGATGTTCTATAAACCTCTTGTACCTAGATTGGCATCTCTTTTCCTATGTTTGAAGTTTTTACCCATAGTTTTTAAATATCTTTTTTTATGTCATTGGCATAGAAAGTCTTCTTTGTCTATGCCCATACTTCCTAGTTTGGTCTTTATTCCTCATTTCCTTATGATCTTTCATGTTCCATCTGTACTAATTTTTAAAAAGTTATTCATTTCATGCAGATGCAAGTAATACCAATTGGACTCAGTTGTCTCTAAAATAAGAGGAAGATATAAAGATCTGAGGGGACTCTAGGGGAGGAGAGTGGGAGGGGGGATTTGGACTGGATATGATCAAGATACACTTTATATATTGCATATGATCAAAATGCATTGTATACATTAGATATCATCAAGATACATTGTATACATGTAAGGTATACAAAGAATAAAAAGTACAGATTTGTTTGTTTGTTTGTTTTTGACCCTAGCACTTAGGAACTCAGGCCGGGCTGTGCATGCCTGGTGCCCACATAGAGCAGAAAAGGCCATTGGATCCCCTGGGACTGGAACTACAGAGGATTGTGAAGCACCATGTGAATGCTGGGAATTGAACTCAGGTCCACTTGAAAACCATCCTGTGTTCTTAACCACTGCACCAAACTCTCCAGTTCCCATTTGTACTTAAAATAAACAAACAAAAAACAAACAAACAAACAAACAAAAAAAAACTATGTGAAAAATATTCGTGGTGAGATGACAGAGATTTTACCCCTAGACTATCACTCACAACTATTACCCCAACCCCTGTGATTCGTTCTATTTATGAGACTTCCCACTGAGCCTTTTTCTCTTGTTAAAGTTTTTATCTCCAGTATTTCAATTTAGTTCTCTTTAGCATTTCTTTTTTTTTTTTTTATTGAATTCCATTTTCATATCCTGTATTGACTTATTTCATTCAGCTGTTTGTATGTGCTCTGGTATTTATTCTGGAGTTTGGGTCGTCTTTGATTTCTTGGAACAAAATTTTAATCATTCTTTTGTATTCTTTGCCTTTGCTGTGAGACTGGTAATTTTTTCAAGGAGATAGACAAGTTGCCGTGTGTGTGTGTGTGTGTGTGTGTGTGTGTGTGTGTGTGTTATTTGTGCTTTTATGTTGGCACTTGTACACGTGGAGTTGGACTACTAGTTACATCTTTTGTTTGTTTTGTTTCTTACATTGGACCTGTTTGCAGTGCTCAATAGGGTCTACATTGTAATAGGGTGGAACTGTCTAGTTTTGCCTGTTAGATTGCTGTTCGTAGCGCCAGGCTCTATTCTAGTTCTCCTTGAGAGGAGGCACTTTCTTCAACAATAGACACTATTTAAGGGAGGATCCACTCAGGGGAGTATTAGTCAATTGCAAAATAAGTACCCCTTAAGCATCAGTAATTGTAGGGGATAGAGTACCACCTATAATACTGGATATATTAATATATTATTGTGAGTATTGATAGAAAAGAAAAAACTGAATGTGTTACTAGTGTTTAATGTTGGGTTGATAGGATGCAGAGTTGGTGAGGTAAATAGATAAGGGAACTGTATGGGGAAAATATTTGGGGTGAGATGACAGACTTTTTGCTAAAGGTAGACTGAAAAGGTCATAAATCCCATAAATATTAATCCCAGAATTTAGGAGACGGTTGCAGGCAAATCTCTGTGAGTTCCAGGCCAGCCTTGTCTATTTAGAAAGTTCCAGAAGAGCTAAAGCTGCATTTTGAAACCTTGTCTCAACAAACAAACAAATAAACAAATATGCTGTCAGGTAATGCAGAACAGGGGTAAGCTATTGTCACTGTCCTTCCTGTCCTCCAATGGCAATTCCCCAATCTTATCCCCAGTCCTGTAGCAGCCTAACTGTGTATATGTATGTGGTGTATGTGGGGGTCTCCTCTTTCTCTCTGACTCCAATCCTAGGGGATCCTGAGGATTTTCTAGATAGCCAGCCTTCCTCCCTCACCATATCCCTTCATCTCAGCCAATACCAGAGGCACTCTGCCTCGAAACCCACTGGCCATGTGTGTGGCAGGGTAGGCAATTTTCACTCTTTTTTCTGTTCTCCAATTTCAATTCCCCAGTTTCATCCCCTACCCCCAGCAGCCTGTTCAACCTTTCTAACTCTTACTTTCTGGGGAGTTAGTCAAACTTCATGGAAGATCCAGCTTTTCTTCATCCTGTGGGCCTTCCAGCACAGTCCTCCTTCTAGCTCACCTGCAATTTTTTGTCTTTCTATCTCTATTTTCTATTCCTACTTCTACTTCTATTTCTGTGTTTCTATTTCTATCACATAAAAATACATTCTACCTGAAACCACCAGCAGCCACACATGACAGGGATTCAGAAGCACTTTCTACCTTCCTATGAGGCAACCCACAATATTCCTAAACTTATTTTTAAACTCCAGAGAGGGCAACTAAGGAATGAACACTCACCCAAAATAAAGACAAGACAAGATATCAACACCTAGAGTTATAATCATCCCAAACCCAGATGCCTAGATACACTGCTAAAACACAATCAACAGCAACCAAGTCTCTATAGCTCCAACAGAACCCAGCACCCTACTATAGTAGGCCCTAAAAAGTATGCTATAGCTGAAGCACAAGATATGAACTTCCAAACAGCTATCATTAATATGCCTGAGAGAGGAAATGAGCAAACCCATTAATGAAACTATGAAAACACAAATAAAGAGTGGAATGAAAAGAAGAAAGTAGCTCATGACCGAAACTGGAAATAGAATCATTAAAGTCAAGCCAGACTGAGGGAGAAGTTGAAAGAAAAAAAAATTAGGAAAAACAAAACAACAACAACAAAATACTTCAGAAGCAAGCCTCACCAACACAATATAAGAGACAGATGAGGGAGTCTCAGGCATTAAGACAAGATATAAAAATAGATTCCTCCGTCAAAAAAAAATCTAGGCACCAAATAACCAGAAAATGTGGGAAACTATTAAAAGGACAAATCTATGAACAGTGGCAATAGAAGAAGGAGAAAAGTCAGGTCCAAGTCATAGAAAATATTTTCAATGAAACCACATAAGAAAATTTCCCTAACATAAAGAAAGAGGAACCTATCAAGGTTTAAGAAGCATACAGAACACCAAATAGACTGGCTCAGAAAAGAAATTACCCACAACACATATAACCAAAACATTAAATTACAGAAAGAAGAAAGGATATTAAAATTCTCAAGGAAAAAGACCAAGTAATATATACAGGTAGACCTATTATAATAACTTCTTGCAGGCTGGAGAGATTGCTCTTCCAGAGGTCCTGAGTTCAATTCCCAGCAACCAAATGGTGGCTCATAACCATCTGTAATGGGGTCTAGTACCCTCTTTTGGTGTGTCTGAAGAGAGCAATGGTGGTGTACTCATACATATTAAATAAATAAATAAACAAATAAATAAATCTAAAAAAAAAAGAATAAAATCTTGCATTTCAATGGAGACTAAAACCAGAAAGGCCTAGATGGTTGATTTGCAGATTCTTAAGGCCACAGATGCCAGCCCATACTATTATACCTAGAAAACTTTAAATCACAATACGTGAGGAAAGGTAAACATTCCGAGATAAACCAAATTTAAGCAGTATGTATTTACAAGTCCAGATCCCCAGAAGGTATTAGAAGAAAAACTTAAACCTGAAAAGGTTAACTATACCCAATAAAACACAAGGAATAAACAATTTTAGACCAACAAATCAAAAGGTGAACCCTACACCACTGCAACAAAATAATAGGAATTGACACACACTGCTTATTGATATCTTTTAACATCAATGGTCTCAATTCCCCAATAAAAGATACAGAGTACCTTGTTGGATTCAAATGCAGGATTCATCCTGCTGCTGTATTCAAGAAATACACATTAATATCAATGGTAGACACCACCTTAGGTTAAAAGGACAGAAAAAAATATTCCAAACAAATAAGCCAGTAAACTGTTTTGATATCAGACAAAAATAGTTTTCAAACCAAAACTAGATAGGAGAGATAGGAAAGGACACTATAGATTAATCAAAGGAAAATTCCACTAAAACACAATTGAAAATTAAAATATCTATGTACCAAACACAAGGGCATTCAAGTTCATAAAAAAAAAAAAACCCACTACTATAGTACACAATATACAATATACAGTAAGACTACATATTGACCCTCATACAAAGATAGCAGGAGACTTCAATACTCCTTCTCACAAGTATATGGGTTGTCCAGACAAAACCCAAATAGAGAAATGTTGAAGCTAAATGGTGTCATAAACCAAATGAATCTAACAGAGTTACAGAACATTTTACCAAAACACAAGAGAATGTATCCATCTTCTCAGCATCTCCTGGAACTGACTCCAAAATGTAACACATACTTGGACACAAAGCAAGTCTCAACAGATACAAGAAAATCGAAAGAACATCCTATCAGACACCATGGATTAAAGCTGGATATGAACAACAACAGGAAACAAACTCATGAAAACTGAACATCTCACTACTAAATAAAAAATGGAGTCAAGACAAAAATTGAAGACAGTTTTAGAATTACATGAAAATAAAAACACAACGTGCCTGAATGTATGGGACACAATAAAGGAGGCTCTAAGAGGGCAAGTTCATAGCACTAAGTACCTACATTTAAAAAAAAATCAGTTCCCATATTAGCAACTTCATGGCACATCTGAAAACTCTAGAAGAGAAAGAAGAAATCAAACCCAAAAGGAGTAGACAGCAAGAAATAGTCATACTCAGGGATGAAATTAATAAAATAAAAAGGGAAAAACTTACAAAGAATCAATGAAACAGAGAGTTGGTTCTTTGACAAACGCTTTTTAAAAAATTAACTAAAAGGCTAGAAGAAAAGATTAAAATTAGAAGCAAAGTGGGGAGAAAACAACAAGTACTGAGGAGATCCAGGGAATCGTAAGGATATGGTTTAACACTCTGTACTCCACCAAATTGGAAAATTTAAAAGACATAAACAATTTCTTGATATATACTGCCAACCAAAGTCAAATCTAGATCAGATAATCAATTTAAATAGACCCATAACCCCTAGTGAAATAGAAGCAATTGAGAGTCTCTAAGCCAAAAAAACCAAACAAAAACAAATAAACAAAACAAATCAAACAAAAACAAATAAACAAAACAAACAAACAAACAAAAACCCAGGGTCAGATGGATTCAGTGCAGAATTCTCCAGACTTTCAAAGAACTAATGACAATATTGCCCAAATTATCCAACAATCAAAAGGAATATTGCCTAATTCTTTTTTAGAGGCCACAGTTACCCTAATACATAAACCACATAAAGACCCAACAAAGAAAGAGAATTACAGACCAGTTTTCCTTATTAACACAGGCGCAAAGTTTCTCAATAAAATAATTGCAAACTGAATCCAAGAACATACTTAATTTATCCACCATGATCAAGTAGGCTCCATCCAGAGATTCAGGGGTTGGTCAACATATGTAAATTGATAAATGTAAAGCACCATATAAACAAACTCAAAGACAGAAACCACATGCAGAAAAGGCCTTTGATAATATCCACTTCCCTTTCATGATTAAAGTCCTAAAGAGGGTAGTGATACAAGGGACAGATCTCAACATAATAAAAGCAATTTACAGGAAGACCTCAATCAACATATATCCTCAACATCCAGCAGGACTAACACATATATGAACTCACAGAGACTGTGACAGCAGTCTCTGTATGTATCTCTGTGGCACAGCTTGCCTGCAGAATCCAGAAGATGGCCTCAGATTCTCTGGAACAGGAGTTAGTGACAGTTGTGGGCCACCCCCTCCCAGTCCCAGTGTGAGTGTTGGAAACCAAACCTTCATCCAATGGAAGAGCAGTGAGTGTTTAACTCCTGAACAATCACTCCAGACTTGTGGGTCTTCATCTTCTATAACACCATTACACATAAGTAAAAACTATTTGAAAATGTTTAACAAGCTATTAATAATTGTTTTCAATTATCAATGGTCTCTCTCTAACTTGTTTTCTCTCTATCTTCTGTACCAAACTAATTCCTAATGCACTGTTGGTGCTCAGTTAATATTTATGGAATAAACAAGAAACATTATCTTCTAAGTCAGCCAATTGTTGAACATAAGAGTTAGGTAAGCAGATTCAAAATGAATGGCTCTGGCTTGTTGACTTCATCCAGTTAACTTTAACTGAATAATTGAATTGGAGTAAGGGGAATAGATTGAATCCCTCTTTATTTACTGAAATACTTACATCTATTTTAGCTGCAAACAAGTGTTCTTTCCTCATAATTTCTTGATACACTTTAAAGCAAAACTATCCATACTTCCCTTATGAAGAATTTTCTATTGAGTAATTTTGTATAACTGTGTCTTTCTATAAATTCAAATAAATTTATAAAAAGAAGCTTAAATGCAGAAATCATTAAACTAAACTTTGTCACACTCATGTTAGATATACAATAGGTAGGGATCGTTTGAGATCACAGTGTAATGATTCCACATTGCACATAGATTTTCTTTTATTCTAAGTGGTAAAATAAAGGAAGAAACAGACTTTTATTTAGTGTAGTCCAAAAATCAGTAGCATCCATCCCACTTGAGATTTGTCATAAATACAAATGTAGTCTCCCAGAAGTAATTCTCTGATGATTTACATGCACGGTGCTCATTTGAACTTAACCCTGCGGCTTTACCTTTTTTTAGGAATTTTAATTGAACTAAAATATAATTACACCATTTCTTCCCCACCTTGTCCAACCTCTCCCCCTTTCAAATCCATACCTCTTATTTATTATTGTTACATATGTATGTTAATAAATACATAAATGCAACCTGCTGAGTTCATTAGTGTTGCTTGCATGTATGCTTTTACATGTATGTTTTTAGGACTTACAGCTTGGGTTGTATAACCATTTAGGGACTCATCTCTGAGGAATACTAATTCTTCTTCTCTCAATAGGTTTTAAGTGCCTGAAGCTCTTCATCTAAGGGGAGGTCCCAGGGTTTTGCTTTTAAGGATGCTGTTTGAGCTCCAGAAGAAAAGGAATAGTTGTCCTTTCAGAGCCAAGTTCAGTTGAAAGGATGGCATCCGCTTATAATGGGTGTATCTCTGAGCGAGAGGTGCTGCCATGTGTATTATATGTTAACCATATCCTGTTCCCCTCCTTCCTGGAATTTTCTACTGCTTGTGTGGTGGATTCTTTTGGAATCCAGAAGTTCCTCCTTTCAAGCAGCTCCCCTACTCACCCCCTTAAACTAGCAAAGAACTTTAGGCTCCAAAATCAACAAGAGGAAATTGGAGTCAAACGTTCTCAAACGCTATGACTCAGAGAATAAAACTTTTCTCTGTTTTTTCTTAAAAGGCATTTTCTTACTTTAAAAAGATACTTTTTAAACTTCACTATAGAAAATGCATTTTTGAGCCTTCTTCCTGGACTCGAAACAAGTAGGAGTTCCGTTTTTACAAATTTGAGCAGACTGCATACCAACGGCTCATCACTCCTGGGTCTGTCTGCCTTGTTGACGGCACCAGCTCCGTTGCTGTGGGTGTAGCTAACTTGGAGCAAAACGATTACTGAGCAAGAGTAGCTGGTGAATGTCATTCCATGCCTCCACGTTTCCTTTTAAATAGAGGTGCTTTGGGAAGCTGCACTAGCTAACTCTTCTAAAGCTATGTCCACACTGTGTCAATGAGGGAAGTGTGGGACAGTATATTTGGAATACTCGACAAAATATAGTGTTATGTTCAGTATGTCCTAGCTAGGCGTTCAAGTCAATTCTGTGTCCCCACTGCCAATATCTGCCCAAATCGTATGTGAGAGCTACTAATTTATTTTAATTGATATCACTTATACACGGATTTATCCAGTGTTTTTTACTCAACATTGGCTTTTTTTGGCCAGCAATCTGGTAAGAATTAAGCTAGGTTCTGGCTCCTGAGAAATGTAAAGTCTAAGCACTAAGCTTTCCTCACTCTAAAATAAACATACATTTCCTCAGAAACATAAATATTTTGAAGAACTCGAGGGCTTATAGGTAGACAGACTGCTCTGCCAGTTAAGTCTGCTTCACACAGAGAGACTGAAGAGTTTGTGTTTGTGTTTCTCTCTCAGCTGGTTGGGCGAATTCTCTCAAGCAGCATTGTCCTGCACATGATTTCACCCTCATTTGAAGAATCTGTTTCTCGACATGACTAATGGCAATTCTCTCACTTTTGAAGTATTTCCCACTTATAATCCATCTTTCTGTCTGCCACTGTAGCTGTTTTTGAAAACAACAAATACATATGTGTTTTTCGGTTACTCTGTTTGACACTGGCAGTCGGCTTTTCAGTAAAATGGCTGCCTCATAAGCATACAGATCTGACTTTGGATCCCCAGTACCCTTGTAAATAAAAGCCTTGTGATATAGTACACTTCTGTGATCCTAGTGCTGGAGGGAGTCGGAGACAGGATGCTCTCTAGAGATTATAAGCCAGGCAGTCCAGCCAAACTGATGAGCGCTAGACTTGGTGAGAGACCATAAATCAAATAAGAGATGATAGATAGGTAGGTGATAGATGACAGACAGATGAGAGATAGATTAGATAGATAGATAGATAGATAGATAGATAGATTGATTGATGATAGATAGTGATAAACAGACAGACAGACAGACAGACAGACAGACAGACAGAGGCAAAGAACAGATGAGATAGCTCAAGAGGTAAAGGCACTTGCCATGCAAGCTTGGTGACTTGAGTTTGATCCTCAGAACCCACTGAAAGGCAGCACAGAACTGACTCTTCTCAGCAGTCCTCTAGGCTTCACACAGCAGGACCGTGATACAAATCCCTCCCTTGCATCATACACATCACACGCATGATAAAATAAATCAACAAATACAATGTTAAAATAAGGTATGAAGTGGTCAAAGAAAACACAAGAGGTGAGTTTCTAGTACATATGCGCACATACATGAACCCACACAGAGAGGCACATACGAATGATTGCATCAATCTTTTTTCTTCTTAAGCAGGTATTTTGAAGTATCAGTACACAAAAGACTGCCTTAGGAAATAGCTTCAATTGACAATAGGCTTCGCCTCTGTCAGATGTGGAATTTGCATTTTGTTAGGCCTTCGCTAGCTTTCTGATATCAGTTAAGGAAATATTTCCCCTCTCTGGAATTTAGTTGTCTTCATCTGAAAATGAGAGTCACAGTGATTCCTGCATGGAATGTCCGCAGTACAGTGTTCTAAAAATGGATGTGCTTACCCTGTGGCTCCCCAGAGCTTCCAACCCCTTCAAGACTTACTCAAATACAGCTTAACTCCTACAGTGAAATATCAATAATTGAAATCGTCTGACCTTCACCTCTTTATAATTGATTTGCTGTTCTTTCTCTTTAAGATTCATAAGTCTCTGCGGCCATCCTAGGCATCTTATGATATGTAAATTGTGTGAAATCTTCAGTTTGTAAGACTGTAAGTATGAAGGTTCTAATTATATCCTGATTATACTTCTCCTTTTGATAGTCGTCAGACAATGGCTCTAGGCTCTCAGGGCATTCTGAATGATGTGCCTTCCCTGATTTTGTATCTTCATTAGCTCCTACGTTGGCATCGTTGAACACATGTGGATCACATTTACAACTTTCATAGCCATATGCTACAATTCCATTTTTAAATTCCATTTGTGGGGTGAAGGCTTTACGGAAAACACTGTGCTATACAGTTGTGAATGTGCCTAGGGCAATCCAGTTAAGCACAGGACAGCTCTGTCCCTATCCTTACCACATGTATGTGCCTTGTTTGCAATATAGTCTTCAGCCTCTAGCCATAAACATCTGCCCTTTTTGGTATTATCAGTCATGAAAACAACTTTGCTGGTATGTTTTTGTTTGTGCGTGTTCGAGTGATAGCACATTTTATTAAACAGACATGCCCATTAAGTGTGAAATAAATCTGCCAGTATACATTTAATATTATGCAATTAAATTCACTTTCCCAACAAACTCAGGAATTGCAAACTAAGCCCATGTGGACTCATGAGTCTACTCTTTCCACATATGGCCTGTTCCCCAAAGGGATGTGTTTGAGTAGAACACTGTTTAAAAGCTTATTGGCTAAGAGAAAATCTAATTCATATACTAAGGTATGTCAGGCATCTGAGTTCCAGCATTCAGCTAATCATTATCTTGAATTGTGTGTTTAATCAAGTTCTTCCATTTAATCCAAGTATTTCTCTCAGAATCTAGTATCCCATTTTAAGGAGAACCCTCACCTCATATTTCTTTTGGTTAGTACCTACTTTTGTGAGATTCGATGAGGATAGTCAGTAATGTGAATCTAATTTGGGCAGTTGAATACCAGGAGGGAGGAATCAGGAAGACTGCATAGACTGTTGCCTTCATTTACATAGCTTTGTCCAAGAGATATTTTCGCCATACTTTTGCATCTGTTATTTCCATTGTGCTTTGCTTAAATTAAAAGGGAATGAATGGTATTAAATGAAATGAAAGCATGCATGCGAACACACACACACACACACACACACACACAATCAGTGCATTACACTGAATGTATTGGACAGATTTTGCTTGTCTGATTGGTAGGAGAAGAACGGTTTGCCATACTCTCTTGATACAAAGCCAGAATGTAATAGAGTTTATTTGTTCAGAGCTGGGCATCAGGTGTAATAGACTCGTGCATTATGTTTCTTTGACCCTAGCTTTTATATCCCCATAGTTGCTCTTTCATTCACTTTGCAGATATAAATTAAAAGTGGAGATGGAAGATTAGATGTGCCTGAGCTCATGTGGACTACGTGAAATGCAGTTTCTCTCCACTCCTAGAACTTAGTGAATCATGACAGAAATATAAATGACCTGTAGCCAAATATTCAACACTTGTGAGATTTCAATTCTGTTGTTGGCTTTGCTAGCAGATGAGGCTTGGCAGACTGACTTCTCTCTCTTTCTTATTATTTGTGCATTCAAATTAGTTAGCAATGCAAAGCTTTCAAAGAAACGTTATCAATCTATGTTTATAGTCTTTTATTTGTGAGTTTGACTAATGTTAAGTAGAGTTTCCTACTAAATACAAGAAAAATCTCCTAAGGGCTTCCTTTTATTCTTCATATACTTCTTATGCACTGTCCTGGGCATTTTACAAGAAAAGATGGTACAAAAATTCCATTTTTCCTGCCACTTGTTAAGAAACAGTGAATGAAAAGCATTTGGCTCTCCAGATGCCACTGAGATTTGTTATATGACGCAATTAAAACTTGACATTCTAAATCCAATGTGTGTGGTCTGATTTAGGCTAAAATTGAACTATTAAAATGTATCAATATGTTTGTATTCATTCTATTCGATGGAACAGCCTATTGTGTCTTAATTTACTATCCATAATTTGTTGAACACTATCTCCACAACTACATTTAGTCCATGAAGGGTATCCACACTCTTATAAGCAGCCATACCTTTGAAGCAAAGGTCACTGGCATGGATGTTGTTAGAAGCTTGGACATTTCCTAGCAGAAATAACAGGAGAAAGAGAATTTGTGAAACAGAAGTAAATT
The DNA here is from genome assembly GCF_011762505.2 of Arvicanthis niloticus. Lineage (NCBI taxonomy): Eukaryota > Metazoa > Chordata > Mammalia > Rodentia > Muridae > Arvicanthis > Arvicanthis niloticus. The sequence goes on from NC_047671.1 coordinate 43,050,918, forward strand.
GTGGATTTGTGTTTATTATCTCAGTATTTTAAAGCTCTTTGCTCAATAATAAGGATAACAAATTTATGTGAATAGAATATGAATACTGAGAGTTTATAGTGTGTTTTTATTTATTTATTTATTTATTTATTTACTTATTTACTTTATGTAAACAATTGCATTGCCCTTGTCTTTAGACACAGCAGAAGGGGCATCAGATCCCATTACAGGTGGTTGTGGTTGCTGAGAATTGAACTCAGGACCCCTGGAAGAACAGCCAGTGCTCTTAACCAATCAGCTACCCCTAGTGCATTGTTTGTTTGTTTTCGAGATTTATTTATTTTGATGTGGATTGGTGTTCTGCCTGCACGTCTGTGCAAGGGTGCCAAATCCTTTGGAACTGGAGTTACAGGCAGTTATGAGCTGCCAGGCAGGTGCTGGAAATTGAACCTGGATCCTCTGGAAAAGCAGCCACTGCTTTTAACTACTGAGCCATCTTTCTAGCCCTATAGTGCATTTTGTTTAAAGATAGTTTTTTGTGGATTGACATTGAGCAAAGATCATTGACTGATTATTCCACAAACCAAGAGACTATGAGTGTCTTACTTTGCTTTTTATTGCTGTGATAACACACCATGACCAAAAGTGACTTGGGGATGAAAGGGATTACTTCATCTTACAGCATACAGTCCATCATGAAGAGAAGTCTGGGCAAGAACTCAAGGCAGAAACCTGGAGGCAGGAACTGAAGCAGAAGCCATGGAGGAGTGTTATTGACTTGTTCAGCATGCTTTTCTGTACAACCAAGATCTCTCACCCAGAGTGGTTCCACCCACAATGATATGGGCCCTCCCAAATCATTCATTAATCAAGAAAACATCCCACAGACTTGCCTACAAGCCAAGTCCTTGATTGAAATTTCCTCTTTTAGATTTGTGTCCAGTTGACAAAGCCAATCGGCATAGTAAGAATCCAGGAGAATAAACAAAACTCTGAAAAACACAATGACCGGTCACAGATCTTTGGGCTGGCCTCTCAGAGGTGGGGTTTTGATCCAGTGGTGTCAAAGGTAGGAAGATGCAAGTCTCACTGCAGCTCCTATTTTTTTAAACAAATATTTTAGCTGGAGATATTGATATATGCCTTTGATCCCAGCACTAGGGAGGCATTGCAGGTAGATCTTTGGTGGGGTTGAGGCCTGGTCTACATAATTCCAGGACAGCCAGGGATACTTAGTGCAACCTGCCTTGGAAAAACAAAAACAATGCTTTAATTTGTTGCATGTAGTTTTAGCTACTATCTTGCTCTAGGAAGTGGTTCGCTACCAGCCCCCACCAAGCTTCCCTTTTGCTCTATCTGCTCTTGCTCCAGGAAGTGGGTGAATGCTACCAGCTCCCTCCTGGCTTCCCTTGAATCCTCAGACAAAAGACACACACCACACACACACACACACACACACACACACAGAGTTTGTTCCTTTACAGTTTGACTTCTTGGCACAATTGCTGGGTACTGATATTTCCCACCTAGAAAAGCATGTCCTTAACAATTTATTGTTTCCATCTCTCCACCTGCCCTAAACGTCATTGGCTAGTCTCTAGCCCCTGTCAAACATCCCTGGCCACCCACCTGTAGTGGTAGCCACAGGCCCCTGCTTTCACCCCCACCCCAGAGACCTCACATGGTTGCTGTGTTCTTCTCCCTCCAAAGCATGGCAGAATATCCCCCACTCTCCTTCTTTGCAGCTCCTTTTCCTCCTGGGACCAGGAAGTCCTGCCTGTACCTTCCTCCCAGCAATTGGCCCCTGGCTTTCTTTACTGACAAATCAAGAACCAATTGGGGAAGAGGACCTTAGCATCAGACCTACAGCCTTCATTAATTAATATATTTTTATTGTGCATGGTATCAGGTTTCATAAGGACATTTCCATGCAAGTATATAACATGCTTTGAGTATACACTCCCCAATAACTCCCCCCAATCTTCTTCTGCCCCCTTTTCCTCCTCATTATCCTCCACAGTTTTGTCTCTTCTTTCATGTCAATATACACACATGATTTTATAAATTGTAATTGTAGGTATCTGATATACAGAATATCTAAATGTGACTCTCACAAAGGTCATGACCCACAGGTTGAGAACTACTGTTTTAGAGGGACCTCCATACTGCTTTTCATTCTGTCTAGACTAGTGTATAGCCCTGTTTTAGTCACACCCTTGCCAATACTTACTGCTATTTGATTTTGTTTTGTTCTGAGACAGAGTCTCTCTACAGAGCCCTGGCTGTCTTAGAACTCACTAGGTAGATAGGCTGTCCTCGAACTCAAAAAGAACTTTGCCACAATTGGCTGCTATTTGTTTGTTAATGACGGACATTCTGACTGGAGTGAGATGGAATGTCAGTGTAGTTTTATTTACATTGCTCTGATAATTTAGTGATGTTGACTTTTCTCCCAAGTGTTCATTGGCCGTATGTATTTCATGTTTGGAGAATTTTCTCCTCATTTTATTAGCCTAATTATTGACTGCATGATTTCTCATCATATTGTTTAGCTATTTAAAGCACACCATTTGCATCTATCTGGGTGAACAATGAGCCCTCCCTTTTATGACCAAAGTGATAGGAGTGACTCTCTCCTACTAGGCTGTGGGCAGATCAAGAATGGGAATATTGTCTTTGCTTCTCTCCAGGGTCCACTGGATGGCTTGTCCCAGACTCAATCCCTCATTAAATCTCCCAGTCATTTATTTATTCTAATCTGGATCCTCTCAACGCATGTTTATTGAACAAGTGGGTGGATAATCTTGTTTTAGAGGCTGTGAAAATCATGGGAAAATGTCAAGCTGTCTAATGAGAAATTCCCTATGTACCTTACAACAAAATACACATGTTTTTCATTGTGCACGGTGCTGGGTTCCATAAAGGACATGTCCATGAGTACATAATGTGTCTTGAGCATATGCTCCCCATAAGTCCCCTCCTCCTCTGTTTTCCCTCTTCCACCGTCTGTTGGTCCTCTTTGTGAGAAGATCCATGGTTACTGCCCATCTGAAACCAGCAGTTTGCACAGTTCATTGGATCAAGTCTCAGGTCCTTCCTGTGGTCTCTGAGGCTTTCTGCTTATTCTATTTATTGCTAATCCTTTGACCTTCCCCACCTGAATTATTCCCTTCCTGTCCAAGTTCCAGTCACGTTGGTTTGTAAATAACTCACCATTTATTCTTCTTGTAACAGAACGTTTGCATATGGTATTCCTACAATTTAAATAACCCCATTCCCTATTTTTCACTGAGTTAATTTCTATGCATTTTTAAATTTATTTTTAACACACGTGTATGTGTTTAGAGAGAGATGAAGTGTGTGTGTGTGTGTGTGTGTGCGCGCGTGTGCATGCACACGTGCACGTGCGTCACACAAGAATGCAGGTGCTTGAGGAAGCCAGAAGAGGGTATTGTATCCCCTAAAGCTGAAGTTACAGGCAGTTGTGAGACATCCCATATATGATCTGGGAATTGAACTCAAGTGTTTTGGAAGATCATCAGGTATGGGCCGTCTCTCTAGCTCCTGCATATCTTTTAGATCTAAGATTACATATCTTTCTTATTTTAACGTTTCCAGGTTTTAATTTTACATGTGTGTTTCATTTGCCTCTGTCTATGCATGCAGTTTCCACAGAGGCCCAAAGAAGGTGTCAGATCCCCCAGGAAGTGGAATTTCATATGATTGTGAGCCACCATGTGGGTGCGTGGGATTGGAGGGAAGGCCTCTCTGGAAGAGCAGTCAGTGCTCTTAACTGCAGAGCCATTTCTCCAGTCTGACAGGTCTGTTTCTTAGGCCAGGTAGTGGTACATGTATTTCTCTTGAAAAACAAAAACAAAGTGTTCCTTGATTTCCTAACCCAGCTAGGTTAGAGAAACCATTGCTGATCTTCAGGGAACACACCACTATTGTCATCTCATCTTTATTTTTATGATTAAGTGATGGGTTCAGTATCTGTTATAGTGAGGTTATGTAATAAAGCACCCATAGAGCGCAAAGGGATAATTCAACAGTAAGTATTTGCTGCTGACCTATCTGGGATCAGTTGTAGGCTATCAGGGTAACTATTATTCTTAGCTATCATGGGTGTGGATTCATTCATATACCTAAGGATAAACTGGTTGGTGGTTAATCTAATAGGGAGAGAGGGGCAACAGATTCACAAGTCTTATAGGCTACATCATCCAGATTCTCATAGTAGTGACAGATGTATAAGGAAAAAACATAAAAAACCCCTAGAGGGTATAAACCATACTTATGAGTTATACCCTCATACTTGTGTACTGAAGTCTGAGTTCTAGGCAAAAGGCTTACAAGGCCATCTTTGCATATGAGACAGAAAGCTCACTTGAAGGCAATGATGGCATACCTCTTTGTAGTTGTTGTTATACATTTAGTGCCTAGTATGATGCTTGACCTATAGTGAATAATAACTATTTCTTGGACAAATACCGATAGAATATAAAATAGCATTAATTTGATACTTCTGTCTCGATCATCTAAAGAAATGGTCAATTTAAAAAGTTTCCTTATTAGGAAGGAAGCTCAAAATTATTTTTCATTTCTTATTTGTTTGTTTGTTTGTTTCCTAACATCTGTAATTCCCCAAATTACTACAAGTAAACCTGTTTGTGAATTAGGGTGAGATTTTACTTCCATATAATACAGCTCTGCTACTATATTGATGCTTTTTGTGTCATGAAAAAAGTGTCTTAAAAGAAAGAAGGACAATTTTGGATTCATGGATTTTGTCTGACATGATGCAGCAGCTCAGATCATGGTAGTAGGAGCATGCGTTAGAGGCTTTTCACATTGAAGTAGACCAGGAAGCAGAGGGAAGCAGGAGTCAGGGGCTGGCAGCAGTCTTCAGTGGCCTAACCTAGAGACTTTTAGCTAGCCTGTACCTCCTGAGACATCCACAGTCTCCTCAAACAGAACCACCAGCTGGGGAAGAAGAGATGTGTACTTGAATACCCTACTGCCACCAATGCTGGCAACATGGAAAATAATATCAAATGAGCTGTCTGAGTAAGGGCACAAATTTTTGTATTTTGGCAGTGAGGGAAAAAAACCAAAATATTAAAATAAAATAAATAAGAACTAAAGTTATCAAATATTTGGACAAAGTTTATTATGATTTAGTTATTTTTAAAATGTATTGATTTATTTTCTATGAATACACTGTAGCTGTCTTCAGACAAATCCAGAAGTGGGCATTAGATCCCATTACAGATAGTTGTGAGCCACCATGTGGTTGCTGGGAATTGAACTCAGGACCTCTGGAAGAGCAGTCAGTGCTTTTAAGCGCTGAGTCATCTCTCCAGCCCCCTATAATTGAGTTATTAAGTACACTTTCCCATGCTCATTTGTTGAAGCTTTAGTCCCTATATTGTAGGTCCAATAATGCACAAATGGGTCATTTGTGAGGGCTCTAGATTGATCCACTAACTGGCAGCATGACTGGAAAGTTACAAGTGTGTGTGTGTGTGTGTGTCCTGGCTGGAGAAAACTGGTTACTGGGGACATGCCTTTGAAGAGAGTATCTGGCCCTGAGACTCTCCCTTTACCTCTCTTGGCTTCTTGGATGAAATGCTATGAGCAGTCCCTGCCATGCTTTCTGTTGCCATGGTATTCTGCCTAACCATAGCCCAGATATACAGAGCCACTGTGCTTGAACTAAACCATGGAAACCCTGAGCTAAAATAAATCTTTCCTCCTTTAAATTGTTTCTCTGGTATCTGTCACAGTGATGGAAAATCTAACATGCAAAAAGTCTCTGCAAACTTTCCCTTGAGCCAAAGGTGCTATCATTAGATACACTGCTGTCACAGAATGCCACAGATTGGGGAGATTTATAAGGAACAGAAATTTACTTCTTAGAGTTCTTGAGACTTGGAAGTGCAAGATCAAGTTGCCAGTAGGATTGGTGCCTAGAGAAGACCACCATGTTACCACATCCTCTAAAGTAGAGAAACACTGTATCCACACAATGGAAATGCAGAGTAGCAAAAAGAATTTCCCTTTAACTCCAGGCTTTCTAATATAGGCAGCAATCTAATTTATGAGTTCAGAGCTCCACTAAAGCCATACTTCTTAATGCTGTTGCACAGGGGGTTGAGTTTCAACATGAGCTTTGGAGAGGACTTCATCATGGTAGCCTTCCACGTAGGAGGGCTACGAGGAGTCTGGTGGTGTCTTTAAAAAGCTCCATTCCTCATAAATGAAGAAATCAAAATAAGCAGTTTAGAACATGGCAGTTAAGTCATGGACCATGAAAGCCTAAAGGTCAATAAGAATATGAAACAAGCAGACTGGCAGAAAGGAACAAAGGAAGGAAATGAGGGGGGAGTAAAGGAACAGAGAGAGAAAGAAAGGGAGGAGAGAAAAGGTATTCCCTAGAACAGGACAGTTGTATGTTCAGAGAGCTATAAAGAAGCTGAAAGACCCTGAGTCAAATACCATTATGAAGTTCTATGAAAATATAATAACTTAATTAGAATATGTACTCAGTATTTTCTGTAAAACAAAAAGGCATATGGTGCTCAAATGGGAGAGAAATAGAAGTGAACAGCTTGAGCATTCTGAAGAGAGATGGAACTGGAGACTCGAGGGTGGAGAGGAGTGGCCTGTTGTGACTGGTCAGCCCTGCTACCCAAGGCCATGGTGAGGTCTCAGCCAGAGCTGCCTCTGAGGGACATGTATGAGTCCACTTTGTGGCTATGCAGTGGCAGGAGTCAGTGTTGGTCTCTGTGCTCATAATACCATGAGAGAACATGGACATGTCCCTAGCTGGGGCAGCCACTGGGGCCCACTTGGATGTCCAGAGGCTATGCAGAACTGGCTTCCACCCCTCACTGGATACAGCTGGTGCTCTGGAGAGCTGGCCTCACCTCTCACTGCTGGCAGCACTTGGGTGGGTGGGACTCAGACCTTGACTAGGGAGCACAGTGAAGATGGCTCTGGAGTCATGGGTGCTGGTGAACCATCCCTGAGGGCATGAGAGTAGGAGAGCAGATGCTGACTCCCGCTGATTGTGGCATTGGGTGGCTTAGCCAGAGCAGTACTGGAGAGCTCCCTGTGGTGGTGTAGATAAGGGACAGCTGGAAGGTTGACCAGCTCTACTACCACACAGGCCTGTAACCATGGCTCTGAGATGCTCCACCCCAAAATCTATATCATCTGCAAATGGTTGGGACTCATGAAAGGGCCAGTCCTGCTGATCTAACGCTGCAGGATCTCCATGACACAGGGAGACAACAGGATAACTGGGAGTAGTCCTGGTGAGAATCTAATTATTGATGGCATCACAGAAGCCAGAGATCTCAAACCAGACAAATAACTCACTGCAATGAACATTGAGATGTATGGACTCAGGAACATACCTTGGGACACACTGTGACATAATACAACTTCCATGATGAGGTATTTTTTTCTATGCTTTGGTGGTGGGGGGGGTGTTGGTGTTGGTTTTGGTGGTGGCGGTATGTGTATGTGTTATTTGGGGGGGAGGTTGCAAGGTAAAAGTGCAGATATGAGGGGCCAGGGAGGTGAGCAGGACTGTCGTGCATGATGTGAAGCTCACAAAGAATCAATAAAAAGACAAAAAAAAAAAAAAAAAAAAAAAAAAAAAAAAAAAAAAAAAAAAAGACAAGAGAAGCAAATGGCTAACACTCCAATCAGGGAGGAAAAGTGTGGGGAGAATGTAGGGATAAGCTTGACAGCTATAAGAATAATAAGAAGCATGGGGCTGGGAAAAAGTAGTGAGAGATAAACCTGATTGGAGAATGCAGAACACAAATGACTATTTTCCCTGAAGACTAGAAACAAGGCTAGCACGTCCGTTCTGTTCACTTCAACATTATATTGGCATTGCTAACCAGAGTAAGTAGGTAAGAAAAAGAAATAGAAAACATCCATTTAAAGAAGTAAAACTATACTTTTCTTTGCAGAAGATATTATCTTGCATGTAGACAACTAAGAAATAGAAAAAGGTTAGAAAGATTTCAGGATATAACAATCTATATACCAGAAATTAGTTCTTTTTATATGTTGGCAATGAATTATCTGAAAATTAAATAAATCAAGCCTATTTACATTAGATCAATTTTTAAAAAGAGAAAAAGCCAGGTGGTGGTGGCACATCCCTTTAATTCCAACCCTTAAGTAACAGGCAGACAGATCTCTGAGTTTGAGGCCAGTTGGTCTACAGAGTGAGATCACGACAGCAAGGGCTACACAGAAAAATCCTGTCTCAAAAAAAAAAAAAAAATAAACCAAGAGGGGGGTGGGTAAGAAGAAGAAGGAAGAGAAGGAGAAGGAGGAAGAATAAAATATATAGTAATAAATTCAATGAGAAATGTGTAAAACAGCTTAAAAACAGTTTTATGAAATCAAAGACCCAAGTAAATGAAAAGACAGCCACCATATGTAGGCTTAATATTAAGAGGTAAATGTCTCTAAATTCTGGCCTCTTTACATACCAGCAGCTTGATTCCAATATCCGTGTTGAAACACAAGAGGCTTAGAACAGCCAAAATGACCCTGAAACAGAACAAAGTCAGACAATACTTTCTGTTTTTAAAACAGAAAACAACAACAAAAATACCCCAACTTAATTAGGATCATGAAATACTGGCACAAAGATAGGCATAGAAACATATGGGACAGATTTACAACTCTATAAATAAACATACTTATGGTCAATTGGTTTTGACAAGGGTGCCAAAAACAATTTAGTGTGAGGAAAGAGTAATCTTTTCAATAAATAATGCCAGAATAACTGGATATTAAAAAAAATAATAAAGTGTGGAGAGCTGAGAATATATCTCAATGACAGAGAATAGGCTACCATGCATAAGGCCTTAGGTTTGAGCCCCAGAAATGCAAACACACACACACACACACACACACACACACACACACACACACACACAGACCCTAAAACTGTGATTCAACATGGAATCACTATCCTTATAATAAAAGCAAAACTAAAAGGTTATTAGGAGAAAAATAAGCTATATTAGGCAATAGTTTATTGACTGTTACAGCAAAAGCATAGTGTCTTTCTTTTCCCTATGACAAAATGTCTGACAAAAACAAGTGTGGAGAAAGGACTTGGGCTTACAGTTTCAGAGATCCCAGTCCATAATCATGGGCTCTGCTGGTTCTGGGCCCATGGGAAGGCAGAAGATCATGGCAGCAGAAACCTGTGCAGGAAGAGGAGACTGATCACTTAATGATGGACAGGAAGCAGAGAGAAAGCTAAAGAGATAGAAAGGTAGGAGCAAGTTAATGTAAAATATGTATTTCAAAGGCATGGACCTAGGGATTTATTGCTTCCAAACTAGTCGACCTTCTGTAGTTCTTCACCCTCCAAAGTCTATTCAGATTCTTCACTCATCAGTGGATTAAACATTTATTAGGTCATAACCCTCATGATCTAATTCTCTCTAGAAACACCCTCACTGACGAACATAAAGGCTGTGCTGGGATTTAATAATCTTCTAGATGTCTCTCAAACCAATCAAGTTGATGAGCAGGATTAACTGTCATAGTAAGAACATTTAGGTAAACTGGGCTTCATCCGCGTTATATATTTTATACTTCAATGATCTCCATGAAGAGAAGAGAAAGAAAATCTGTGGAAGAGGAAAGAAATGAAAGGTCCAATCTCTAGGACATAACAAACAAACAAACAAACAAACAAAGATAAAAGGGCAACCCAATTTAAAATATTTTGGGATAGAGATGTAGCTCACTGAGGCCCTCGGTTCTGAAGAGAAGATATAGGTGGTCAATAAGCATATGTTGTTCAATATTATCAGACTTTAGAGTAAAGCAAAGAAAAAGTATTTGGCTATAATTTAAAAAGAAGTACTGACAAGGATGTCAAAGAAATTAAAACACAAACATCGCTAGTGGGAATTTTAAAAAGGGAAGCCATCTTGGAAAATAGTTTCTTTCTTAAAATGTGAGACAAAAAGTTGCCCTGTTGCCATGTAATTCTCCTTCCAAATACACATCCCCTTTCAAGGGAATTGGAAACATACATCCCCAGAAAAACTTGCTAACATGTATTTCTAGACTAATTATGAGATTAGCCAGCAAGCAGGAGTTACTCAAACGTGCAGAAGCTGGTAAATGGATAAAATAAAAAATAAAAAAAAAATAAAAAAAATAAAAAAAAAACCATGATATGCACAGAATACGAGTCATGAATATACACTCCAGCCTGAGTGAGCCTCTAAAACACACTAAGTGGAAGCAGACAGATATAGAGGCACACATTTTGTCTTTCCATGAAATGTTCCAAATAGGCAAATTCATAGCAACAGGTTGTATACACTCATTCTGTTCCTCCGACCTTGTAACACAGTCCAGGAATGGAGTTACATGAGAACAATTCTGAGTGCTTGCGAGAATACTCCGAGAACACAAGAACCTTGTGCTCTCAGTTTCTTCAAAACAGGGAATTGTTCTTGGAATGTGTTTTTATGCTTCTCTCAGGTGTAGCAGATAGGACTGAGTTTACTTCATATTACTCATTATTGCTTGCTGTTGTTATTCAACTAAATGTTTAAACTATCCTCTATATGCCTCTCTGGAAAGACCTTTTTGCTCTGTACAGCTCTGTCCTTGTCATTGTACATGGCCTGAACTCATGAGAACTTTTACTCAGGTGACCTTTCTTAACCCTCGGACTATAAACTATCTGAAGCTCTGAATAACATTGGCTATTACATGAGACTTTAGTCTGCCTAATTTACTGGCTCCATTCTCCCAGGCCCCACAGTCTCTGGAGCCATGACACCTCCTTTCCATACCCCATCCCTCCCTTCTACTTTCTTCTCCAGTGTTGGAGATAAAACTCAGTGCTGCCACTTCTAAACAAGTACTGTGCTTTCGAGTTACCTTTAAACTTTTGAATTACATGTATTAAATATTTTTGATGCATGGATTATATTTCAACAAAACATTAAAATATAACTTACAGCATAACATGATACAAAGCTATACACTTTGGAGAAAGATACCTGTGTTGGAGTACATGAGATGATTTTCAACTTGAATCATATCATTCAGTTAGTTATTAAAACAACACTCGGGAGATGCAGAGGGAGAAGGAAGAACTTGAATGGCTGGAAGAGAAGGGGAAGAATTGGAAATTACTACAATTGTTAAACTCTGGGTTCTCAAATGCATCGACCTCCCTTCTATCCTGTTGTCCAAAGGTAGGGGAGAAAAGACTGCAAATAGGACAAGAAGATATGGACCTGTTTAGAAGTCGTTCTTTGGGGCAATTCCATTCTTCATTGGTCAGGATAGCAGCGGTCCAGTTTAGTAGTGTCAGGATACCAAACAGGAATCAGCAGCTGTGGCACAATCCATCAGAAACCGCCAGTCCTCCGCCTCTGAAATGGCATGAGTCAGTAGGAGTGACCAGGACCAGCTGGAATGCCTTTAGAAGTTCTTTGCCGTGCCTCTCTCAACAAAGTGAAGATCAACAAAGACTGAAGACCAACAAAATGTCGAAAGGCTAGCTAGGCAAGCACTCTGCCACTGTCTGTTGAGTTCTATTCATACTTTCTCCAAACATCACATGTCCTTTCACTGGTCTTGCCTAAGCAAAGCATCATGTGAATCTGCATCACATGACAAGGTGAAAAACTTCCACTTCACTCCATTTAAAGAAACTGTAAACTGTAATTAAAGTTAGCCCTTTAAAAGATTGTATTACATTTTTTAAATTTTATTTGCGTGTACATGGCAAGGGGGCAGGCACATACCATGAAACACTTGTGGAAGTCAGAGGACAACTTGACCAAGTCAATTCTGCCTTCCAACCATGTGGACCAGTGGGTGGAACTTGGGCCATCAGCCACGATGGCAGTTACCTTTCCCAGATAAGCCTTCATGCCAGCCTTGAAGCTGGATTTTGGTGGAAAGGAACAAATTCAGTTTAGACATGATTTTATGGTGATGATATTCAATAAAACTGTTCAATAGTCACATAAAAAGATATCGGCTTAAAATATAACTGAACAAGAAAAACAAAACACAAGGGCACAGGGAAGGGTAATGGCAGAAGATTCCAATTTGAGAGTATTTGCTTAGAAGGGCAAGTTTGATCTCTTGACAGCTGTGCAAACCAATTAAGAAAGCCTGGGAGAAGGCAAGAGCCTATTCCTCATGGCTCAGTGTGTCCCAGTAGGAAGCCCTCACCACTGAAGTCTATTTCTGAACATTGTGTGGTCTCAGAGACAGGAAAAGTGTTGTTCTTTTGCTCCAGACCCTCCTTCCTCATCTCAGTTTGGTACAATGCCAAGTTAACTTTCCTCTTTTGTCATTAGTTATGCAAGGCTACAGATTACTTCTTTGTCTTTCTCCCTTTAGGATGCTAGCTATCAGAAACCAGTACACTGAACCTGCTCAGTGAGTTCTCGTATCTGATCTCCATCCCCAGCTCCCATCTGTGCTCCTTTTTAGCTATTGCTATAATGCATTCTAGCTAAAGAAGCAATGGGACGATTCTGTTTTAGCCTACAGGGCTCCAGAAATAACAGTGGCAGGCATTTGGGATTCATTTAATTTCAGAATATTCTAGAAATTTTACTAGATCTATCTTTCCATATCTACCTAATACATATTTTTCTTTTCCACTGACATAGGCAGGAGCTCCTAGGATAACTTAAAGCTCTCCTTTTCAACAATCTTCCTGGGGGTAGATTTTAGATTTCCAAATCTATAATCTCCACTGATCAATCCCCCCCCCCCCTTGGAGAAGAATCTGATGTATTCAAGGAGTACAACGAAGTAAAGGAAAAAGGAAAGGAAAGGTTCTCAGGACATTTAGAACGACAGGGATACCTATTTGGTCTCTAAAACATCTCACTGGGGTTAATTTTGAAAACATCCCACAATGAAGTAGCAAAAGTCAAGTTGGAATTTCCCTCTGATAATGGCAGGGATGTTGTTGGAAAATGACTCTAGGTGGTTGGAATGTGTGGGTCGGGTGTTAGGCAGCCCATAAAAGCCATCAGGGAGCACACTCGTGCTTGCTTTTCTCAGGTTTGTTTGCAGTTGGAAAAAAAAAAGTTAAGATTTTTGTTTGTTCTCTGTATAAGATGTAATCTGGAAATAGTTTTCAGATACTTGTTTTCTTAGATTATTGTAGAGCATTCCAGCTATGTCTCAGCAGTAAGCCACTGAGCCTAAAGCAGGGTCGCCCACAGGAGCCTGGCCACAATGGGCAGGGTTCACTACTACCTGGGCTTGGGACAGTATACGTCTCAAAGTTATCTTCAAGGGCCTTTTTATATTTTCTATCTTTGATCCATCTGTGACACTTAAATGATTTCTCTTCTGGAGGCCACCTGTGATCTCTAGGAGCAAACATTTCATTGTCAACTCTGCTAGCCTCTCGCTGGCATCCTACACAAGTGTCCTCCCCTCTAGAAGGAGCCTCTCCACATCCGTGCTGTCACTCAGCAGCTCATCTTGTTCTCTCTGAGTTTTCTTCCTTGATCTTGTTGGATCCTTTATTATTAATTAATTAATTTATTTATTCATGTACATTCCAAATGTTGCTCCCTCTTCCAGTCCTCCCTTGCAAAATTTTTCCCTCCTTCCCCAGCTGTTAAACACAAGGACATCTTGTTCTAACTAGCCTGAAAATACGGCAGCATCTCTGTGGTGAGTCTTGGGACTGAGCTCTGCAGTCCTTATTCTCTCCCTGGGTGACTTCATATATCCTCATGACTTTCAGCATCAACTCTAAACCTTATGTTGGAGATGGCCAAATCATCACCATGCCCCCAACTCTCCCTGACCCGAAGACTCAGATGTCCAACTGTTGTTGTCATCTCCTTCTGTGCTTGCTGAATAGGAAGTTCAATTTTACTTATTTACTTAACTCTTGGTCGTTATCGGGGTTGAACCCACAGTCTCACACATACTGGGCAAACGTGCTACCACTAAGACATCTTCCCAGCCCCGGTATCAAATTTAATACATCTAAAGCAGAATCCTTGGCTCCTTAAAATCTGGTCCTTCTTTCAGTCCCCAAACCGGTAGTCATCCATGACTTTCTCCCTCTGTCTTATGACCTATATCCAAGCATTCATGAAAACCTAGCCAATTTTACCTACAAACTACATCTCAAATCCACCCATTTCTTACCATCCTGATTGACTTCCCCCAAGTCACAAGCATCCCTGATCTGAAACAGCCTTTCCTAGTTGCTTGTTCTGCAGTATAAGCACTAGAACACATTCTTGGCACAGAAGGCAGAGACACACCCACATAAACTTGTTTATTAGGAAGATTTTCAAAGATGTATAACAGGACAGAGAGTACTTACCTGTCACTCAGCTTTAATGTTTATTGGTTGAACTATCTTAGTTTGTTTCATCAATAATTCATCCATTCCCTGCCTTCTGTATTTGACAAAAACGCCAGACCTCTTATTATTTCTGCCTTAAGTATTTCAATATATATCTTTAAAAGGACACCTTATAATGTGACCACTTGATGATTAATATACCTGAAATTAATAATCTTTCTATTATTTCATGAATAGGTATGTTTCGCTTGTGTGTTTGTCTGTGTAATAATGTTCTGCGCCTTCTGCCTGATGTGTCCAGAAGAGGGCATTGGATCCTCTGGAATGGAATTAGAGATGTTTGTGAGCTGCCTTTGTGGGTGCTAGAAATTGAATATGAGTCTTCTGGGAAAATCAACCAGCACCCTTGACCACTGAGCCATCCCCTCCAGCCCAAATAATTTCTTAAAAATTTTGAATATATTAAAAGTATGTTTCCGAATGTAAATATAATTTTAATTTGTACTATTTTTGAGCTATCTTCTTGTGGCCTTAGACATTTGATTATCCTACCTCAGCCTCTCACATGATCAGATTACAGTTGTGTGCCGTGGGTGCCACGTGTGCCACCACAACTGACTTAAATGTCATACTTTTTATTGCTCATCATTTTCACAGTTTAAGTGACGATCCCAATAAAGTGCATATGCTACAACTGGCTGATATGCTTCTGCATGTCTAGGAAGTTCTATAGAGTTCTACCTCTGTTGATCTCTCACTTGCTTACCTGTTTTCTTTTTTGGAATTTATTTGTTGAGGGAGGTCAGGTTGGCTTGGGTCCTGGAGAATTATAGTCTATTATATATATATATATATATATATATATATATATATATATATAATATATATAGAATTGCCTATTGCATTTCTGTGTATACCACAGTTTTTTTTTTTCACATTAAAGCTGCTAATACTGCCTGATGGGTGGCAATATTTTCTTCCACTACCATGTGCCTGTCTTCTTGTAATGTTAGTAATATTATGCTCAATGCCAGAATCTATGAAATTAGTTTATTAAAATGGGAATAGTATATTAATTCTCCTGCATGTATTATTAGCACAGAGGAATTTTCTTTGGCATGCTTTTCATGTTATCTAGTGGTGCACTTGTAAAGGAATGACCCTTGGTGGTAAGAATGAGTATGGTCCTTATAGGTTCTTATGTTTGATTACATTTCCCCATTTGGTGGAACTGTTTGGAAAGGATTAGGGGGTGTGGCCTTGCAAGTGTGTCACTGAGGTCAGGCTTTGTGGTTTCAAAACTCATGCCGTTCCTGGTGTTCTCTTTCTGCTTCCCACTTGTGGACCAAGATGTCTGCTCTCAGGTGTTCCATCGTACCAGGCCCGTACTTCACCATCATGGGCTCCACCCCTCTGACACTGTGAGCCCAATTAAACACTTTTGTCCATAAGTTGCCTTGGTCATGGTGTCTTATCACAGTCATGGGAAAGAAATTAATACAGCAACTACTTTTGAAAATGTAAATTGTGGGCTGGAGAGATGGCTCAGTGGTTAAGAGCACTGATTGCTCTTCCAGAGGTCCTGAGTTCAATTTCCAGCAACCACATGGTGGCTCACAACCATCTGTAATGGGATCTGATGCCCTCTTCTGGTGTGTCTGAAGACAGCTACAGGGTACTCATATAAATAAAATAAATAAATCTTTAAAAAATGTAAATTGTACAAATGAAAATATATGAATTATGTCTTGTCTCCGCCCCGCTGAGCATGCTCTATACTGACTGTTACCAACTTCTTCCATTGATACTTTCTATTATGTTCTACCACTCTGTCCACCTTTAACGTATAGTTCGAACTTACTAACATAGAGGGTCACAATGTTTCTTAGCCTGGTCTTGAACTCAGTTTTACTGCAGAAGCACAAGCTGGAGTTATCACAGAGGAAGGAGCCTCCCTTGAGGAAATGCCTCCATGAGCTCCAACTGTAAGGCATTTTCTCAATTAGTGATCAAAGGTGGGGGGGGGACCCATTGTGGGTGGTGCCATCCCTGGGCTGGTGGTCCTGGTTTCTATAAGAAAGCAAGCTGAGCAAGCCAGGGGAGGCAATCCAGGAAGTAGTCCCCCTCCATGACCTCTGCATCGGTTCCTACCTCCAAGTTCCTGTCCTGACTTCCTTTGGTGATGAACAGCAATGTGGAAGTGTAAGCTGAATAAACCCTTTCCTCCCCAACTTTTTTCTTGGTCATGATGTTTTGTGCAGGAATAGAAACCCTGAGTAAGATAGTAGCATCAAAGCAACACTTGTTTAATTCATTTTTTTTTTTTTACATTTTCTTTTATATTACATGAATACAGGTTGGGCATTTGTAATCTGAATATCTGAAATCCCATGCAATCTGAAACCTTTGATCATAGACACAATGTTTAAAAAAATGGATTCTGGGCTGGGAGTGGCTCAGATGGTTGAGTACTTGCTTAGGAGGAGTGAGGTTCTGAGTTTGGTCTCTAGCACCAAATTAATACAGGCATGGTGCTGCATACTTATAATCTTAGCACCTGGGAGGCAGAAGGAGAAAAAAAATTACAAATCTGAGGCCTGTCAGTTTATCATAAGACTTTTTTTCAAAATGACAAAACAAAATAAAAACCGAGCAAAACAAAACAAACAAACAAAACCAAAAAACAAAACAAGAAAACCAGATCCTGGAGCATTTCATGTCTTAGACTTTCATCTTAAGGAGACTCAAACTGTCATCTGTAAACTAGTCCAAACTCAGAAAACTCTGAAATCTGACACACTTCCAGTCCCATACATTTGGGTTAAAGAACAGTCAGCTTGGCTATACACCACCACTTCCAGTTTCAGACATGGTGAGTTCAAGACATGTTTTATGTAAGTTAACTATCATGTCTTCCCAACCTGTTCCCACGTGGAAGGTTCTGCAGCCTGGCAGTACCCCAGAAAGAGCTACAAAGTCTTCATCCCAGCCCAGCCTCTGTTAGGAAATGAATGAATTAAACAGGAAGGGGATGGGTAAGAAGTCATATGCAAATATGGCCCCTTTGTGCCATCTTAAGACAAAAAATAAACATCCTATTTGAGTTTTTAAAAATAGACGTTGGATTGAACAATACAATGGCTTTTTCATAGAAGGCTTCAGGAAATGACAAGGTCTGCCTAGAGGTGGAGATATTTTCTTCCCATTGTGTGAGGAGATACTGGTGAGGTCCCTTCAGCAGTCACGCAGCCCTCCTGTTTTAAAGAACCTCAGATCCAGAGGGACCTTATCACACCAGCCCTCCCTCACCCTTTATTTTATTGCAACAGGGTCTCATTAAGTTGGATAGGCTGGCCTTGAACTCACTGTGCAGCAGAAGCAGGCCTTGAACATGTGATCCTCTTGCGTTCGGGCTATGATTACAAGCCAGGGTCATCACCCACCATGCTTGGAAGACTTTTATTTAAAAAAGACTTCAGGGGCCCCTCTTTCCCAGAGCATTCACCGTGTACACTGAGAGTTTCATCCTAAGGGAAGCCTGATTGGACATAACAATCCTTTTGAGCTTTTCTAATTCATACTCCGACCTCCAGAAAGAAACAGCCCAGCTCTGTCAAGATAGCAATGATATTTGGTTTTGACTGGTTCTTACTATTTAACCCAGGCTAGCCTCGAACCCCTATCCCCGGCCTCTCCCAAGCGCTGGAATTTACTGCTAAGCTGGGTCGAGGTGTGTGATTTTTAAAGAAGGCAGGGAGGTTGGAGGGAGGTTGGAGAGAATGTCTTAAATCTTTCAAGGGCTGGGCATGTTTTATCTTAGCTATGGACGTGTTGAGAATGCACTCTGCCCTAGCCACGTAAAGTGGGAGTCTGACTTAGACTAATCAGGGAAAATGACCGCCCCACACTCTTGTAAAATCTTAATGTACCGTGAGAACTCAGCGCTGGCCGACGGAAGATGTTCAGGTTTGCCTTGACCTTATTGAATCATGAAAAGCGGCTCCTAACAGGGAAGGTTTTTTCAATTTCCTGCACAATTACTCAGGTGGCTTTTCCTGTTTCTTCTCTCTCTTCTGGACCTGGATCCTGTAATTACTATAGCAGAGACCTGGAAGGATGCCTGCTCTCCCGGCAAGGTCTCCTCTGCTCCCTCCCCCCACCCTTTTCTCCTCCTGGCCCCGCCTCCGCCGCGCAGCCCTTAGCCAGCAGCTAGACAGCTGTGTTCAATCAGAAACCACTTACAACTCCAGACGCTTCAAAGGGGGAAACTTCGGCTTGAAGTGCTGCTCGGCTCCGGCTCTCTCCAGCTCTTTCCTCCCGGGAACCCGAGGCACAGATCGTCCTCGCACCGGTGCCCAGGCTTCTCCCGGAGGGTGCCCGAGCTCTGCTGGGCGCCGGCGCGAACTGCCCGCCTGCCGGGTAATGGGGATCTGCGTGGTACCGTAGGTGGGGCGAGGCGGCGCGGAGGGTGGCATCGCCCCGGGACTCCGCGGTGGGCGCGCGGGCGGGTCCCGGCGCCGGCTCGGCCGCTGCAGCTGCTGCGAGCGCAACCCGCTGCCCAGCCTTCCGCAGCTATGGCTCGCTGGTGAGATTCCAGGCGGACTTTCCGTGCTGAGCTTCCCCATCCTTTCTGGCCTCGCTGCTGTCCTGGGTGAAAATGGCTGTCTAGACTGAAATGTGCCGGCGGGGAGCAAGCCCAGGCTATCCAGCCTAAGCCCGGCTCCTATGCTCCGAGGTCTGGGGACGAGCCCGGCTCTGAAAAGTGCAGGCATGAATTCTGGAGTTGCGGTGAAATATGGAAACGACTCCTCAGCCGAGCTGAGTGAGGTAAGGAACTGCTGAGGTCCGGAGCTCGGGTTTCGGTGCCTTGGCTCCCCGCATCAATCCCAGTCTTTCCCCACCCCACCTCTCAAGAGTATGGAAGCGTCGCAACTGAAGATTGATGGATTTTCCTGATCTTGTTTTAACTTGTGCTACTCAGGATCTGACCTGAACTGGCTTGATATTTCACTGAGAAGCTTAGAAAAGAAACAGCGCTCTCCCCAGCCACCTAGGCTTTTTATTCCCTAGAGTCCGGACCCTAGTCCCTTCACTACCTCCTCCTCTATTCATAGGCTACATTCCTTGTAGCAGTCAGAACGCTATGTTTAAAGCCTCAGCAACTAATTTGGTGGGGCTGGGACGGTGGTGGTGCTGGAGACCCGGAAAGGACTGATTACTAAACCTCTCACTTGCCTCCCACGTGTGCCGCGTTTGCAAGGGTTCAGGCAAGGTGGTTCCTTCCTGGGTAGAGATGAATGACCTGCTGGATGGAGGGGGGTGGGGAGGAAGCACATCAAAGCTGCTTGGAACTTTATTTCCTGCCAGGGCCTGGACTCCTGTGTCTTTGAGGCCACATTTGCAATTCCTGGGCTCACTCTGAAGTGTTAAGAGACCCGCTTTGAGATTAAATAAAGCTGCATCAAACAGTATGCAAATATGTGAGCAGCAAGGTGCCCAAAGCCGAGTTTTTTTGGGGGAAATAGTTTTAGGGATGTCTGCCCCCGCCCCCATCATGCAATATAATTTTCGTGATGTCCACCTCCCTGTGGTATATGAAAAGTGCCGGGAAACCTATAAAACTGCATGTTCCAAGGAATATGAGGTCTTTGTGCTTGCTTTGGGCCCTTTGGGGTCCCTTTTACCGTCTTGCCTGGGTATGGTGGCCCAGGTCTCAAAGGTCACCTGTGCAGCTCAAAGTGCGACTGAAGAGAGAAAGGGGGATCAGAGGAGAGAAACGAAAATGAGCGGGAAGCAGGCATTGGTGATGTCAGAAACATCAGGAAAAATGAAAGGATGCCACTCTTGCAGAGGGACTGTTGAGGAAAAGCCAGGGATGGGTGCAGTAAACCCTAGTGTGCTGTGGCAGTAACCGAAAGGGAAGGAATAACCCTGTTTGGGGCCCCATGCTATGTCTCTGTGCTCTTCCTGCCTGAGTTTGGAGTAGCATTTTGAGGTGTTAGCTATAGGAAACAGAGACTTGTCCTAACCCCCATGTTTACACCCCTGTGATGTGGAAGGCAGCAGAAATGCTGAGTGAGAATGTAATTTTCAGATGGAAGTGAGAGAGGAGGCATGAGGAACTGGGTGAGTTTTGCTAGGTTTCTATTTAGGGCATGGTCTCAGATCTGAACTAGAATCCAGAGTCATGCTTCATAACTAACCCATCCAAGAAGCATTTAGTTGAGATTCTAGAACCATTTAATAATCGAAAACCACTAATGGTTAGCTCCTGGAGAGGATTTTTGACAACCTCTTTTGTTCAGTCTCACTATCAGTTTTAACTCTGTCACCTAGAGGTGCTATGTTGAAGGGGCTAGAAAGAGTGTAACAGCACAGAGATATCATTTTACTTGAATAGCAGAAGCACTGCCAATCTCACAGAGTTTGGAACACTGGGGCTGGGAGAAAGCTGCGTGTTCTTGGCCTAACTGTATTAATTAATCCTTGTAAAGCTTGTGAGCAAATGAAAGGGTTGATGGTGCTCTGTGGTCTTGCATTGGCTGGAATGAAACGTACTTAAGATTACATGGCATGTTCTTGTCCCTAAGGAAACCATCTCGTTTTCTGCCAACGGTGCTCTCCTCATCAGAGTTTCTGCTCTTGTCCTCTGGGTGTGTCCATTCAGATTTCTACCCTCTTTAGAACCAGTTCCGATTCCCATGACCTAGTTCTTCTGTCCCCATCTAGACACACACACACACACACACACACACACACACACACACACACACTACTGCTTATGTTATCCTGAAGGTTAGATAGTTGCCATACCCAATAGATGAGATTGATTATCTTCACTTCTGTACTTATTTAGAAACTTGGTAGTGCAAGAAGAGATGTGTACCCCAATCCTGTGAACCCTGAACGGCACTTCAATTTATCTAGATAATGGCTCTGACAATTATTCTTTCTATAACATCCATAAGTGCACTTATTTATTTGTATTTCTCACACTGTTTTTTTTTTTTTTTTTGTATAGAGTTTCTTCTCTTCCCTGTTTTGTTGTTGGTGTTTTGTTTGTTTGTTTGTTTGTTTAACACTGGTTTTCCTTTGATGCATTGCCAGGCAACCCTCTCCAACTTGGTAGTTGATGACTCCTCCTCCTCATGGAAGCATGGTTAATAAAACACTCAGGGTCCCTTTTATATACTGTATTACCCAGGAGCGTGGAGGCAGTCTGGAGGTCACCGGAGGGGTCAGATGCTGGGTCACATGCCTGTTGTTCACCAGGCATTTGTGAAATGGGAAGGTCTCTGAAAGGACCCACCACTGTCCTAGTGTAACCAACAAGAGATCTCCTTACTGGTGTTCACTTGTGTGCTGAACCCTTCTTCAGGAGTCTTCTGGCTATAGCCTCGAGAGGCGCTCTTTGATAATAATGTTGATACTGAACTAGAGGGAGTGACTTTTGTTAGTTTCTAGATGAAATGAAACATGCTAGCACCCTAGTGGGAGCAGCAAGTTCTTCTGTGGCGACCAATGGAGGCATTGTTCTCTTTGTATGGCCCTGGAAAGAACTGTGGTGGTGTGGCTACCAGGCCTATGAGGTTGGGAGACCTAGGGCTGAATGTTTACTATTGGTTGCTTCGCAAGTGTGAGGAATAAGACGGAAAGAAACAGGAAATTTCTCAGATGTGTCCCTGTTTAAATTGACTGATTTGTAATTCTTTAGTTTGAATCATAGCATTTCTAGATCCTGTGAATTGATTACAGAGAGTAAGTTGCCGCTATGAACATGCAATCAAGTTTGAACAGACAAAATCGGTAGTAACAAGAATACATAGAGAAATATTTGAGACACACGAATTGCCAATTTTTCTTCTTAGCTGTTCTCCATCCCTGTCAAAGACTGCAGAAATGTTTTTATTTTCTTTAATGTGAGGTTAAAGAAGGATTTCAACATCAACCAAATTAAAAATGTCCCCAAATTAAATGATGCACTATCAGTGTTACCTCTCCCCCAAATCAGGAAGCAGAAAGAACAGAATGGTCACACTTCCGGTAGCATTAGATTAATCCTGCTAAAGCCAAATTTCTGTCAAGGGAGAGCTTTGGTATCTTCCTCATTGACTTGAGTTTGGGCCAGGAATTAGATCTGTCTCTGAAAAACTTGTGGGGCCAGTAGGGAGTGAACCTCACTTCTCAATCCATCATTCTGTTTGGTTCTTAGACCTATTCAGATTTTGGAAAGAAAATGTCTTGAGATGCATCAGAATTGAGACTTGACTCAAGTTCACTCATCCTTGAGGAATAGCTGTCTGCTTGGTCTGCCTGTCTGGTAGACAGCTACCTATTTATGTGGAAACATCAAAATGTGTTTTTGAAGTTTCCCATTTCCTGGTAATCCTTAAAGCCTCCGGAGACAAAGAACTGTGCAGTCAGTTTTTACTCTGTGCACTTTTAACATTATGAATGGGCAGAAATTTCTCTGTCACTACTTTGCAGAGACTGCTTGCCGCTGAGGGGAAGAGTGTTTCTTTGAAGCACCCTTCATCAGTTCTGTCCACTCATGTAGAACACAGTCAGTACTGCAGGCGTCCCCCCTTTACTGGCTGGGCAACATCTGAACGCCTGCCACTTTATTGACACTAATTAAGACTCTGACTTGTACGGAAGAAAGTTGTTCCTTGCATAGATTATTTTGTGTGACAATGTGTATGTAGCCATTTCATGGATATACTTACTCTTCACCGCAGATTAATTACATCAGTATTGTAAGCAGCTTGAAAGGTTTCCCCAAGCTCTGAATGTTGAATGTCTCTGTCTTTACAGAATCACATGGCACTGTAACAAATTGCTTAGTGCTGATCCTAGACCATCAACAACAGTACAGCCATGCCAAGATGTAATACAGAGTCCTGCCACATAGGTGGTCGTCCTACAGATGTTTGAATTTATGGATACCTACTGCTTTCCTCCCTAAAGCAGAGGTTGGTTTGGTGATACTCTACACATGTACAGATAGATATAGAACTGTAGACACATGTATGAGTAAAATAAAATAAAATCATTTTTTTTTAAATTAGCAGCCTTATTCATGGTCTTGCTCTTTGGCAGCACTGAGTGTGAATTACTTAAAGTAAGACTGTGACCAGAGCAAGAGACTTAAAAACATGGCTGACGGGTTGTGCTTGCCTCAGAGCTGGCAAAGCAGCTCACTTCTCTTCCATATAGCTTTCTGCATTTGCTGCTTGGGGTATCCTTTTGTGGGGGCAGGACTGGCTATAAGCCTTTGAATTTCTGTTTTTGGGAAGTGGGGTGTGTGTGTGTGGGGGGGGTTATAAGATAAGCACTTGAGTATCCCAGATTAGTCTTGATCTTCTTATGTAGCCTCTTGACTTCACATGTTGGAATTATGAACATGTGCCACTATACCCAATTTGTGTAGTGTTGAGGATCAAATCCAGGGGTTTGTGGGCTTCAGCTACATCTCTGACCCTGCTGCCAGATTTCATAAGTGTAGGGTTGGCACAAGGTTGCTTTTTAGTTTGGGACAGCTGTGTGGCTAGCCCAATGTCAAAGAAGTGAAGAAACAGATTCCACTCTCCTAGAGAGAAGTGACAGACAACATATGCAATCCACCCAAGAGGCCACAAAACAACAGAGGCTGTCTGGGCCCGGGTCCCATAATTCCAATGTCCGGTAGCAGTTGAATGCTTTTATGTTTTAGTTTTTTTTTTTTTTTTTTTCCAGAGACTTGTAGTAACTAGCATGCTAAATTGGACAAAAGAAATCCCATGAGAGACATTGTCACAGTCATGATACAGATACAGAAAATGAGACAGAAGAGAGAGAGAGAGAGAGGAGAGAGAGAGAGAGAGAGAGATACATACAGCAGGCTGCTGAGATGGCTCAGTGGACAACAATATTCACCACTCAAGCCAATGGCAGGAGTTCAGTCTCTAGAACCATCCTGGGAGACTTAACTCCTGAAAGTTGAAGCTTGTCCTCACATACACACTTTGACACAAACACATGATCACACACAACCTGAAGAGGTGACAAATCTTACCAAGACTGAGCATCCCGGGAAAGGGAGGCCCTGACGCATGCGTGCCGAGGCTGGCTTCCTTTAGAGTGGCACCGTTCACTGCAGCTTTCTCTCAATAGTTTCTGTTACAGTGCTCAGCTTTGGATGGCATGTTCTTAGAAGGGAGCATTTTATTTAATAAACCTGTTTAACTTGATTTGTATTGTAATTCCCGAGCCGTGCTCAGATATGTGTTTTTGATAAGAATGAAATGGATATGATTAGAGTAAAAGGCCTTCCAGAGGCTGAAGAATTCCAGGCATTGAGTTTCCAGAGCCTGAAAGCAGATGCAGATAAGAGAGGAATGATCCTCATTTAACAGAGGAGATAGAAACTGCAGCCCTTGACTGTACCCGAGGCACCTGAGGACTGCTGCTTTGATATTTGAGGCGTCATCACCAGAACTAGTATTCTTCCCACCCCTGCTGGCAGAACTCTGGTTTCCTATTAGAGTTGGCCAAATCACTGTGGGGTAGAGGGTGCTGATGAGGCTATGACTCAGATCCAGGGGAAGAGCAGCGTGGATGGAGCCAACCAAAGACATGGTGTCTGTGGCTGGAACCAGGTGGATGTCAGAATAACAGGAGAAAGAGAGGAAGTGTGATGTAAGGGCAGGTTGGCTGGTTGTAGGTTAGGCTGGTGACAGGCAAGGTGTTAGGGAGGCAGGAGGTGGGGGAGAGCCGGTGGTTGAGGGAAGGGAGGGAGAGAGAGGGTGGGAAGGAGGGAGAGAGAGAGTGGGAAGGAGGGAGAGAGAGAGAGTGGGAAGGAGGGAGAGAGAGGGTGGGAAGGAGGGAGAAAGAGAGTAGGAAGGAGGGAGAGAGAGGGTGGGAAGGAGGGAGAGAGAGGGTGGGAAGGAGGGAGAGAGAGAGTGGGAAGGAGGGAGAGAGAGAGTGGGAAGGAGGAAGAGAGAGAGTGGGAAGGAGGGAGAGAGAGAGAGTGGGAAGGAGGGAGAGAGGGTGGGAAGGAGGGAGAGAGAGTGTGGGAAGGAGGGAGAGAGAGGGTGGGAAGGAGGGGAAGAAAGGGAGGGGAAAGGGGAAAAGAGAGGGAGGAAGAGAGAGACGGAGAGAGAGACAAAGAGAAAGAGGAGAGAGAGAGAGAGAGAGAGAGAGAGAGAGAGAGAGAGAGAGAAAGAATATAAAGAATATACAAGATCTCTGGGCTCAGTGTGGTCTTGAAGCTTTTAACTCCTACCCAAGACTGTTTTAATCTTAAGGGAAGTGCCTGTTGGTAGAAGACTGGAGATGTCAGGTGTCTGAGTGGGCAGACTCACCTGGAGTAGAGGGTGCCATAGTGTGGTACTTAGGAAATAAAGCCTTTAGTGAATAGTGGTGTTTTCCCCAGTGCAGCTCACAGGGAAGACTTCCTCCTGGGTGAGGAGGCAACTGGAAGGCCTAATCTGCACTCAGGACAACATTAATCTATTGATGAACACATCCTAGAAAAGCAGGGTTGTGTGTAATGTATTACTCACACGCTGGGAGAGGAGTTTGTGCTGGCAAAATTATAGAACTGGACAAGACTATAAATACATAAATGAATAAATACATACATAAAAGTCCAAACTTGCAGAATACAGGTTATTTTGCATGAGAGGATGTCATGTACATCTCATACATATTTGACATATTTGGGTTTTTTTTTTTTTTTTTTGAATAGTCCTGAACCAAACTCCCAATAGTGCTCCCTCATAAAGAAAAGTTACGTGGATTGCACAAGCAAGTTTCGTTAGCAGAGCAAATATTATGCAGACCACAGAGGTTCTCTGTCTTCTCTATGAATGTCCTTTATCCCTTGCTGACTAAGAACAGCTAAAGTTATTTCATAGGAGGAAGAGGAATTTTGTTTTTGGGAAGGCTTGCATTATCATAATGAGTGACTAAGGGTGTATCTGTACAAAGCCTTCAAGATACTGCTTAAGTCAGCAATGATGTTAAAGCCTGGAGAACGAAAGTCCCTTGGGGGGGAAAAACCAAATTAGCCACTATTGATTCATAAAGAAAGCTGTAGGTTTGGCCCATTGACTTTGCAGTAAAAGCTTAGTTGGTTGGGAAGTGCTGTGCTTGGCAGCATATTGTGAGCCAGATCCCTGCTCATGAGATTTTATGAGTGTCTGGATGCCCAGTGAGACAAGTGGGCAAGGGCCCAAAAGTTCCCGTGTTTGATGAATGGCAAACAGAAATGTTTACAAAACCTCATAGCATGTGTATGTCAGTTGTCCTCAGCTGGACTGAGGAAATTTACTAGCGTAGTTATCAAGGGGAAGAATGCCAACATGGAAGGAGAGTGCCCTGCAGTTAGGAAAGCAACAACATCCCTGCTTGGCTGATGGGAGAGAGAGCGTGGGAATAATTGCTTGCCATTGCTGAGTTTTGTGAACCTGTTTGCAAAGCATCCTGGGTTTCCTTGGGCTCTCTGTTTTCCTCTACAACTCCTTGTGGCTTCTCCAGGCCAGCTCTCCTCTGCTCCTTTCTGTTTTGAACACGTGTTAGAACCTGTGTGTGTGTGTGTGTGTGTGTGTGTGTGTGTGTGCGTGCGTGTGTGTGTGCGTGTGCCTCCTTAGGGACACAGTGAGCTCTTTACTAGCCCATTCTAAGCAAAACCAGTCACTTGATTTGTAGTCTCTCTTCAATAGGGAGCAGGAGAGATTTCAAAGTTGCCTGTTTGGATCGAATC
Source organism: Arvicanthis niloticus (assembly GCF_011762505.2). Taxonomy (NCBI): domain Eukaryota; kingdom Metazoa; phylum Chordata; class Mammalia; order Rodentia; family Muridae; genus Arvicanthis; species Arvicanthis niloticus. The sequence continues at coordinate 43,078,022 of NC_047671.1, forward strand.
CCACTTGTTTAGTGTGACGCATGAGATGGACAACTGCTTTTCTATTTTGGTGAAAGTATGCACTTGATGAAATTTTGTTTGGTCATTATGTCTGTGGCTTACTGTCTCTCCCTCACTCATTTATTCAATAAATATTGTATGCCAAATGCTATCTTAGGTCTGTGGACACAGCAAACACGAACAGATCAAGTCTTTGTTCTAATGGACCTTATATTCTGATGGGAGCCACACAATGTACAGGAGCCAGTGCATGCCCAGGGATATGTTCTATAAAGAAAGAATGCAAGAAGGAAGGAGAGGGAGGGACACATTAACATCATCAGGGAAGTCACTGAAGTCAGTGACTAAGATCTGAAAGGAGTATGAAGCAGAGACATAGAAAGCAGGGACGCTTTCTTCAGAAGCTAGAGTCTGCCTGGTAAGTTTAAGGGGCATCAAGGTGATGGGCACATGGAGCAAAGGAGCATGGGAGATGAGACCACATGTGACACTTGGAGCAAAGGACCATGGGAGGACTACAAAAAGCACAGGAAGACCACAAAATTGGTTCCCATTATATCACCTAGGGCTTCTTAAACCTTGGGAAATAATATGGATCCCCCCAGAGAGTTTTGAATATTGCTCTGTGTCTCAGTCAGTGTTTATATGAACAAAACACCATGACCAAGAAGCAAGTTGGGGAGGAAAGGGTTTATTCATCTTGCACTTCCACATTGCTGTTCATCACCAAAGGAAGTCAGGACAGGAACTCACACAGGAACTTGGAGGCAGGAGCTGATGCAGAGGTCATGGAGGGATGCTGCTTATTGCTTGCTTCCCCTGGCTTGCTGAGCCTGCTTTCTTATAGAACCCAGGACTACCAGCCCAGGGATGGCACCACACACAATGGGTCCTCCCACCCTTGATCACTAATTGAGAAAATGCCTTACAGCTGGATTTCATGGAGGCATTTCCTCAAGGGAGGCTCCTTTCTCTGTGATAACTCCAGCTTATGTCAAGTTGACACAGAAAACTATCTAGTGAACTCTGAATCTACTTTTATCTTCATGAGCGCGCGCGCGCGCACACACACACACACCTCTGCATGTATGTTGGTGATACTATGGATGTGTTAGATAAGCTTGTGGGAAAGAGAAAGCGTTAGCAAACCCAGGGAGCTTGTATCCTGAGGGCAGTACGAGGCAGAAGATGGTCCAGTGTCCCATGCTTACCCTTTGGCTAAACTTTTAAATCGTATCTTTTTTTTTATGAACAGAGACAATTGTGCCATAAAAACTAACTAGTTTTGGATATCTTCAGATATCCAAAATAAATTTGAATTTATTTTTTCCATTAAAAGGAATGTTTGAAATGATCAAGTAGAGGGACCTTGGCTGAGAGTGATTTGAAAATGGCCATACCTTGATTGATGGTTCAGTGCTGATAGAAGTGAGGTAGATTTGAGTCAGGAAAACCGAACTCTGCCCTTCTTTCAGTGACTTATATTACCATCCCCTCCCCCATCCCCAACCTCAATACCCCTTGAGTGGGTTATACCAGACACAGCTCCAGAGAGACCTGAATGCTGGTGCCTTTCTATTTCTGAAAAGCTGTTTGGCAATGAGCTTGTGATCAAGAATTGCCTGGTAAGCATGCTGTCAAACAAAGGGTACTTCTGTTTCTGCTCCAAGGATGCTTATCTCTGGTACACTGTCTTATCCAAACCTGAAAAAAGAAGCAGAAATATAAAACCCATTTTTCATTGTTTGTTTAATATACAGGCTTTTATCTTTTTCTGCCTCACTTTTAAGTGCATCATGGGGTGTCCTCACTAAAGTGCACATTTTATAATCTTTATTTTAGGAAGAGAAATTCTAATTCCTCAGTGACTCTTGCCTACCTCCAACAGTTCTATAGCTCACACTATTAAAAATAATTGGAATTTACTGTTAGCTTTGGTTTTGTTAATTTTGGTTTGGGGTATATGGTAATCTACTCTCAGTAGGTTTTTATTGACCCTGGTTGGTTATTGGGTCTTATCAGGTAGAGAAATTCAGAAGAGCACTCGTGTTCTATTTGGGGATCTGTGAGGTGGGCTAACTGTTCGTTAGCTGCCTTCAGCTTCTTGGCAGTGTGTATGAGTGTATATATGTGGGGGGAGTGGTGGTGGTAGTGGTGATGATGATGATGATGATGACTACGATGATGATGGTAGTAGTGGTGGTAGGAATTCTTCATATATTCAGGGTATCAGATGCTTTTGTTCCACGTCTGAATTTGTCTGCATTGGTCATTGTACAATGCTCTGACTTTGGTATTTCCCGATGGATGGAGTCACAGTGAATACAAAATGAGGCTTGCAAGGGAATCACTTCTCTAGATAAAATAAACAGCTTTGTGTTCTTACCCACAAGGGACTCAAATCCTCAGGAGTGAGTGATCTTCATGCATCTGGGGGCAAAGGTACCTTTCGCAGATGGACAGTCAGCAATTCTGCTTGGAAAGAGCAATCTCTGGTTCCATGAGGCAAACACAGAGTTAAGAGTCCCGACCAGGACACAGAAGAGTTGTTTTCCCACCTCAGACTGCTTTCACAGTTGCTACAGAGGAATTCCAGGAGAGGCTTTAACAAGAGCGGCCTGTGGAGAGTAGCCAGGAAGTTGGATGCTGGTCTGTTAGATTAGATAAAGGTTATTTTTAATTTCTTGGTGCTCAGAATCTAATCCCGGCTAAACCAAAATCAAATTTATTTCTATGCTTGGTAGGGAGCACTTTTTGATTAAGTGTTTGGCTGAGGACACAGCAGAGCAGGAGGATTCAGGATCACTGTGCCTTTGCTGATGTTAAACAGCTCCCCCCCACCCCCCACCCCCCAGTGAGGAGGAAAAAGGGGTGAGTTGGAACCAGGTCAGGAAGATTTATTCCCAACATGAAGTGGGTCCATTTAAAAGTCAGATTTGGGATTCATTTTTATCTTTCATTCTTTTGAATGTCTTAATCTCTCTCTCTCTCTCTCTCTCTCTTCCCCTCTCTCCTTCTCTCCCTCCCTTCCTTTCTCTCCCTTTCTCCCTCCCTCCTTCCTCTTTCTTTCAGTCTCCTTCCTCCCCTCTCTCCCTCTCCTCTATCCCTCTCTTTCTCTCTGCATCTCTCCTGAATGAGGTAGACAGTTTCTCGTTTGGGGCCCCTGAGACACTAAGGAAATGCTTTCTGGACCTGTGTGTAATTAGTGTGGAAGAAAATGTCTGATGCTGATAAAGTTGCCTTCAAACCTTCTAGTTCCCCAAGTGGCCAACGGTGGATGTTTTTCTTAATTTGGCATTAAAATGTCCTCAGCTAGCAATGATGACATATGGGGGTCAGGATAATATGTTCAGTGGCTAGGAGAGGTCTCTGATTTTTGGCCACCCTTACTGACATCCCCAGGGGTCATGGTTCACACGTTGTCTCTCTAAAATCACATGTTTGTAAAGCTGTGGGCTCTGGAATCATAGATAGCCCTGCCAAAGCCCAGACAGGGCAACCTGTGAAAAGTTACCTTTCTGTGCCGAGCATTTTCTGTTATAAAGTAGTGACAACAAGTGCGTGTAGCCCCTTCCCACCATGAAGACCGGTGACACAACCCACTGTTTATCATCCTTCAGTCTGTGATTAGTGGGATCTCTTTCAGCCATGGTGGTAACAGTAATGCCCCAGCTCACTACAGTGCTTACGGGACAGTAAGTGCCAAGTTGAGAAGTGCTTTCTAAACAGAGGCATTAGTAGCTGTAACTGTGAGGACTGATGGAATTTAAACAAACGTCTTAAGTATAGTCTAACGTGTCATGAGAACAATGTTCAGGAATCCAAAGAGTCTCTGCTCCCTGATGCTTTTCCTCTCTTGACATTCATGCCGGAAGCGCAGGACCTGGGAAAACATTGAACCAAATATAGGCAAGTCTCAGGCGGGTTTATTCTTTGTAAGGAATGGTGATAGATTTGACTTGTGTTTGGAAATGAAGGATATTGTCCTTAAAGAATGTTAATGAACTAACGACTCTCAAGACTACTTGCTTTAAATATTCTTACTCTTGTGTCTGTGCGTGCATGCACGAGCTTATGCACACTCATGCACATTTGTATGTACGGACCAGAAGTTGACATCTGGTGTCATTCACTCTCCACAATACTTTTGAGACAAAGTCTCTCCTTGAACTTAAAGTTCACAGCCTTGGTTGCACTGGCTAGCTAGCAAAGCCTGGGGCGGAACCTACTGTCTATGCTTAACTCAAGGCTGGGATCATAGACATGCCTTGAGCCCAGCTTTTCACATAGGTGCCGAGATTCAGACTCAGGTTCTTGGGCTTACATGAGTCATCTCTCCACCCCCTAAATTTTTATTTTGAACTTGTTCTAACTTTGTCCTATCTTTTGTATTGTCAGTTGCTTTTGTGGGCAGAAACGCAGCTTAGACACAACAAAGGGCAAGGGAGAGCATGATAGGCCATTGTTTTCATGGGCTGTATAACAATTGCTTCAGTTGGTGAATTCCCCTTTAAGCTGCAGGATATAGCAGTGTGGGTGGGTTAAGAGCTCTGCTTTGGAGTGACAATGGGTGCAGGAAGAGGAACATCTGGAGTCAGCCAGGACTCCACAGCAATAAAGATCTCTGTTTCCCTGTGTACCTGGGCTTTATCTGAACATCAGAGGGTAAGAAGCTGTAAAGTCTTGCTGGCATTTTGAAGTTGGTTAGGAGTTTATTTTGTTTGCTAAGGGAAAGGAAACAAAAGTGGGGTGAGAAAGACCCTGACCAAAGTCCTGTCTCCAAGCCTTGCCTGGCAGTGAGTTTAACCTGGTTCTTTTCAGAGGCGGAGTTTTTGACACCCTTGACTCTACTTCCTGTTCATCTCTGCAGACTCTCTTCTGTCGGATGTTTCCATGTCTGTGGCATAAATACTTAGCTCTTAGCACTCTAACATGATCTGCTTGCCTGTTTATCTTCCATGGGATATCTCCCAAGAGCTTCAAGTTAGGGAGAATCAATGACTGAAAAGTGCTTTCTCCTCAGAGTGGTTTTACGAGACATGTCATGGCTATGATGATAAGTGAAAAGTGAGACTAGTCTGATTGACAGAAAGGACTCACACATGGCAGCTACATTCACATTCACCAGTGTTGGATAGCCTGAGCTACACTCCAAGTTCCCTCTTCCCAAAAGGAGATCCTAGCTGCCCTTCCAGCTCTTTGCTTCTGAAATTGAGCCCCAAGCCCCAGCTCCCTGCGCCCTCAATGCACTGGGATCAGAGAGCTCTGCTTCCTGCTGAATCCCACAGGACCTTGTGTGGCTCTGGGTGTCCTCTCAGAAAGAGAGGACCAGAGTCTAATCCTGGGCTGTCAGAATGTCCCCAGGCACTGGAAATGTTGCATTGTGGTAAAAATGCTAACTGGGGAGGAGTACAGACAGCCTCCGTTGCTTGAGATCTTTCAGCTTCACAACGGCACAAAGATGGTTCCGTGGACACGGTACTGTACCTTTTGTTCTTCTCCTTAGCTGCCAAAATGCAGTCCAATCTTTTTTGATGCTCGGCTGCAGCAAGCCACAGCTTCCGGTCAGCCACGTGACGGTGAGGATAACCAACCCATAGTCTACAATGTGTAGTGCTGCTAGGCTATGCTAGTCTAAGTTAGGTGGGATGAATATGCTTTAGCTGATGGCATTTTCAACAAAGTCCGTTTGTCAGAATGTAACCTCATGGTAAGTCAAGGGTATCCATACTGATACTTTGCTGAACAATTTCCATCGGAGCAGTACAGTACAAGATTATTTTTATCTCATCGTGTAGGTATTCCCTCCCTTTATTTGAAAAGCTAAATATGGGATGTGGGGAGATGCCTCATTGGTAGGAGTACTTGCTCTGAGAGTCTGATGACCTCAGTTCAAATCCTCAGCAGTTATGTAAAAAGCGGGCAGGGCAGCATACACCTACAGTCCCAGTGTTGGGGCAGTCAAGACAGGAGGATCTTTGGGGCTGAGTAGCCAGCCAGTCCAGCCAAATCAGTGAGCTGTGGGTGCAGTAAAAGACCCTTGAATTGAGCCTCAAAAATTAATTCGAGAACAATTGAGGAAAACTATTGGCATTGACTACTAGATTTGAGATGCACTTGAACACACGTGCACACACACGAAGCTGAGTCTATACCTGTAAAAACATGTTGCCTTACATACAACTAAACCCGTCCACAACAACCGACACTGTGATATCCCAAAGCATCATGCCAGTGGTAATTAGCATCACTAAATACATATCTCCCATTTATATTCTGGTTCATGTAAAGTAAGATTGTTAGCATTCAGGAGAACCGTAACCTAGTGCCTTCAATCTTATAAAAGCCTCTTTCCAAATTAGAAAAGACTCTGTGGTGTTGAAGGTTGGGGCTTTGTTTCCAGTTGAAGGTCAAGGGAATAGTTCTCCATAACAATATTCTATGTATAAGAGTATCCTGTATGGGGGGGGGAAGCTTTCTCATATAGCAGAAACTCCACACAGCAGTTAAAATTCATTTACAACTGACAGAAATATGTTAATTGCCTTTCTTGGATGAATGATTCTTAATCCAATAGGAATGATAGAGTTAAAATTTGCTCAACTAATTTGAGTTTTGTTTTTTTTTTTTAAATGTCAGAGTTCATTGTGCCTTTATGGAGTTCATAAGGTATTCCAATCACCTTTAGGTAACTGGTCAGAGTCATTTAAAATATGACACATTCAGATTACCCAGTAGTAAAATGAACTCTTTTATACAGGCAACCAAGAGCATGCTTTGGTGATTACAGTGGCTTGGATCATTTTACTTCTGGGCTGGATGGCTCCTGCTTTGCACATACTTTACCACTGAGTTATTTCTCTAGTCCAGTGGTTCGCAACCATTCTATTGCTGCTACCATTTAATTCAGTTCCTTCATGTTGTGGTGACCCCCAACCATAAAATTATTTTTGTTGCAACTTTATAACTGTAATTTTGTGACCGTTGTGAATCATAATGTAAATACCTGTGTTTTCCGATGGTCTTAGGCGACCCCTGTAAAAGTCTTTTAACTCCATCCTTGAAAAGACCACAACCCACAGGTTGAGAACCTCTGCTCTAATCTCACACAACATTGGATTATAAACATCTGGACAGCAGAGGCTAGAGTCTAAAGTAGTTAAAAACGTAGGGAGCCTTTGTAATGCTTAAGAATAGGTCTCTATATGAGAAATGATAAATATATGACACTATTTTTATGGAGAACAATCCCTTTGACCTTTGAAAACCCACCGTGTATGGGTTTGTTCTGTATTGTCACTTCCCCTCTTATTGCCTTAGAGTTTGATTTGCTTAACCTTGTGGCCATACTGTTGACCTGTATTTCTGGTCACTAGTCACCATTAAGTTGTAGCATCAAACTAACTCATCCGACATCAATACCCTCAAGGTGCCTGACTATCTCTGGGCTTCATGTTTGCCATTTCAACTGGTTGTCTTATCCAAAACCAAAACCATGGCCTGTCTACTTCCTGTTCCTCCCATACAGCTTAATGTTAAGTACTAGTTTCCTTGCAAAAGGTTCTCCGATGTTTCCATCTCTCATAGGTTTTAGCCCCTCTCTTATGCACCTACTGCCTTAGGCATCACTATTTCTGGCAGGTAACACCCTAACCAGGTCTGCAGCATTTTATGTCTTATTAGAGTGACTATTAATCACCAGTGATCCTAGCTATTGATAAGTGCCTTACTGTGAATTTTTATCTTCTTCTTGTCCCATGAGACAGGGCCTATCTGCAGGTACAGTTGGCAGTAAAGGATGGAAGCTCACACTAGGATCAGGTTAAAACTGGAACTTTGCCCACTGTTTGCATCATAGGTTTTGATTTCTCAGATCATTCATCGTCATGGCTTTCAGAGCTGACATCTCTGAGACTTGGGGGTTTGTTTATGGGTTGGTAGGTTGAAGTGGGTTGAGAGTGATTTGAGATCTCATAGTGAAATCCAGTGTGTGTGGGCAATTGAGTCAGGCTTTGGGCATGTTGTATTGGAGGTGGCTCATGGACATCCAGGAGGAGATGTGCAGTGTGCACTGTTGGATATTAGGTAGGACGGAGTCTGGGATGGGGGAATCTTTGGTTTCCATTGCTCTTCATTCACAATACAGGCGGCTGATGGATGAAGCTGTTCTGTAGTCTAGTCCAATCTCTCCACAGTTGATGTCTTTGCTTCCTGTATCATATAGGAAACAGTATGAAGTAAGTCAAATGGTTGGTACAATGTAGACTCAGATGCTGGTCAAAGCACCACACCCTTCACTTACATAAAATAAATGTGTGCTTATGACTAAAAATCTACCTTCAAAGCAGGGTGTGTTTTTAAAATCATGGTTCCTTAATATAACTCTCAGTAAAAATCAGATTAGTTTAATCACACTGTATGAATTAGGTACACCTTTGGCTCAAAGAAATGATGGAAAAGAGCAAGTTAAGCAGGTGTGACTTTAAAAAACTAATTCATTGTTTATGAAGTTTTGGAAAATAGATGGGTTGTGATTCTACTCTCAGGTGACATGTCAGTGTGTTCTTTTAATTATTCAAAGACTTCATACTGAAATCTTATGACATTACATTCTGTTTCTTCACTTTTTTCTTTAAAAAAAAAAACCAGATTTTTCTAAGTTTTGATGGTCAATCTTATTTACCACATATTTAATTGCCTACTAAATAAGATATTGTTTTAAAAATCTTTGTATGGATGTGGCACCTGTATGACTTTCTGGTCTTTTACAAAGCAGTCCTCTCTATGGGATACACTGAAAGATCCCTACTGAGTGCCTGAAATGGACAGTATTGGTGTATACTAAGTTTATTCTTGCAACTAACATACCATGTTTAAATATAACTTACAGGTTAACAACAGTAACTAATATTAAACTTGATGGGTGCATGGTAACAAAAGTTACCCATCTTATGTATTGTTTACTTCTGGAATTCCCCACTTACTATTGTTTAAAAACAATCAATTGTATTTATTTTGAGTTCATGCATGTGGGTACACACATGGAAGTCTGTCGCAGGACAACTTGAAGCACTCAGTTCTCCCGAGTGCCAATCCAGGGATTGAACTAGAGTCCTCAGTCTTGGCAGCAGGCACCCCAGCTGCTGAGCCATTTTGCTGGCCCCACCAATGGATATTTTTCAACTGTAATTGGATAGAGGTAACAAACTGCAGGAAGAAAAGCTGTGGAAAGAGGCAAACTCTATCTTTAAGGGAAGATAAGAGGGAAGCCAAAGAGAGGCCTTGGGGAAGGGTAGGGGCTAGGCTGAATCAAGAAAACTTGCTTAGATGAAGCAAAGGAGGAGGAAGCATATTGTTGAGAGTTAGCCTCTGATCTCACAGAATGAAAAACAAGGATACCTTGAGGCCCTGGGGTGGTCTTTGCAAAGAAATCGAAAGACTATAAAGGTTGAGGTTTTTTTTTTTTTTTTTTTTTTTTTTTTTTTGACTAAACAACGGGCTATATAATAAATTGGAACCATCTGCTGTTTTACTCTGGTCTGCTTACTTTAGCTTGTGCCTGCTGCTGAGGAATGCCTTTCACATGGTGAAGGAGGGTTGCAGGTGTTGAGGAAGCAGCTGGGGCAGAGTGCAGAGATCATGGGGCCAGGCAGCAGCTTCAGAGCCAGCCTGGGCTGCTGGGCCATCTCCCATCTCTGTTACCCAAAGGGACCAGAGTGACTGTGGCTGCTGTGGCCATGCCATTCCGATCCATGGGGTCTGAGGCAGAGACTGGGAGTGAGCTTAAACCACAAGGAGAAACTAATTTTAGAAAGATGTTTTGAAAAGGTATTTCCTTCGAATATCTAATAATATGACTTTCTGCTTGCATACAGCTGTCTCCAGGTGACCAATGTTATTCTGGTTCTGCGAATTTTTCCATGAACCAATCTAATTGTGTGTTTACATGTGCATGCATGTGTTCAGGCACTCTCGAATGTTTGTATGTGTGTGTGTATGTGTGCACATGTGGTGTGCGTGCCTCATACATGCTAGGGTTGTTAGACATGAAAATAGTCTGAAGATACACTGTGCCTCAGTCTGATTATTTCAGCCCACTGAAACAATGGATCCCAAAGAGAGTGGGATTTCCCCAAGAATCCTGCTGTGAGAAGGTTAAGGTAACCAGCAAGGCTGAGAACTGGTTTCCCAGAGAGAGAGACATTTCACACAATTACAACAACTTGTCAGACCATCTTACAGGGAGGGACTGAAGCCCAGACAATGGTGGGTCAATGGTGGGTGGGACCACACCTTCACCAGGACTGCTATTTAAACTTTGATCTCAGTTCAGGACCTCAAAGAAGACTTCAGAAGGAGGGGTATTCAGTGGATCCCTTTGTCTCTCTTCCCACATTGAAAAAAAAAAAAATCTCCTTTTCCTGCTTTTTAAATTTGGCCTTTTTATTGGCTTATTGAGGAAGTGTGGCTGGATCTGGCTTGGGGCATAGGTTGTGACCCCCAAGTTCTTCAACCGTACCACTGAGTTCTAACCCTGTACCCTGGGGACCAACCTAAGATCCCTGGAGCATAGTGGTGTCTTTCCTAATCAAAGGAGCTGCTGAGGTGTATGAGGGTTCTCTCTGCTTTTGTGGTGACTTCCTGTAAATAGCAGGAAGATTATCACTTAGAAGTCCCTAAGTACGGTTTGCTGAGTACAAGTCTATAGTTACAGGACTAGTTTAATTTTTGTTTAAAGTGGATAGTACCAGAATGATAATCTAAAACCTTTAACCCACTGATTTGGCAAACCATGCCATGTAACGGACTGACCAAGGGAATCTGAGGGACTATTTTTGAGGTAGAATGGAGGGTCTGTTGTAACCTCCCCCCCTCCCCTGGTGTTTTCATGTCCCTCCTGATGCCCCCAACCTGTCCCCTTGTTAGGAGCCCTTTAATCCATTAGCCTACTCTGGATGATCCGCTGGATAGCAGTTCTAGTGACTAAGATAGTCTTGGGGTTTTCGATGCTTTCTGGAAGTGAGGGAAAGCCTTCAAGCTGTGTGAGAAAAGCCATCTGCAAGCTGGCCTTGTTTTTCTTTTTTCCTCTTTCTTTGGCATGTTGAATGCAAGGCTGGAAACCCAGGCAGGCATGGCACAGGAGCTGTCAGAAACTACTAGCTAGAAATGTTGTTCAGCACAATTTTTTCTCACGCCTAGGATACGACATTCATTCAGAAATATATATGTATAAAAGTGGAGAGCGTAGATTGTGGAAACTTGGATGATGAAAGCATTCACACCCAATGATTTCAGTATAGTGAGGAATGAGGCCCGTCAGAGGGGATGGTTGTAGAAACCTGACTGTTTGAATGCTGGGAAATAATTTCCAGAGCGCTAGTCTGCCTTCAATTTCATTAGCTTTCCAAGTATTTTTAGTCCAAATTAAATTATCTGAGCTTAATACAGATGCTTCCCTACTGCTTTTCCTCCTTGCTGGAAAACCAAGTTGGCTTGCTAAAAATTATACCATCAGTAGCAGTGGAACAGCTACCGATGAGGAACAAAGCGGCTTCTGATGCCTGTAATTGTGATGTTGCTTCACCCTGCTACTTGTTGTGACAGCTACAGAGTAGTGACAGCTCTGAAGTATCAAAAGTGAGTTCTATATGTACCCTGCCAAAAGGGAATCCCTGTTTTGGGTCTCTTTAGTTCTAGAAGATACTATCCTGCTTCATACAGCTCTTAAACATTGTTCAACAATGTATGAACAGAGGCAGCTTCCCATAGATAACATTCATATATATACACATCCGTCCCGAGAGGAACCCACCATTAGAGTAGAGGTAGGATTATGAAGTGGTTGGCAGACCTGGGAGCTGGAAGAAAGGAGATGTTAGAAGAGTGTATTTTATGACAGAGGAGTTTCTTAGCCTAACCTGAATGATGCCAGCCACTGCTTGCACACAGTTTATTTTAAACAAGAAGATTTCTGATCTTCGTTGTCATGACTGTTCACACCGTGTTATTTACATTTTCCTTGGCTAATAGAATTTGGTCATGAAAATGGCCTTTTTTTGTTGTCATTTCTTGCAGCCAGTTTTTGCCTGGCACCATCAGGTGCCAACTTCTACCCATTCTGTGAAACTCACTTTGGGTGTCCCGTGTGTGCATGTTCATTGATATATGCTTTAGTGTGTCTGTGCCTTGTTCCTCTTGTTTACACTTTGCCTCCCCCACAAGCTTATCATTTTCAGCAGCTGGTGGTGGCTTGTACTTTGCATTCTGTTCTGTTATACCTAATATAGCACCAGACATCAAAGGAAAACCAGTAGCGATTGATGCCACCCTATAGCAGGCTGGGCACAGAATAAATCATGGAGCCCCTGGCCTTCATCTTTATAGAATGTTGCCCCCTGAGTAAGTGGGGCTCTGCTGATCTACAGTATATTGGAGATATTGTACGCATGCGGGACTTTGCAGGCTGGAAGGGGAAAGGGCATGTTCATGGTATCCCCACTGTTGGTAGGAACCACACAATGACTCTGTAATTGGTACTGAGCCAATTTCCTATTTTAGAGGAATTCTTTATTTTCCTTCCCACTCCAAGGAGTTCTCTCTCTAGTGCCCCAATTCAGCACATGAGACCAGGACAAGTAAAACGGATTTGGAGATTTCCTTATCTTCCTTCCTAGTCTCATGTATCCACAACAGTCAAACACAGCAATAAGCAGCAACAACTTTGTTCCCAACTTCTTGCCCCATTTCTACAGTTGCTGTGCTTAATGACCTTAAGAATTGGGTGCCACCTGGTTAATGGTGTGTGTGTGTGTGTGTGTGTGTGTGTGTGTGTGTATAGAGAGGGGGGGGAAGCATTCTGTGTTGCTTACATACAGTAGTGGTTTTATTAGCTTGGAATTGAAAAATCAGATGACGGAAAACAGAGTGAAAGCAGCCTCACCAGATACGAAGTCGTTCCCCAGACCTGATTCACAGAAGTGTCTCTTTACATTCTGAGCCTTATTGCTTTATCATTTTAAAAAGCTGTATCTTGTGGACAGAATTGGCTCATAAATCTCAAAATCTAATTATGTTTGGTTACCAGTGTTGCGGGAATCCTGATGAGCTCCCTCCTGTTTCGAGGTTAGCTGTTGGAAAGGTGGGTTACGTGTGTGTGCATACCAACTTGAAGTATGTCCTGGTAATTGCAAATCACTGAAAAAAGAATGATATTTTGCCATTAAAGGAATTTTGTACCACTTGGTTATGCTAAAATAATCGTGAGAGAGTCCAATTTCAGATCAAAGAGGGTAATTATACTGCTTCTTTATTATTTATGTAAATCTGTTAGGGAAAGGAGAAGATGGAAGAACACATTAACCTGATAGACTATGAAGCATATTCATTCTCTCTCTCCCTCTCTCTCCCTCCCTCTCCCTCTCTCTCTCTCCCTCCCTCTTCCTCTCTCTCTCCTCCCTCCGTCCCCTCTTTCTGTCTCTCTGTTTGAGATTAAAACAGTAGCTATATAGTATTTATATAGATGACAGAGATACTTAAAAATCACACACAGAACAAATAAGGCCATGCCCCCGAGTCTCTCCTGTGTTAGAGACAGTGTGTGCATGGTTGTCGCCTTACATTTGAATGCTCACTGTGGGCCTCATTTGATAAAGAGCTTGAAGCAGGAATTTAAAGAACTTGTCCAAAGTCACAGCATAAACAGCAGAACCTCTGATAATTAATTTTGCATTTCCCTTTTGGTAGTAACTAAAACCAAGACAAAAACAAAAATTAAAAAGCAAATACAAACAACCTAGAGATAAGAAACCTCTAATTATAAAAACATTGCATTACATTTTTGTGTGTATGCAAATGCACACATGCCAAGGTGTGTGTGTGTGTGTGTGTGTGTGTGTGTGTGTGTGTGAAGGTCAGAGGACAACTCATAGGTGTCAGTTCTCTTCTCCCATCATGTGGATCCCTGGGATTGAACTCTGGCCCTCAGTACTGGCTGCAAGCCCCTTTATCCACTAAGCTATTCCTTAGGCAAACAAATGGTAATTTTTAATGCAGAGAACTGTGCTGAAAGTAATTATTTTTGTTAAGTTAATCAGTCATCTTTGATTAAAGAAGCATTCCAGCTTCTAGTAAAGTAAGCAACAATCTTTGCCCTGGAATTTTGGAAGTAGAGGCTACATTCCTCCTTATGTTCCTTCAGAGCAGGTGAGGATTGTAGGCCAGTCATTTGTTTCTCCTGGATGCTAAGTTTCTTTCTAAGTTCTCACTAGGAAACTCTTTACCAAATCGGAGAAACTGAAATTAAGAAACTTGTCCTGGGGCTAGGGAGGTGGCTTAGCAGGTAAGAGTTGCTTACTGCTCCTCCAGAGGTTTCAGTTCCCAATACACCAGGCAGCTCACAACTGCTTGCAATTCAAGTTCTGGGGAGCTGACATCCTCTGGCTCCTCTGGCTCCTAAACTTTTGTTGGCAGACACACATAAGTAAAACCAGCCTTTTAAAGAAGGGAAATGTTTCTCCAACTCCTTTTTAATTTGCTACAGTAATACTTGAAATCTATTACTGAACTGTATCTCCATTCACTTTTCCCTCCCTCCCTCCTTCCCTCTCTCTATCTCCCCATCTTTGAGATCTGATCTAAGGTATCACTTGGTCTTGAACTCAGTTGCACTGTATAGCCCTAGTGGTCCTAGAACTTGCAACTTTCTGCTTCAGTCTCTTGAGTCTTGGGATTATAGATATGTGCCTCTTTGCCGCATTTTATCTCAGTTTTCAAATCGGAGGCCTTGTAACCGGCCATATTCTTAACCTAATCTTGTAAGCTAAAGGCTTCAAAAGAACCTCGTATCCAAAACTGCAGAACATTTTCATGTGTGTAATAAAGGGAGGGATCGGGATGAGTGAGGAACAAGAAAAGGTACTTTGAGGTCTTTTGAATTGCAGGAGGCCTTTAGAATTTTTTCTTTATTTTGTATGATTCTCCTTCCGTATAACCACTTGAATGAGTTTGATGTGTGCCCATGTAAGTATCAAAAAATTTTCTCTGTAAATAATAGAGGTTAGCCATTTAAATCAGCATGTGCTCCCCATCTCCCCATCTTGTTGGGAGGTTAAGTGACCATTTCTTCAGATGGGCTGGCATCGGGTAATCACAAGATGAGCAGTCTGGATCCACAAAAAACTGTGCCCCCCCCCCCAATCCATGCACACATACCATATGTGCACCACATGCATGTACATGTGCCAGAGTACAACTTCTGGAGAAATGGTTTTCTCCCTGTGCCTTATGGGGTTCTGGGGAATCGAACTTAGGTCATCAGGCTTGGAGGTGAACATACATATCAGCTGAGCCATATTACCAGCCTATTTAATTTTATTTACAATTTTTTTTTGTCATAACCGAATCTTAAGAGCCATTATATCTAAAACCACTTAGTCTTAAAGAAAAGATATGCTGGAATTGCTAAAGAAATCTTTTAAATTTTTTTCTCTTGAATACATAAAAAAAAAAAAATCAAAGCACTTAGCTCCTGGGGTACTTTTGGTACTCCTCCTTCATTTACCATCTGACAGCCTGTTGTGAATGAAGGTGAATTAGGTCCTGTAGTTCAGCTCTTCCATGTCTTCCTCTGCGACACTTCATGCTCGTGTTCTTCTTTTGGGAGGTATACAGTTCAGTTTCTTATGTTTTATATGTTTAAACATCTCAGGAGTGTCGCTGTCCCTTAGCCAGAATGCATGGCTTTGCTTTGGTGTCCTGTCTGGTCCTTGCCTCGTCTCAGGATGGCATCCGGGGGCACTGAAAAGTCAAAGCATCCTGCCAGTGGGGTGTTCTCTGTTCCTTCCCAGCAATCATTTTTATCGCTGTTCACTTCTCCTGATTGCTGCTCTGACATTTCCATGAAAATTACCCAGGGCAGCTCAACTAGATAAATTAGTCCCTTTCTTAACAACAACAAAAAAAAGTTGACATTTTGGCAGTGCTAAACTCATTAACTGTATTAGCCAGGAGTCCTGCTTTTACTGACGAGGCATCCTGAGCATGTGACTGCAGGTTGGGGAAGATAAAGACCGTACAGATCCTAATTAGCAAGTGTGATAAATGGCAAAACAGTTTGTGGGACTCCCTGAATAACATTAATCAGATTTAGAAAGCTAGCACAATTTAATCATTTGTTTCAGTGTGACTGTAGGGGGAAAAAAAAACCCACATTAGTCTAGAGATAGAAATGCATGTTTGATGTGTTCAGTAGCAGGAGCTAAATTCAAGAGGATGTCTAATTGTTCCTTATCATTCAGGGTCACGTTGGAAACGCTTATAGTAAGGAGTTGGTTCCCCACATAGAGAAACCATGTTCCCATGTAGAGAGAGATCTCCGGACTCTGGCCAGAAAAACTGAAACAACCTTGCCAGTTGGTTTTGAGCAGAAAAGTCCATAGGTGCTGGGAAGTCCTGAGACTGCAGAGCTGGTCTCAGCCGCCCTGCTTGCTTATTGCCACTGCCACCTGATTTTTGCTGCTGATTTTCTTTTGTCCCTCTGGTATGTTTTGTTTCTCACCTTTCAGATAAATAAGTGTAGCCTTTACAGATCACAGGGATTTGGGTTAATCTTTCTGTCCTCTGTCGGGCACTAGCCAGTCAGTGCGCCATTGAGGAACATCTCTGGGTCCTCTTACTTTGGTGTCTTTTAACTGCTGATTTCGTTTTCCTCTTAAGCCCAGTGTTTAGAGCTTTTAAAAGCCAGTTAGAACTAGTTTCCAGATCGTCAAAGATTAACTAGCAGGTGTTTGAAATGAATCCATGCCTCCCAAACTGAAAAGGTTTGGTTTTGGCAGTAGCTTCTCGGGTTGTATTCTTCAGCTCTGTTGTTACTATAATTGGATACCCGAGACAGCTAGTTTTTAGCCAAGAAGTTTGTTTAACTGGTAGATTTGGAAGCTTAAGGTTGAAATGGCCTGATGCAGGCTGGGGCTGGGGCTTTGTGGTAGGTAGTTGGTGGCTACTGGAGCCCATGGGAAGGAAGATTCAGAGGTGGATAAGTGAGGCCAGGCTTGCCCCTTTTACATCACCCCTCTCGTGAGAGCCTCCAGAGGGTTCAGTAAACTGAAAATCAAGTGAGTCCACTTATTACGGTACGTGTGGTACGTGTTTCAGAGAAACGGTTTAAAGTAGTCAAGTGCAACTGAGGAAGATGGCTCCCCAAAGGAAAGTATTGCTGCTGCTGCTGCTGTTGCTTATGGTGATGGTGCTTCTGGTGTGTGTGTGTGTGTGTGTGTGTGTGTGTGAGAGAGAGAGAGAGAGAGAGAGAGAGAGAGAGAGAGAGAGAGAGATCAGGGAAAGGTGGAGGAGGGGGGATCAGAGAGGGAATGTGAGGCATGATATATGACCAAGTGAGACTAAGGAGTGAAGCCTCCCCCACCCCCGGTCCCCAGAGTTCCTCGAGGCTGTGGTACATGCACACTGAGGTGTGCACTAATGCACCTCCTCTTGGAAAAACCATTTCAGTACTAGCTGGACGTTGTGTGGGAGAATGTGCTTATGGGGAAGTGTCAGACATCCTGGGTAGGATTGGAGATATGGTGAGGAGGGAAAGGAGGGGGAAGCATTGTTTCTCCATAAGCCAGCTTTGCCAGGGTGAAGCCTGTGCCCTGCAAGATTCAGCTGGGAAGGTGAGAGGCGCTGAGAAGGAGGGAGCAGTGGAGAGTCAAAGATATAATGTAGCTGGTTTGGATTTTTTTTTTCTTTTTTCCTGAGGTTCTACTCTATTTCGTTCGACCATTTTCATGTAAATATATAATGTACTTTGAACAGCTTCTCATGTCCCTCCCCCCATGTCCCCCATCTTCCTCCCTTCTTGCCCCACCCATAGATTATTCTTAGTCCCTTAGATTATTTTGCTTCCACTTTCATGTTATCTGAATATACCACGGTTTGTATCTGTATAAAATCCAAGAACCAAAAATGAAAGAAAACATGAAATATTTGTCTAAGAGTAGCTTAATTCACTTAATGCGATCATCTTCATTTGTATTAAAGACAAAACCACATTCAATAGCTGTATTGAGATATGCGCCATATACATGTAGCTTATCTATATACAATGTACAGTTCGGTGGTTTCAGCATATTTCCAGGGTGGTGTAGCTATCATCACGCTCCGAGTTTAGAACATTTTGTCATCCTCAAAGAAACCCATTAGTAACCATTCCATGCCTCGGGGAAAGCATTTATCTCCTTCTGTAGCTCTGGATTTTCCTATTCTGAAAACTGTAATGTTGGTCTTCTGTATTCATGGATTCTGCACGTGTGGACCAAAAATATTCAGAAAAACAATTGGGTCTGTCCTGATCCGGTACATGTTTTTTTTTTTTTTTTCTTTCTTGTCATTATTTCTTCGACAATGTAGCAGGGCTATTTATGTAGCATTTCCGTGGTCCTGGGTATTATGCAGTATTCTAGAGCACATTCAAGGTATATGGGAAAATAGGTGTACGTTATGTGCAAATACATCCTTTTCTATACAAATTGTACATATGCATCCTAGAATTCTCTGCTACCATTTGTAACAGTTGTTATTTTGTGACTGGGTTTTTGTCAGTTAGCATTTGTATTACTTTCTTGCAACAAGACATCCAATAAAAGCGACTTAAGGATTGAGGAGTTTGTTTTGGCTCACAGTATGAGGTTAGTGTCTGCCCTGGCACAGGAGGGATGGCTGCAAGAGTGTGAGGCAACTGCTCACTTTTGTGGCAGCAGCAAGCAGAGAGAGAGACTACTCCTGGTTGCCTGTCTTTTTCTGCTTTATTCAGTCTAAGACCACAGGCCATAGAATGGGTGCCCCAGCATAGTTAGGAACTACCTACCTCAGTTAACCTAGTCCCTTTTATCCCATGCCCTGAGGTTTCTTTCCATGGTGATTGTAAATCCCATCAAATCAACAACCCAAATTAGCCATCATGGCATGTTTTCAAGCTTTATCCCTACTATAATATGTTTACGTAAGGGGCTAGGTTTTGATTTGGAATCTGATAGCTAAGAAATGGTCCCCAGCAGAGTGGCTACCTCATGTAGTAAGTCAAAAGGAGGGTGTAACCTTAGTAGGTATTGTGAAGATCAGCTATGTGTATGAACATCGGTTGATTTATGTGTGTGTGTGTGTGTGTGTGTGTTTAGGGAGGCTTACAATATTTTCCTAAAGAGAAGGTAAGTTCTAGTGGTAAGAGGGTGAAATTTGGACACAACTACATTTGGGTGAATAACGACATATGTGAGTCTCAAGAGTCTCCGAGGCAGTCACTCCTGTGTGCTGGGAAACAATGCTGAGAGCCGAGGGAGCTTTTCAAAAGTCAGGCAGTGAGGGCTGAGGTCTGGTCTGGAAGTCTGCTTAAGTAGAGACATAGTTGGAGGGGGATGGAGGCAGGGAGGAAGAGGGGGAGGGGACAAGAAAGCACCCCTGGATGCTGGTGAGAGCGCTAAACCTGTTTTGCTGAAATGGTTTAACGATGTGATCATTGCTAAATTCTCCTAATTAGTGAACTGTTGGCCAAGTCATGTCTGTGCAGGATCCTCTGACCCAATTTACTATTGGCCCAGGGCCACATGTGCTTAACTGGTCAGTAATTTAGGCTCTTAATTGAAAAAACAAAACGAAAGGAAACAAAACAAAGTGTTCCAGCTTTGAAATGTGTCCTCGATCCTAGGTTGACTCTGTGACATAATCTTTTTCAGATCATAGTTTTTGTATTGGTTTTTTTCCCCCTTTTCATTTTGGCTTCACAAGGCAGTTCCCTGCTGGAACACTGGGCTTATTTCTTACATAACAAAGTATCTCTGAAGTGTGAGAAGGTGTCTTTAGGTGTAAGGAGGTGGTACTGTCCATTGGCCACCCATCCCTCTCCCAGATAAAGATGAACAAAACCAGCTGTGAGATACTGGGAATCTCCAGCTACTTGCTGCAAGGCCTGCTGTGTTGTGTAACCATATGGAAAAGGTGTAATTGAAGATTGTTCGGTGAACAGGAGAGTCCTGCTTTGGGAGTGACTATCTAGTCTGCATTTATTTCTTATCTTGGTTTCTTCTTTTTTTTCTTTCTTTCTCCCTCTTTCTTTCCTTCCTTCTTTTTTTTCTTCTTTTGTTTTGCTTTTGTTTTTGTTTTTCAAGACAAAGTTTCTTTGTATAGCCCTGACTTGCCTGGAGCACACTCTGTAGACCAGGCTAGCCTCAAACTCACAGAGCTCCACCTGTCTCTGCCTCTCCAGTGCTAGGATTAAAGGTGTGCACCACTACCATCCAGCCTTTCTCAATTTCATTTTCAGAGTTGGTACTAATGCTTTGGTGGTGGCTGAAGGAGTGTGTGTATGGGAGAGCATTGGGAAGAGAAAGAAAAACCAGAAAATGTAAAATAAACTGGAGGTAGAATATGATCTGAACTATAACCGACAAGAGCCAAGAGAAATGAACCTCATTTTTCCTGGAGTTTTGCAAGGGACCGAGGATGTAAGTGAAGCCTGAAACTACTCCTAACCTGGCCCTGAAACAGGGGAGGGATAACCCCTGCTGCCTTGTGATCTAGGCAACTTGTTCCACAACTGGGGAGGAATGTGGTGCTGAGAGGGGTCCAGGCAAAGAATGGGCCCAATTCCCAAGCATTGCCTGAGTTCCTGCTGACCAATGAGCAAGGAGGATGGAAGGAAAGGAATTTGACTTTTCCCTAAACTGACTCAGGTGGTTTAGGGACCTTGAGATGCAAAGTGTCCAAAACACCAGGCGGATTTTTTAGAAGAGCTTTGGGGAAGTATAGGTCATAGTTTATGGAGTGAAAATAGCAGGCTGACTGTGGTCCCAGAGAGGCAGCTACAGACACTGAGATCAGACAGATCCTGGGATATCTTTACTTGGGTTATTAGCTAGAAAGAAAACATTTATTAAAAAGTGCTAAGCTGTGGTGGGGGGATGGGAGCCATGTGAAAAATATTTTACCTTTGCAGGTCATGTGGTCTATGACACCGCTGCCCTCTGCTCCCAGAGGTAGGAGCACTCATAGATAGCATGTAAATAATAAATGTTCATACCGTGTCCTAAGTTTATTGACAGTGATATTAGAACTTCATATGGTTTTTGTATGGCACAAGGTTCTTTTGATAGTTTTGTAAAAATCTATTTAAAATGTGAATTCCCTTCTTAGCTTGCAGGCGACACAGATGCGTGAGGTGGGTGGGTTTGGTCCATAGGCTGCAGCTGACAGATCCCTAGAGTATCATATGGAAGTAAGGGACTGTGTGATTTTTATGGTGGCTGAGGTGAGTGAGAAGAACTGTGACTGTGTATGTACTTAGAGTTCAGCCTTTTCATTAATCCCTAAGGACCCATAAACTGCTGGCTCTCGTCCATCTAAACCGTGAGATAAGGGAACATTCTTAAATTTGGTAAGTGGGTTTCACATGTGGGGACTAATGCTCATGTCCCTGCCCATCTTAGGTAGGACAATCCAGTCACTGTGTTAGGGGGATAGTCAAGTACTATGCAAGATTTTAATAGAAAAATTGAGTTAATAGGGAGGTGCTCTTAGAATTGACCTTCAGTGAACTGCATTTGCTTTCTTAAGTCGTACAGTCTGAGAGTCTGATGTGTGCACGCAGGAAACCATTGGCACAGTCTGGGCAATGGGCTGTGTTCGTTTCCTGAAAAGGCCTTTCCTCCTTCCCTTCTCCTTCCGCCTTCAGCTACTGATTGCCCTGTGCATCACTATATCTAGTTTGTATGTTTTGAAGTTTTACATAAATAGAATTTTAAGATCATACTTTCATTTTGGCTCTTTCATGCCACACGACGTTAAGAATCATGCCCGTGGCTGCTCGTGTCAATAATTCAGTGGCTTTTGTTGTTGTTGCTTTTGCTGCTGTTGTTTGTTGCTGAGTAGAGTGCCATTGCATACATACTCACAATTTCCTTGTTCATCTGTCGGCGGGCATTTGAATGGCTTCTTTTTGAGTGGTTTACAGTTTGTGAGTATCGCAAGTAAATGTCTTAACAGTTGCATGCCTTCTCCTTATAGACACAGCTCCTACTTCCCCAGAGTAAGTACCTAGGAGCAGATAAGTGGAAGCAGAGCCATATGGAGAGTGTGTGTTTAACTTTCTGGGAAACTCCCAAACTCTTTTCCCCCAGTGGTTGTGTGGGAGGGCTCCTTCCTTCTCCAGTCCTTGCCAGCTAAGATCTGGTTTAGGAAGCAGCTCCAGGGAAGTCGCCTTATAGGCTTTATGAGACCTTCAACATCTCGTCCTTAAAAATGAGAGCACTGAGATCTCCTGCCTATTTTCTTTCCAGAACTTTTGTATAGTGCGAGGAATCAACACACCCCAAATGGAGTGTGAGACTTTTGCGAACGGATTGTAGTTGTTCCTCCATCCTCCTCCCCCCCTTTCCTTTTCCGCCTTAGGTGTATGTCTGCTCATTTTTTTGTTTTGTTTTGTTTTTCTCCTTGCTTTTCTTATTCCCTTCATTTCTTTTTTTTCTTTTCTTTCTTTCTTTCTTTTTTTTTTTTTTTCTTTTCAAGACCAGGTTTCTCTGTATAGTCCTTGCTGTCCTGGAACTCAATCCATAGACCAGGCTGGCCTCAAACTCAGAAATCCGCCTGCCTCTGCCTCCCAAGTGCTGGGATTAAAGACATGCACCACCACTGCCCTGCAACTCCCTTCATTTCTTTTCCTTTCACTTGATCAAGCGTGAGATTCCATCTTGATCTGGGTGGAATCTGAATGCCTCTACAGAGTGAGTGTTTCTTGAAGACAGAGATGCTTATGGAGATAACCCCTCAGGTAAGGCTGTGTTATAGCCTTTGCTTCTCAGACTAGCTTCCTCGAAATGAAATTATTGCAACCTTTCTGCCCTGTCCTTGAGAGTCATGTCACTCTGAGACCTGAGATATTACTGAAAACATGAACATCCTAGGTGGAAAGTTGAGCCTCCCATCAACAGTCAGTTTTGTAGTATCCTAGGTTGAGGTTTCTTACATTGATCCCAAATTCCATTGCCTATCCAGGTGAGTCCAGGCTGGCACTGGTTAATCAGCCATAACACAGCTATGACCTGTTTCTATGGCAGCCGATATCTAATTCAGAACAAGTGTTCTGAGAAGATTTCCTGGTCTTTTGCTCCATTCCTATTCAGTCTCCATCTCATTACAGTAACTTGGGTTAATGGAACTTTCCTCTAGTCATGAGCCATGTTGGGTTGTCCAGTTGGTGCTGCTAACCAGTTGAAAGATTTAGAGGGGACACAGTCTCAACTTCTTAGGGTCTGTCTTGAGATCACCATCCTCCTAAGGGGCAAAGAACTGGGGAATTTAGTTTTTCTCCAGTGCTTCTCTGTCAGGATGGCAGGGATTGTGATGGTTACTCTGTTCTTACTGTTGGTCCCATCATGTAAAACCAAAGCATGAGATAGGCTTTCAAGAAGGGGAAGTATTGAGAATAGAAAACGATACAAGTGGAAAAATGGATTTCTCAAATTGACTTGTGGGAAAATGTCTGATCCCCAACCTGTTCACTCCATCAGCCTCTAGTGGTTGTGCTGGCAGTCATTTGTGCTCTGAACACACACTGAACCCTCTGCAAGGAAAAGCTGGATAATCCGGGTAGGTAGAACAGTGGTTTGTTCTAAATGTGTGCTTCCCCAGAAATATCAGCATCCCCTGGGAAGATGTTAGAGATGTAACTTATTGGGCCTTGATCCAGACTTACTAACTTGAAAATCAGGGTGTAGGGCTGAGGAATAGTCTTAACAAGGCCCACAGGGTGATTCTGAAACATGTCACAGTTGTAAATCATCAGCTTACTGCTGTGTTTGGATCCCAGTTGTGTATTTTATAAGCTGACAAAGGCCAGCTACTTTCTTTCTTGTCATGTGAATAAATCCCAGCACTCAAGAGGCACAGGCAGGTGGGTCTGTTTGGATTTGGGGCCAGCCTGATCTGCATAGTGAGTTCCAGGGTTGCATAGTGAGATTCTGTCTCAAAAACAAACAAACGAAAAAGAACAAACAACAAATGAACACCTCATCCCTGCCTTTGGAGATCAGGGTAGGGAATGATTAATGACATGTGATATTTTCATCTAGATACTCTGTGATCAGTAACTGCTCATTTTGCGTATGGATTTTTAAAGATAAGGTAGCAGACTAGAGAGGATAAAGGTGTGAAATATGGACAGTGGCCCAATGAGTTTGCAATCAAGAACAGAGAACTGACATACAATTATCAAACCAGAGAAGACGGAAAACTCTTTTTAACCATGGATGGTTTTTCTCTACTTGTTAGCAAGTGTGAGAGTAGAAACAAGAAACACTTAGGTGCTCTGGGCCAAGGGTCTGGTATTAATTTTGTTTGATTTGATCTTGTGTTCATAGGCAGTACCAACGAGACTTACAAAGCCCGTAAGTACCTGGCATTCGAACAGGTCCTGTGCTCTGCATCAGTCTTTTTGGGAAGCTACTTGGACGTTTGAGAAGCTAGCAATTTGAGTTGTTTTGGTTGATCTGCCTCTATTGGCAGGTGGCAAGGGTCATAGACCCTTGATTCTTCAATAACTAATTTGGTTGCACGTCTTCAGCAGTGATGGAAGCAGCTGTAAGGAATCACATAGCAGTGGGTGTCTACTTTCCCAATGCTACAACCCTTTAACACACACACACACACACACACACACACACATCCTCGTGTTGCGGTGACTCCCCACCATAAAGTTATCTTCATTACTGCTTCATAATTGTATTTTTGCTACCGTTACGAATCATAATGCAAATTTCTAGTATTTTCTGATGGTCTTAGGCAACTCCCATGGAAGGATTATTTGACACGCAAAAAGGTCGTGACCCACAAGTTGAGAACTCCTGTTCTCAATGGTGAATATTTCAGATTTTGGACTCAACCCATTTACTGTGTCAGGGTGTCAAAAGGAAGATGCCTTTTGGAAGCCTGTGTACATATGTACTTCTTTTTATCCTGTGTGCCACCAGACAGTGCCTCATTTCTTCCAGGTCATCAGGCTTGATAGGATTGATGATTCTTTCTTTTTTTGTATGTCAGTTTAATTGAATGACATTCTTAAAAGTTAAATATAAGCTGAAAGATTATACTTATCATCTAGATTTGCAAATTCTTCCAGCAAAGGAATCAATGCTTCAGTGTGGAGAAATAGCTCAGAAGCTAGGCACTTGCTGCTCTTGTAGGGGAGTCAAATTCAGTTCCCAGCATCCATGTCTGGTGGCCTGTAACTGCAGCTTCCGGGGATCTGATGCTCTCCTCTGCCTTCTGAGAGCCTCTGTATTCACATGGGCAAAGACACAGGTACTTTTACACACACACATAACTAAGACCAAAACTATAAACAGAAATAGGTATCTGCTTCCTCATAAGAAAGAGTTTGGGTTTGTGTTTGGGTCTGGCACCGTGTTACCAAGCACAGGAAAACCTCAGGGAGAGATGTGGGGTTGGTGCTGAGGCTGTGGGTTATAAGCTGGTTTTGCATCCATTTTCACTTCAGTTGGTGAGCACATTCTACTATTGTTATATTTCTGGAAACACAACTCATTGTGAAGATGTAGCACGGCTTTCCGGTTCTTGAACACCGAAGCCCCACTTAAACTTGTTCGGAAGTAAAATCATGTTGAGAAAAGCATTTGGCTATTTGTTACCAGAGACAAAATTTGAGCTGTCCAGAGGAAAGGGGGAATTGATTGGGCTTGAGAACATTTCAACACTTAAAGATAGTTTACTAAGACTCGTGCTAATACATACTGGTGTTTTGTTATTGTTGTCATTTGGTTTGGTTTGCTGTTATGTTGGGTACATGTGGCTCAGGCTGGCTTTGAACTCAATGATGTTGCCTGAGTGTATTAGTGGAATTATAGGCATGAGCCACCATGCCTGCTTTTTGCAGTGCTAGGTGTTGGACCCAGGACTTTGTGCGTGGTAGGCAAGTGCTCTTTCAAGTAAACTACATTCTTAGTCCACTGATATGTGTGCTTCAATATTTGTTTTATGTGTATAAGTGTTTTTGCCTGTATGGACATATATGTACCATGTATGTGCCTGCTGCCCAAGGAGGTCAGGGGGAGCATCAGACCCCCACTGAAATTGGAAATATGGATGGTTATTAAACTGTACCATTTCTCCAGACCCCTCACAAAATGCAAAAAAAGGACAACTTCTTTATATTTATTTGTTTGTTTGTTTATGTGTGTTTGTATGGGGCATGTACATGCAATAGTGCACATATGGAGGACAGAGAATGACCTATAGAGTTGGTTCTTGCCTTCCACCATGTGGGTTCTAATGACTGAACCCAGGTTGTCATGACTTGTGGCCAGTGCTGTCATCTGCTGAGCCATTCTTGACCCTCAGGGGAAAAAAAAAAAAAACAAACCTTAAATGGATAAAATGTAAGTGTCCGTACTAGAGGGGTACTGTGCATGCTTCAATTCTGATATTAATAACTGTGATATCATTCATGTTTTCTAAAGAAGTATGTGAGCATTTGGAGTAACCTTCATAACCCAAGGAAGCAGGATTTTATGCTTCAATTCTGATATTAATGACTGTGATATCGCTCATGTTTTCTAAACAAGTATGTCAGCATTTGGAGTAACCTGCATAACCCAAGGAAGCAGGATTTTCTCAAAGTTGTTCACAGGTTAAAAAAAACCTTTTCAGAGTTTGAGATGAATTATTAGATTTAATTTCACAGATTTCAGATTTTATGTTGCAATTTTTAGAAAGCTTCTATGTACACATGTGTTTGACTGAACATATGTATGTGTGCCGTGTGTGTCTGATGTTCATGGAGACAAGAGCAGGCACCTGATCCCATGAAAATGGAGTTACAGTTAATGTTTGTAGCTAATAATGTAAATGGTGGGGACTGAACCTGGGTTTTCTGCAAAAGCAGGAAGCATTCTTAACTGTTGAGTCACCTCTCATGCCTTGTTTTAAAACTATAAACTGGCAATTTATAATTTTATGATTTATGGAGCATTAAGTGATATTGAAACTTATGAATACAATGTAGAATAATTGAATCAAGCTATTAATGTATCTACCTCAAATCTTTTGTGGCTAGACCATTTGAAATTTAATTTACTAGTTATATTGAGCATGCTGTGCATAGGTCTTAAACACGAAGCACAAATTCTCACTCAGACTTTGTCCTCCTGTAATGCTGTCTTCCCATCATCCTCCTGGCCTCCCAGCCTTCTCCCTCCTAATATGTGATCTATTCCCTTGGGGTCGGAGTCTACATATATGTTAGAACATTTGTTATATTTCTTTGGGTGGCTCATCTCACACAGCATAATATTATCCAGTTCCACCCAGGCTGTCATAGTGTAGTAAGTTTCCCTTTTAAATTATATGTAATATTGTCTTGTGACTTCACTCACTATGCTTGCTCCATTTATTAATGTCAATCCACTGTGGTCACTTGGGTCTTCTCTATTCCTTGTCCATTGTGAGGAGAGCTGCAATAACATGTCCACGGCGAGCCTTTAAAAGGCTATCACACAGAAGTTAGAATGAAGATGTTGTACATCTGAGTTTCCCTTTTACCTATGCTTTTAAATTGTAAAGGATTCTTAGGACCAACCTCATTATCATCCCTCTGAGAAGTCTTAGTGCGCAACAGTTCTTCTTTTGTGTATCTTCTTCCGTCTTCATCCTGAGCAGTGAGTTCTGGGCTGCAAAAGAGGATTTACTTTTGTACCCGACTTTTATAACTTTTAAATTTTTAATGACTAGGGCCACATGTGAAGATGATACTTACTATTCCAAGAAATTATTCCGTTTTTCTATTTGCAGACTCATTTTATAGTTTACTTAACTATTTTGGTTGAGACTTGACTTTTTCTAAAAATGCATATTTACTCGAGTAGCATGTTGGCATGGACGGAAAGTCTCAGAAGATGAGGGCTCAGAAGATACAGTGTGGTATCACAGCTGCTTTTGCAAATGCCCTTGGAGGCATAATGAGAGCAAAAGGCCTCCCAGTTAATTGTATTTTCCTTTGATAAATGATAGTGGATCTATTACCTGATTTCCTGTAGTTTCAAAGGCCATCTTTAAGCCATGATGTAAATCTGTGGGGTTAGAAGTCAAGATTGAATAATTTTGGATAATCATGATTGCTAAGTAAGTCTTTGGTTCTCGGCTAAGTGAGAAACACAACATGTTTATTTTTTGGATGATATGGGCTTTGTCTATGATAGCGGGGCAAATCACAAATGACGGAGAATATATGATACATGCAGTAATATGTTTTTCTGCTCTAAAATCATTGTTTGATTTGGGAGGAGAGGGCATTGGAGAAGACCCTTTCTAGCTAATTTAACTGATAGGGGCAAAGTATGTTAGGTGGTTTTGGTTTGGTTTTGTATTGCTTTTATTATTCTAAGTCATGAGAGTGTGGGCCCATTCACAGAAAACCTGTCTGTCTTTTTTCCACACCTGGAAAGTTAAACAGAAAGTTAACTTCTACCTGGAATTTAAACAGATCTCTCCAGATCTTTTGCTCTAAGTAATGGATGGGCAACAGAAACTGTAATTATGTGGTCAAAGCAAGTAAGGCACATTCTAATCTTCCCATATGGCCTCTTAATGTACTGTCAAATTACTTTAAAGGTTTTAATTAGCATAATTAAGCAGAATAAGAGATAAGATACACTATTTTTTGTGTTGGATCACAGCATTTAACGGGAGCTTTAAACTTAATTAGCCCTTCCAACCCAGGCCAGGTGTGAGACACATTTCCTAACAATGTAGCCAGTGTCTCCACAGGCTGAAAATGTTTCCCATTCTTAGCTGGCTGGGTTCTAGAAGGCTCTTGCTTTGTGTCCCCCAAAGTACATTCGTTTTATTCCATATGCTCATAGAAACTTTATTGATTTTTTTTTATTTCATTCACTTTTGCCTTGACCATATATATGCAAATACTTGGGTTTTCTTTTATCACCTCCTCTTTTTAAAAATAGCAAATCCCAGACATCTGCAATGAGAATTTTGAAAACAAAACAAAACAAAATCAAAAACAAAAACAACAACAACAACAAAAAAACCCAACACCCAATGCCTTGGAAAACTGCCATTAGCTCAGTGTGGTTTTTTATTTACTGCTTTCGCTCTGGTTAAACTTTAAAACTGCCGCCCTGTTTGTTTTTCTCACTGGGTCTGGGTGTGTGATGACAGTTACATAACCTTATCAATCAGTGTTTATCCAAAGGACTCAGTCCACCCTGTTCAGTGGAAATTTTTGTTTTTTGACCTCAGGCTGCTTCCAATATAGGTTCAAGACATGGAACAAAGAGGGTAATGGAGACTCCATGCAGGAGCCAAATTCAAGTTTTCTGGTTGCCAGAAGATCTGTATCTCAAATGAGTGAAACTTTATACTGAATTCAGTGAAGATTAATTTGACAGCGTGTGACAGAAGTGGCTCACCTGGGTAACTATTAGATCAGGTATAACCCCAATCATAGCCTCTTGGACAAGAGGCAGGCCCAGCACTAACAAAGGCTTTGACTGTGCTGCTCCATAGTCAGTTGTACCTGATAATAAATTTCTGCTCTTAGCCCAAAAGAAACAAAAAACAACAAACAAACAAAACCCAGAACAACTTCATGCCTAATCAGACCTCTCAGTTACACCAGACGTTCTGGCTGCTTGCTTTATGGGAGGACTTTTAGAATTCTGATTTTCTCATCTAGCCACCATACATACTATACATTCATCTACTCACTCATCCCTGCCCCCATCTATCCACACACTCATCTATGTATCCATCCACCTATCCATGAATCCATCTGTTCATCTGCCCATCCATCCATCCATCCCCTCCATTTATCCATCCATCGGTGACACTGTTTGGTTATATTGTAGACATCCTAGAAGAGAATTCATCATCCTTATCAAACTTGTCATTTCAAGAAATGATATGACTCTCTGTATCTTTAAAGTAGAAGTTGATGTGTTTATTGAACTTGAGCTTTGTTTCAGTCTATTTAATAAGAATTGCTGTGATACAATATTCTCTAACAAAAGCAACTTAAGGGAGAAAGGTTTTATTTTATCTCATGGTTCAAGATGCAGTTCAACATGGCAGCCAGGTCAAGGCTACATAAGCTTGAAGCAGCTGCTCATATGTTTTCTTCAATCAGGAAGCAGAAAGGGATTAATGTTTTCTGCTACCCAGTTGCTTTTCTTCACTTACTCAGATCAGGATCTCAGCCAGGGAATTGTGCCACCCTTAATGGGCAAGTAGGTCTTCCTGCCTCTATAAACAAAATCAGGATAATCCCCATAAGAAAATATATATATATATATATATATATATATATATATATAGATAGATATTACAAATTCTGAGTCCCTTGGATACGCCATGTGTCTTGTCTTGAAACCCTTGAATATATTTTTTCTCTATCTAGAAACCTACCACAAATGTATTTTTCTCTGAGTTATTTCATTGACTGTGGACTATGAGTTTACTCTCTTTCTGCATTCATAATTATTGTAATAGTGTGGTACCTCCTTTTATCCTTGTATACCTTGTGAACCTTGAATCACAAATGCTGGCCTTGGGGACAGATGATTTCTTTCTCTCTGCTTTACTTTGGTTTTTGTTTGTTTGCTTCTTTGTTTCATTTGTTGTTTGTTTGTTTTTGAGATAGGCTCTTACTGTATAGACCAGGCTAGGCTCAAACTCACAGAGATCTGCCTATCCGTGTCAATACTACCATGCCAAACTGATTTTTTTCTTCTTTTCAATGACTTCAGGGCCTGGCATGATGTTTGACATTTAATCTGGATAAATGAGGGAGCATGTGTGCTGAAGTAAGGACAAGCTTTGATTCACTGAGCAGTGGTATCACCTATCAGTTCTGCTTGAAAATGTTGGAAAGCAAGCATGCTTTACTGT
Source organism: Arvicanthis niloticus (assembly GCF_011762505.2). NCBI lineage: Eukaryota > Metazoa > Chordata > Mammalia > Rodentia > Muridae > Arvicanthis > Arvicanthis niloticus. The sequence continues at coordinate 43,108,979 of NC_047671.1, forward strand.
AGACACAGGGCCAGGGCAGCAAGAATGCCACATGGGTTCCCTTTGAATCAGAACCTTCCATTTGGATTCAATTTGTTTAGGGTGTGGCGAATTCTCAGAACAATAGACACACCCAACTTAAAATATAAATTCATCCACAGGAAACTATTTAGCTCTTCTGTGCCATGTTCACTGAATAATTCAGAAATTACCAGTGGATAGAATGTTGATATGAGTAAGTTAGGCTGAGTAAAGACTTTGGAATTGTAAAAGTCTGTTACGTTTCAAGATATTACCAGATTGATCTCAGTTACTCCCCTTACTGTGCTTGCATGGTGGTCCCATATGCTGACAGTGGTTTGTGTTTATAAACTCCGTGCCCTGTTTTACTGGAGCCCAGTAGTGCAACACGTGTTATCTCAGTGTCCTGATGTCTCACATTCAGTTCAAGGATTAGCATGTGTGCAGGCAAAAGGAAGAATGTTTGTAGAGACTCCATAGAACCCTTCGAACCTCATATTCCCAAGGCCAGGAAGATCAGATTTCTCTGGAGCACAGTAAAGAAGACAGCTGTGAATTACAAGGCTCTTAACTTGCAGAGCTCAGGAAAACTCTGTGAGATGGAGCCTCACTCAGAATGGAAAAGAACCTCGCCTCCAGCAGGCTACACTTAGCATCAACATCAGAGTTGCAAACGTGTGAGAACAGAATATTCTCAGTCAAAATGGCAGAAATGCCAAGGAGGGAAAGGGGGCAAAGCCTTCTCCTTAGGCAGGATTTGCCTTTTTAGCTTAAAAACCTCCTCAGAGGACATTGGCTCATGTCTGGATTTTAACTGATCAAGCTGCAGTGCAGGCAGGAGAATAAAGGTTGCTTTCTCAGTAACAAAAAATAATTGTCTTTCTTTCAGGGCCTTAATAGCCCTCCCCCATCCCCTTTTCTTCCCCCTCCCCTCCCCTCTTTCCCTTTCCCTCTCTTCTTTCCTTCCCTCCCTTTCCCCCCTCTCTTCCTCTCTTCCTCTCCTCCTCCTTCTTTCATTCTCTCTGTCTCTGTGCATAACTCTTTGAATCCTGTGCTGTGAGCAAACTACTTTCCGGACATGCTGTGAGCTGTCATGATGAAATCTTGTTTCCCCTTTTTCTTACATTAGTCTTACTTTTCCTGGGCTGCTTTGTAGACTCTGCATTCCTGAGTCTTCTACCATCAGATGGATGTTTCTGTGGACCTCGAGGTTTTCTCCTAGATGTAACATTACGATGGAATTCCCTGCTTTTCCTTTCTTGCCTTCCTTCCTGTGATTGGCATCTGTTCTTCGGCTCCTGGAAAATCTGGTTTCACTCTTTCCTTTTTACTACTTTTTTGTCCTACCTCTCCTAAAAAGTAACCCCGATAATTGCTGCTAGGCTGCTGCCCTAACTCTTACACTGTCCTATAAACCTTTATTTTCCCTACTCACTCAGGTTTTTGGGAATCCCATCATTCATTTCTTTATCCTTTCTATTGAGTCTTTAATCTCAAAAATCTTTAATCTAAAATACATTTTTATTGCAGTATTCTCCCTTCTTTACATAATGTCTTGGTGTGTTTTCTAGTATTTGACGATAGATTTTTTCTTCTCTTCCTAGAAGTCTCTTGTGTTTGTGACTTACTGTCTCCATTTCCTCTGGGTTTAGGTCTATATTGTTCTCTTTGTACTGTGTTTTTGCTGCCTGGAGATCTTTGGCTAACTATGCAAATGTCTACCTGAAGGACAGCTGCTGGTGGCTTTTTCTCTGTACTTCCTGGTCCTGCATGACCAGGGTGTTCTTGAGTGATGAGATTGAGGGTTCAGTGTGTCAAGAAGCCAGTTGGACTCTAGGATGTTCCAAGGTGAAGGAAGCAGGCCAGATTGAAGTTCCCGCTCAAGAAGTAATGGATCCTCCTGGCAAGTTACTTATTCATCCTGGACAGAAAATGGCTGAATTCAGACCACAAAGGGCAAGCAAGAAGGCTAAGCCATGCTATTATCTTGGAGAGAGTTCAGTCAGCCATCTTTCAGCCTCAACTCTTGCAGTATCTTATTATCTCAGCATTCATTTATATATGTTTACTTTATTATATAAAGTATGCTGTCATTTCATTTATGAGAACTTTTAGTGCGTTATGTGTGGTAGCAGGTAAAGACAGGATGATGTTTTGGTTCTTAATTTAGATACTCTAGAGTAACACATGTTAAAAATACATCATATTTCTGAGAAAGCACTTTTCATATAAATATATTAATAAGAATTTTAAAAAGTATGCAAAACCCTGTAGGTAGAAAGACACTCTCCACATGGGCTTTGTGTGCTCTTGCTCTCCTTCAACAGACTGTTGCTATCAGCAGGCTTTTGCACACTTTCAGAGAAGTGGATGGTATGCACATTTCAGGAAAATGATTTCAGTAGTATGTTTATCACGGCTTGGGCTTAGAGTGAAAAACAACAAGGAAACATGAGGCTGGGCAGCACAGCAACTGCAGTAGATCTACCTGAAGAGTGTCTGATGGGTGGGAAGATCCAGGATGCTGTTCCAGGTGATTTCGGTGTTAGAAGTGTTGGTGAGATGGGGGGATGGGTTGCAGAGAAGAGAATAGACCCCTCCTGATGTTCTCTGTGGACACAGGGTGGGACTTTATGCCCATTAACCCACTGACCTTACAGAGTCTGAATGCTTTGTTTGTCTGTAAATCAAAGAAACCTTAGTAACGTACCATTTCTGCTCTGGTTCCTTTTCTGTCCCCTCAGGCCACAAGAGGGCTTACGACACTAGTCATCTAACCGGTTGTCAGAACACTCAGTGAGCAGTGTAATTCCAGATTCCTGAAGCAAACTGCAAACTCAGCACCCATCAGGAGCCCCTGGGCATATTTGGTCAGCTACAATAGTGGTTTTTGTTTTCAACTTCAGTTAAGAGTTTTTGAAATTGAGCTTTCTGGGGCTAGAGCAGTGGTCCTCAGCCTTCCTGATGTCGTGACCCTTGAATATAGTTCCTTATGTTGTGGTGACCCTCAACCATAAAATTATGGTGTTGCATATAACTGTAATTTTGCTACTGTTATGAATTGTAATATAAATATCTGATATAGGATACCTAATGCAGGATATTTGTTATGTGACCACCCCAAAGAGGTTGCGAGCCACAGATCAAAAATCAGTGGGCTAGTAGATCATTTAGTGGTTATTAGTACTTGTTTGGTCTTCGAGAGGATTCTGTTTAATTTCCAGCATCGTATGTCACTCCAGTTCCTGGGGATCCTATACCCTCTTCTGACTTCTGAAGGTACTGCACACACATGGTGCATAAATGTGCCCGCAGGCAAAATGCACATATACATCAAATATAGGTAAATAAATTAAAATCCCTCCAAAAGAAGCTTAAACCTTTTTTTAAAAGAAAAATCAATCATTCCCGTTTGAAGCTGCATTCATGGCTCCTCTCAAGAAGTTGGGAAGTGTGTATCCATGGCCAGGGTCGTCTTTCCATAAAACATTTTAAGCTGTCTATTGGAGTTTGAATAGGAAATGTTCTCCATAGGCTCCTGTGTTTCAACACTTGGTTTCTAATTGTTGACATTTTGCTATGTGGCCATGGCTGGTCCGGAATCCTGTGTCCTCAAACTCACAGAGATTCACCCGTCTCTGTCTCCCAACTGGTGGGATTTAACGACCCTGACTTATGGTGACACTAATTTTTTGAAGGTTGTGGAGCTTTTAAGAGGTGGAGCCTCATGTAGTAAGTGAATAATAGGGGGTGGTGCTTAGCAGCCTTCCTGCCCTCTGCTTTCTGGCTCTGGAAATAATGTCACCAGGACACAATACTTACACCACCAGACACTTCCTGTAATGATGGACCTTATCCATTCTAAAACTGTGATTCTGAATAAGCCCTCTCTCCCTTAAGTTGCCTCTTGCCAAATACTTGGTCTCTGCAGAGAATGAGAAGATTAACTAATACGCTGCCAGAAGCCATCTGTAGATATTTTTCCCCTCAGTATGCCTTATGGTGGTATTCTGTTTCTAAGCACAAATGTAAAGTACAGACTGAAAACTTTGATTTTTAACAGCTGTGGTCCGATTAGTTTAAGCAATAGTATCTTTGGTTTAGGAAAAAGCAGCTACTGCTGACTAAGACTTAGGAAAATAGCACCTTTGGGCTTGTCCAGATGATGTGAATTTTCCTGATTTTCTGTAACCAGCACTCTAGCCATTCACAAACCTTGGTGTCACAACCAGGACTCTTGAGTTTGTGCTGTTATCTGGGCAGATTAATTGGTTCAGTGTTTTTGTAAGGGAAGGGCTGGAGAGAACGCTGTCAGTTAGTTGAGAGGTTCTATTGGAAGTGCCTGCATGCTTACCTGTTTGGAGCCATGTTTTTTTAAGACCATCTTCCTAAGTTCCCTTTGTGAGTGTAGGTTGAACTTGAGCTGACCCCAGAATTTCCAGTCTTTGCAATGTAGGAAGTAGAAGGAAGAGTGTTACCCATGCAGGGAGCCCAGAGCATTAGAAAGGCCACATGCTTTCCAGTGTTTGGCTGCCTTCATCTTCATTGGATATTTGACCTGAATTCCCCACACCACTTACATAAATAATTCCATGCACATCTCAGGAAACATGTGACATAACTTCGTGAATGATGTCAAGATTCCAATAGCAAGAACACAGGATCATGGAAAAGGTCTGGAAATGTAAGCCGTTTAAATTTAAGATTGTGTGTGTGTGTGTGTATGTGTGTGTGTGTGAAGGCACCTGTCTTAGTGTATAAAGGAGCAGACAAGGGGAAGCTGTGGGATGTTACCTTGGGAGACTGTCTTAAAAAATTGTGTCTGATCCCTCCTGGCTCCGGATCATTTTAGGAGTGCTCTGTACAAGGTGCTACCTTCCTTTCTCATATTTCCCTTTCCTTTTGAATGATCAAGGGGGGCTGGGCTGAACTATCTCAGGAGCAAAAAGTTCCCATTCCTGATATCTGAACTGTCATTTATGCTTGTCATCTTTGCTTTAGAGATTAGAGTTGACAGGGAAGGTGCTTCATGGTGACTCTTCCCAGGGATAATGTGGCCTCTTGTCCCCTGAGGTAATAACAAGAGCATTCTGCATAATTTAGGGTACTCCTGAGTCTTCACTGACTAGCTTCCTTCCTCTTGCCCAAGACCCATTCTCAAACTAAGACAGGCAGCACTGGCCTTGTGGAGAGATGGTTCTGGTTTGGTTTTATCTGGGTTTTAATGTGTCTGGGAAGTTTCTCCTTTCTAGGTATTTTTATTCTTTGGTGATGATTCCTAAATTCTGCAAGGTATATTTTACATTACTGTTTGACTTTGGGGATCTCTAAAGACCATAGACTACAATCAAAAGGGGCAAGTCTTAAGGCAGATCCAAGAACCACAGAACAATTTAGCAGATGGTGAAGCCAAAAGTGTTAGGGATACATGGTGACATAACGGTCAGTGAGAACAGAGGCAGCTCCATCTGCCTGGTCCTAGAGGAGGATGCCGAGAAAGGTACCAAACAGTGGCAAAGATGTCAAACATACCCTGAACACCCAAGTATACACAGACAGCCTGATTTCCCTGAGTGGACTTTATGGGGTGAGGCAGGAAGGACAAAGGGGGCCAGAGGAGGAGAAATCACTAGAAGACCAGCATCTAGACAAAGGCAGGAGAGAATGGGCTCTCTCGGGAAGAAGGCTTGGGTTTGGGCAAACTGAGAGGAAGTCTTGTCTCCCCAGAAACCTATGAAGGGAAAGAAAAAAAACTATCTCAGACAATTGGGCCACAAGGACCTGTTTTCATCTGAGTTGACTTCAGTAAAGTCAGAAACTCTTACTGTCAATATCATCTCCCTGTTGACTGAAAGGGCTTTCTGGGTTTTATTAGCTCCTAAGTGAATCTTGTTTGTGATTGACATCTTCAAAGAAGAATGATTTTTTGTAGTATAAACAAATAGCTCTCAGTTCCACTCATCAGCTTACCTGTGCCTTTCTGAGTCCACTGAGGGTGGTGTCCAATTATGCATCTGGATCAGAGTAAAGGTGTTTGTGTGTGGGGAGGGTGACTGGGTAGGGGGAATAGGTTAAGAAATCGTAGCCCATGCACTAGAGACCAGATTCTGTCCTTTTCTATGTCAAAAGGCTACTGTTAGTGTAGAGAGAAAAAATGGCTTTGCTATTCAGAACCATTATTGATAAATGTATTGAACCAACTGGACTCAACCTATGACATGAGTGTGTGTGTGTGTGTGTGTGTGTGTGTGTGTGTGTGTGTGAGAGAGAGAGAGAGAGAGAGAGAGAGAGAGAGAGAGAGAGAGATTTTAGAAGGTTAACCAGTGTTCAACAAGACAGTACAGAAAGAAGCTAGATAATTCCTTATACTTTCTTCATAAATCTTTGTCTAGATATAAAATATGCGTTAAGATTTCTGTACTTAACCAGGTAATGAGGACATGGTAATTCCATGTTAAAACCAAATGGAGCACCTACTCTATCCAAGGTCTGATCTCCCCTCCTTGAGCATTTATTGCTGCTGAACTGTGAAACTCGCACCTGCCTTCTTCTCTTGTATTTTTTCTTAGCCTTCTCTTGAGGCCTTCTCTCTCCCCACCCTTTTTTGAGACAGAGTTTCTCTGTGTAGTCCTAGCTGTCCTGTAGACCAGCTGGCCTGGAACTCACAGAGCTCTGCCTGCCTCTGCTTCCTGACTGCTGGCATTAAAAGCACCACTGTCTTGCCACCTTTTCCTTTCACTTAAGCCCTGCCCTGCTTCTTCTGGCCCTCTGGTTTCTGATGGGGCATGTGAGGCTGAGTTCTGGACTCTTAGGCATCTCACTCGTACTTAAGGTCCAGCTATTAGCTTTGAAGAACACTCCACATCGCTCTTTACAGAGCTTTAGCTTCATCTGCAGTCTCAGCCTGCTAGATGTATGCTTCTAGATGACAGTACTTCATCCTTTTAGAGCATTCTTTCTTGCATCTCTTCTTCCTCCCCACTTACCAGGCTGCATCCGCACATACCTGTACTGCCCAGTTTTCATTTCCTTGCCCTGGAGCCACATCTTCTAGCCTCTTTGGGTCTCTCTTCAAGCCCTCCTTAAAGTGCTGACTTTTTTCCCCCCATTTTTCCTCCCACTGCAACTTCTGATAAGGAAGTGTCTGCCAGGAGGCATCTGAGTGGCTTCTTGAAACTAGCTGGGCAATGAAAGCATTGCTGCTTCTCTGCTGACTCGTTCACATTCACTTTGACCTCGAGTGTATCAGGAGGCATAATGGCATCCATTTTTATGTGTAGATTAGGGCCTGTGCTCTTGTCTCCCTCTCCAGTTTACTAAAGTGATTTTCGTTTATGGTTTGCTCTCTATCTGCCAACAGCCACCCAGCTTCAGAGACCTCCTTAGTGAAGGCTCCCTCCCTTTTCAACATTCCTACAAAGCTGCCTTTGTTCGTTCGTTTGTTTTTGTCTACTCATTACCTATGTAATGATTTATGTGCACCTATGTACGATTGTGTGATTATGCCCCTGCCTATGTAGTATTACTTCCTACAACTGTCTTCCCCAGGAGCTGAAGGCTGCTCCTGGAGAGCATGTCCTGACAGTCCAGTTTTCCAGTGTGTAGCACCTTCCTTTCACAAACTGTTTGAGGAGAAAGATAGAAAGAAAAGGCTCTGTAGTAGGCAGAACAAAGGACCAGGCGAAGAGAAGCTCTAAAAGTCACAGGGAGCATGGCCAAGTTTCCTCCTCCTCCCTGGCCTCAGCTTTCATGTATCTGACTGGCTTATGAGGTCCCTGATGACCCAGGCGTTGCGGTGGGGCACTGCAGCTCAGCTCCACCTTCCCAATCCTGGGATGAGACAGAAAGAGGTTTATGGAGCAGCCTGGGATCAGAACTCACAGGATGCAACAGGAGGGTGTTTCCCCAACTGTAACCACAGGGGTGATGAGACAACCTTACAGAATGAATGAAAGGCTGACAAATAGAGAGAACAAAGACACCCTTTCTCCTTAGGATTCATTTTCTTGGCTCACAGCCACTGTCTGTATCAATAGAACTGCTTCCTCTTCACACTCAATCCAGGTGCCTGCTTGAGCCAGCAAACACCAGGTACTTAGGAGCGGATCCTTGGGCCTTCCTGATCTTCCCAGAATCACCTTCCCCCTCCATCGCTTGCCTGGAAGCCATTGCTGAATTCCTCTTAGTCCCACAAAATTGTGGCAGGTCCCACTCTCCACAGGGGGCAAGGTCTCTCCAGTGCATCATTCCTTCCCTACTCACCAAGAAGAGACCAAGAAGCTCTCAGGAGAGCTTGCTTTTGGAAGAATGTAATTTTCAACTTACCAATAAAAAAAAAAAAAGTATGCCAGTGGGTGAGGATTTGTTTGCAACAAGTTTGTGTTTTAGGACAAAGCATGTGACGTCCCGTTTTAACTGTCTTCGGAGCTTTAAAACTCCTAGGATCTTTTACTGACAGTCTGGAAATTGTGACTGAATGTTATTTTCTTTCCACTGTCTATCAAATTCCCTGCCAGTAAACCATCTTTTATTATTAAATTGAAATTTCTGTCTTTTCTAGCAAGACTTGATTCTCTTTTGTTCAGTATCTTTCCCCTGGGAAATTCATGTGGCCAGGATCATATCTCAGACAGCCTTTTTTAACAAGATCTCTCCAAACCTCTCAAGTAAGTCCTGTTTTCCCTGGTCACCGAGTCACAAGAAGACCAGACATCAGGCATTTTCTGATTCTATTAGATGCTGATTACATCGTTGGTTCTTATTCCTGGTGACTTTTGTTGGTTTCCAAGTGACAGTGGCTATGATGGAATGGATTTAAATTGTTTCAGTAGGATTTTTTTTTTTAATGACTTAAATCCCTTTGGATTTTCCCTTATGTGGGTAGGGGGAGTCATAAGGGAGAAAATAGAAGACTCGGTTTTTGTGAGACAGTTGTTCCTATAAGGGAGCGAAGATGCATAGCCCAGGGAGGGTTGCTGTATGAGAGCATAGCTTCACAGACATTGCTAGGCTTTCAAACCTGCTATCACCTGCTGGAACTTTTCTTATTGCCTCTACACCCTTGATTTCTCCAAAAAGATTCTAACCGGGGTTACAGCCTGTACCCATCACCCTTGTGTCTGAGCAGTTGGATTGCTGATGGGTTGTAGAGATGAATTTGTAGAGATGAATTTGTAGAGATGAATTTTATCCCAAGTGTTCACTTGGGCTAAAACAATAGTAAAATGAATGATTGGGAGAATGCAAAGGTGAGATTTGTTTCTTTGGTTTGGTCCTCAAGGTTCAGGTTTGGCTGAACTTTCATGGGGATGGGAATGCTACTTTATATGTACATATAAAGTACATATAAAGTACTAGGTTGTTTAAGTCTGTGTATGGGTGTAGGGGGCAGACTGGTGTGTGTGTGTGTGTGTGTGTGTGTGTTGAACCCACATTGACTGTTAAATATTAATCTCTTTGTGCTCGTGGCCAGCATTTGGTGGGTAAATAACAATGAAAAAAAACCTGAATTTTGTGACAAATTGGTTGTTTTCATGATTTTCTTTCAAGTGTGTTTGAGTGTGTGTCTGTGTTTATGGGAATATAGAGATTCAGTGTTTGTGGAGGTTACTAGAGGCAGTGTGACTTTCCTAATGTTTGTGGAGGGTACAAGAGGCAATGTGGCTTTCCTAATGTTTGTGGAGGGTACTAGAGGCAATGTGGCTTCCCTAACTTTAGGGAGCATCTTTTCTTAATGTTTGCTCTCTTTACTTCCAGCATCCCAGAGAAGAAGTCCTCAGACCAGCTGAGTGAAATTACTTCCCTGTGAGGAGAGTAAAAGTGGATTCACACTAGTTTTGTTTCCTTTTAGAGTCTGACATTTTCTCTCTCAGACTACATAAATTCTCAATCACAAGAGATATTCCGAGTAACCAAATGTCATATTTAGAAATGTTATTTAAAGGTTTTCTTTTTAAGCTGGGACTTCTGGAGTTTCAAAATGCATAAGCCAAACTTCAGAGCACATGCTAAACACATTCTTGTTCCAATTCCAGAGATTTGTATCAAGTATTAGATAATTCCGAGTATTTCCTTCAGTTGTTCAACGTGAAACAACAGAAAGACAAAAATAGTTTGTATTTGTTCCTGCTGGCTTCAGTATGTAGGTCTGTGAGTAAATATACTTAGTGTGTGTGTGTGTGTGTGTGTGTGTGTGTGTGTGTGTTTCATGAAAGTGTAGATAACTGTACCATGTTTAAAGTGATTAGGACCAGCCTTGTATTCCCTTTACATAGCTGTTTGAGGGTGAGAAAACCACGGTCCCATTAGGAAATTCATTTATTAAGTAATCCGTATCTATTAGAATCAACCATTTAAATTTAGATAAGTTTAACATTTCCATATGTTTCCAAAGAAGCACTTAGTCATGTGTTTGTAGACTGTCTGTGCCTGTACTAGAGAGGCAACCCTGGCACCGGTTACTGTTGTAGTGTGTTGACTTGCAATGGATTCTAATCACTTCGTGGCATCATGAACAAAGCCCCAAAGACTCAAACTGGGAACGGGAGCTAGGTGGATGAGAGAAACAAGAAAGGTTGTAGTAAAACCAGAAGTGGAATGGAAAAAAGACGGGCTTACATGTTGGCACTTTGCCAAAGATCATTGTGCGTAGTGAAGGAAGGAAAGGGGAACAAGGTTAGCATGAGAGAGGGAGTCAGCAATGATGCTCCCATTTTTACAGTTTCCTGATTTGTTTTTTTTTAGTATTGAGTCACTTCATCCCAACTAAAACACCAGCCTACAGGTAGGTTTGGGAGCCAACCATTTGGCCATTTTACATCCACACAATAACTGGAAATGTTTTCTGTTCTTAAGAGAGCCTTTCTCAAATCTCCCCCTTTGGAGATGTCTGTTGTCTTTAGGCACTGAGGGCAACACAACTTTTGAGAAGGTAAAGAGCCTCAGGTCCCGTTGTGATTGGGATATTTTGTCTCCAGGAGTTATTGTGTTAAAGACTTGGTCCTTAGTATGCCAGCGTTGAAATGAGGTGGTCCTTTAAGACATGGGAGCTATAGGGCTTTACGGGTTCTGGGGGTATGGCCTTTGACGATATTAAGGTAATTCCTACAGGAACCCTGGGTTAGTTTTCAGGAAAGAACCACTAAACAGGAGTAAGCCTGATCATTCTCCAGCTTCCTCAGCTTTCTGTCTGGCAGTCTTTTCTCCCCTCGAGCACACACCTCTGCTATGATGATGTCATGACTATGAAGTCTTCACTGAACCTCCAGAACCAAAAGCTAAATAAACCTTTTGAACATAAGTACCTAGCTTCAGGTATTTTGTTACAGTAACAGAAAACCAACAAATAATAGCATTGTGATCCAGAGTTTATATTATTATTTAATACCTCCCATCCTACCCCAATTCAAAAATTTCTGTGTCCTGTGGTTTTCAAACCTACCTTGTCTACACTTCTCTAATATTTACAGAAGGCATTCACGATGAGAGGACAGTACTCAGTTAAGACAGTGACCAAGAAGCTCAGCCTCCTTTTCTTGCTGAATTCCAGTTTTACCTTGCCTTCTCTAATGTGGAACACAATCTCTCTAAACATGAACCACTATGTGTTTCTGTGGGATCAAATTGTTTTTCTTGGTTTCTTCTCTGCAATTATTTAGGCAGAACTGGATATGTTAAACCTAGAATCAGTCTGTCTACTTTGTCTTTCTAAACTTGTTGAAATAAGTGCTTAACTATCCTTTCTCCCGTCTGGCTCTTACCTGTTTCTGCCACATCACCCCATCTTGGGAAGAGGAAGTGGTTTCTATGTGGTCAGCCTGCCACATTTAGTCACAGACCAGTGTTTACATACTCAAGAGAAATACGACAAGTTACTTGAACTTTTCTACGGTTACATCAATATCGTGTATACCTGGAACCCTGTTTGTTATTGCTATGCCATTAAGGGTATTTCAAGATAATTTCTGAGCAGCACATTGATCAACAAAATAGAGCCCACCCAAGAGCATAACAGGTAGTTGATGTCCCACGTAAGAGCCTGAGAATTGCTTATAGGGTGGAAAAGTGTGTCAACTATCTCTGGCCCCAGTCAAATGAACTCCCTTCTAGGCCCAATTTCTCATTCTTTGAATTAGAGTTAGTCGAATGTTTGTCCTTCCTTCCTTCCTTCCTTCCTTCCTTCCTTCCTTCCTTCCTTCCCGTCCTCCCTCCCTCCCCCTGCCCCTCCCCTGCTCTGCTCTTAGAGGAAATGATTGCTATGTGGTCAATTGCTACCAAATTTTGTCATAGACCAGTAGGTTCTTCTTGGGTTTGCCATTCTCTGAATACTGCTACAGACAACTTAAGGAGGACTGCATGTGGAAAATCCACACACCAATTATTCCTAACTCTTTATTCTGCACTTGTAGTTCCTCAGACCTGTAAAAGAAGAGTTGTTAGCATGTTTGTGGAATAGAATATGGTGTGTGCTCCAGTTCTCAGCCTTCTGGTCAAGATGCTTTGGTTGTGGGCACAAATTCTGGCTAATTCGGATGCTTTTATATGCTTTGCTCCAGTAATGTAAACTCGGTGAATTGAAGTGTCCAGGTCTCTCTCTGTAGGTATAGGTTAGAAGCCTAGAAATCCTTGACCCAACTCTGGAGGAAAGGAAATATGATATCTATACCATCTCCATCATCCGCCCTCTCTGTAAATAGTCCCACTGAGCTTTTTAACAAGCCATAGTAGGGCAAGTGTCTTGTTTCATATGAATAACTGTATAGAGAGTAGAAAATATGCCTATTGTGATATATACATCCTGTTGACCTGAGAGGTCTGAACTGGTTCAACCCACTTGTATTCTTATATATAAATTACACATCTTTATAGGATGCTCAGTCCAATATAGTCTGAATCCTGTCAGCTGAAAGTTTAGAAGCACATTCTAAAGAAGTTTTCCAAAGAAACAAGGAGGCGGCCTGTGTAAGTCAAGGAGTGACCTTCTTGAAGTCCGAGCACTCGAATTGGGTATAGTATTCAGGAGACCTTGTCCTCTCTCCATGTATTGGTCAGGTTAAGTTCTCAATGCTAAGCTATTCACTGCCCTGGGAAGGAGGGAGAGCATGACTGTCTTTTTGAGACAGAAACCTTTAATCATCAATCAGAAGGAGCAGAATAGTTCTGAAAGGAATGGAGCCAAGTAATTCCTATACAGGAGAAACACAGGAGCCTTTCGCCACCTGCTTCATGATCATGTGAAGACTCAACTCAGACTGAGAGAAGTGGGAACTTGACTTCAAAAGTAGGCAGAAGGAGCCATTGGAAGGTATATACATACATATATATCACATATATATATATATATATATATATATATACATATGCATATAAGCATACACACACACACACACACACATATATATATATATATATATATATATATATATATATATATATTATATATATATATAAATGAGATTTGTATCTGGAATCTCATCCACATGGAGAGCCAATCATCCACAACTCATCAATGATCAGACACCAGGTAATGACCTGAGCTACAGGATCTGGCTGGACTCAGTCTTCACTGTGGGGAATATGAATGTGACAAGTGAATCCATGTACCTACCACCTTGATTTAGCACCTTGGATTCAGCCTCCATCCATATCACCTGTTTTCCTGAGGTGTTTGCTACAACTGTGTTGCAATTGCATGTATCAAACCATAAGTCCCATCTGGGTCTTATTATTAAGGTCCCTTTTTAGATGTAACTAAGCTGCACCCTGTGCCCTGAGACCATGGTCCCACGAGTCGAGGAACAGGCATGTGTAGGTCTGTACATCAGAGATCTTGAGCTGAGGATACATGTGAAGAAGAGAACATCCAATCGCAGTCCCCAGTAACTAGGGGAGAGTAAAGAACTCTGAGGTTTCCTCTTAGAACTCGTATCTTAGGATCCCCAGATTCTCACTACCTGGCAGACCTCTGAAATGACTCTGTCTAATAGCAATCCTGTAACAGATTTATTCTCGGGGCTCTGCAACACATTTTTATAAAAATTTCTTGTTATTAACAGAGAGATAAGTAATGCTGGAATACCGCTTAAGCTATGAACTTCTTAGTTTGACAAAAATTAAAGATGTAGGAGCATGCTTGAAATCCTAGCCTTTGGAAGGTAGAAGGGCAATCATGGGCAACAAGCCAGCCTGGCTACATAGGAAGACTATTTGAAAAGATAAAACCAGAAGCTAGTGATTTCACAGCTTGCTGTTTCTGATTTTAAAAGATCTATACGTTGTACTAATGTTTTATATCCCTTAAGACAGAAGCAAACTAGATGTTAAAAACAAAGATGAAAAATGGACAGGTAGATACGTAGTCATTTACACCACCATGAATTAGCACAATTACCTCGTCTCTGGAACACTTAGCTGAAATTGCTTGAACATTACAGAGTAAATTGGAATGATTCCCTGCCCTTATGCTATTTCTTCAGAAAGTGTTTTTAAGTTCTAAACAAATGTTTCACACACACACACACACACACACACAAACTAAGAATAGAACAGCCATTGGCTTTCCTCCTCCCTGCCCCATCACTCTGAGGCTTGGACATGGGCACTATGCATGCTCAGATGAGGTTGCCTGCTCCCTGCTTCCACACCAACTACAATATCTTAGTTGGCTCTTTGGTTCTACTTAGAAAGAACTCAGCCTGAATAGCATTGGTTTTTACATCTTAAAGCAAAGAGTGGCAAAATCTTGAAGTTCAGGCAACTTCATGGGCAATATTCTTTTTTATTTGCTTTTGTTCAAGATGGGGATTTGCTGTGCTCCTATGGCTGTCCTGGAATTCACTATTAGCCCAGGCTGGCTGCAGAGATCTGCCCACCTCTGCATCCAGAGTGCTGAGATTAAAGGCATACACCATCACACCTGGTAGCAAGATTTGTTGTAAGGAGCTGGAGTTTTTTCGTTATTGTTTTGGGATTTTGTTGTTGTTGTTGTTGTTGTTCGTTTGTTTGGTTTTTTTTTTTTTTTGCAGCTTTTTTAGAATTTTTGAAGAAAGAACATGGTTTGTTATGTGTATGTTTAATTACTGGATAGGAAATAAGAACAAAGACGGGAGTGACATATGCAAAATGCTAATAATTTTGTATGTGCCTTTTCTCCATTACATGTTTTTTCAATAATGAAATTACCTTTTTTTTTTTTTTTCAAAACAGAAGAACTGAAATTTCCACAAGCATGATGTCATTAAAAACAGAAAGAAAACTATTGAAAGCCCTTTAGTATAATTTGGGAATGTCTGTGTCTGTAGAGGAGAGGAAGAGGCTGTAGGACGAGTGGGCTGTGCCACCAGACAGGCGTAAGAACTGGTTAAGGTTGCATTATCTCCAACCTCAGGAATCTCAGAGATTGGAGAACAGCAAGAGTAGGTCCACTTCCTCCCTGTTTCTGTACCTGCTGTAGAACACGTAACCACAACACCCAACTGAGAAGACCACAGGCAGTAAGTCGTGTAGCATAACACCTGGAATTCTTCATGATAATGAGCTAACCAGATAGCTAATGACCTGAATATTCTCATGCCCTTTCTCCAAGAAGTATATAACCCCTGGTTCACCCCGAATAAAGTGTATGCATTTATGTCTACCCCCAATAAAGCAATATGAGCAAGGAAGAATCATCTCAGCTACTTCATTAAAGACTGCCATGTGGAAGGCCTTCCCCTAAAAAGCCACTTAAGACTCTCAAAGAAGGCTTTTCCCTTTTCCCACCCTTCTGGTACTCGGCACTCACTCCCAATTGGACCAGACCCTGCTCATCTTGGGCTCTGCTTTCCCCCTCCTGCCTAGTATGTAGATGCCCCAAAGGGAAGCGTGGGCTGTGTTCCCACTTCCTGACATCCTCTCCACCTAGGTGGCACACCAGTGGTGTCTGAGTACTGAGAGAGGAGACCGGGAATTACACCATTCATCTCAGACCCTGTGGTCCCAGACCCTGCTTACCCCTTCTGGTCTACACGGCCTGTGGACTCTTTGATCTGGACTTTGCCCTGCGTCCTCTAGGCATGTATACCAGTAGTGCCCACACACCCCAGCCAGGAGGCAGAGCACAGTACCATAGAGACATTGAAACAGAAGTTGGTATTCTACTTCATCTTATGTTTTTAACTGCCAGGTGCCTCTGACCCCAACTTCCCATTTTCTGTGTTTGCGTGTGCTCCTGATAGGTGCTGTCAACACCATAATGGGAAGCCCCACAGAGCTGTGGTTTTTAATTCAGTTTTCAATTTTATTTGTTAGTGGGTATGTGAAGGATGATGTGTATGCTAGCATGCCTCAGTGTGCATGTGGAGGTTAGACAGAGCCAACTTTCTGGAATTGGTATCCTCCTTCTACTCAGGGGATTCAAACTCAGGGCATCTGGGTTCTGTAGCAATCACTTTTACCCATGAAGCCATTTTAACTGGTCCTAGAGCTGCCTTCTTGATGTCCTTCTCAAAACAGAATCAAAAAAAAAAAAAAAAAAATCCTGACAGCCAGGAGGAAATATCTGATTGTGCCCTACAGTCCACCACTGCAGCCTCTTTCTGCTTTTTTTTTCTTCTTCTGTGTCTCTCCAGACATTCTCATTCATAAGATAGTTTGCTGCCATGCTTGAAAAGTAACTCATTTCTAAGGTTTTGGGAATGAGAGGACCTTGATTGTCAGTGTTTTGCTTTAGAAGCAAGTACATCTCTGGAAACACACATCACACTCTATGTCTGTGAGAAGCTTGGTGTTTTTTAAATCAGGGTGGAGGTTTAGTGGATCAGAGGCTCCATGGGGAAGCTCCATATAGCCCACAAAGCTCTCACTTTGTGTAAAATATGACTGGCCTGCAGTTCTTTACTTAGGTTAGCCCTGTAGCTTGTGATCATTTTCAGGAAAATAACCCTTCATGAGAGTGATTTTATGATCTTTTAATTCCAGAGGCACCAATTTTTTTTTCCATGAAAACATTTTTAACAGCAGGATGGACAAACATTGGTAGTAAAGTTTCAATAAAGAGACCAG
Organism: Arvicanthis niloticus; assembly: GCF_011762505.2. Lineage (NCBI taxonomy): Eukaryota > Metazoa > Chordata > Mammalia > Rodentia > Muridae > Arvicanthis > Arvicanthis niloticus. The sequence goes on from NC_047671.1 coordinate 43,126,019, forward strand.
GTCATTGGCCAGGTCTATGGCATACAGTGTCTCTGAAAAGATCCTTGTCATATTACAATGTTTTGGTTCTATGAAATGGAAGAATTTCATGTGAACATATCTTGTGACACAAGCCCATGGTCTCAGGACCTGGGAGGTAGAGACAGGAACATCAGGGGTTCAAGATCGTCTGCAGCAACATATCAGTCTGAAATTAGTGTCTGTTAACATGAGAGGTACTGTCTCAACTTTCCCCTTAGTAAAAGATAAAATAATTTTATACTCAGTAAAAGTAGAAATAGGGCTAGTGAGACGGCTCAATAGGTAAAGGTAATTGCCACCAAGAATGGTGACCCAAATTAAATCTCAGTGATCCACATGGCAGAAGGAAAGAAACAAGTCCCAAGTTCTACAAGTTGTCCTTTGATTGACCTTTTGGTGTCTTTTACTATACTGGTGTGAATGTATACACACAGGCACACACAGACAGACAGACAGACAGACAGACAGACAAAGACTAAATTTTTAAAATGTTAAAATCTTAGTGACGTCAGTAGCATGTTTATCCCACTTAAGTATTTAACTTCAAACCATGTAATTGCATGCTAGACGATATATTCCCACAACATCTTTAGAACTGGAATTTTTCTTTGAATGGGCAGGTTAATCAATCAGCAGGTATTTAATGAATACCCTGAAAGACATTTAGTATATCTGGGACCCATTTTCTATTTCTCCTCGCCAATTTTTGTTTCATGTGTTAGAGTGCAAACAACATACAGACTCTAATTTTTTGGTTTTTAAACTGGATTGTGGATTTTCATGAAGAAGAGGGGACCAGGAACTGCAGTCAAGCATTCTGTGACCATTGACTTATAGGGGCATAGTCCTGGCCCTGTCCCCCAGCATTGCCACCATGTCCCCTAGCAAACACTGGGTCAACTTGAGGAGAGACCTCTGTTTTCTTCTCTGAGTGATAACTTGAATGTTTATCTGGTCTCTCAGCTTGTAGTTCAGTAGGCTCATATATTTGAATGCTTAGTCACCAGGGAGTAGAAATTCTTGAGAAGGATTAGGAGGTGTGGCTTTGTTGGAGTAGGTGTGGTGTTGTTGGAGGATGTGTGTCCCTGGATGTGAACTTTGGGGTTTCAAAAGCCTGCACCAGGCCCGATGCCACTCTTTCTTCCTGCTGTCTGCAGATCCAGATGTAGAACTGTCAGCTACTTCTCTAGCATCATGTTGGCCTGCATGCTGCCATGTTCCTTGCCATGATGACAATGGATAAACCTCAAGCCTCAATGAAATGCTTTCTTTTGTAAGAGTTGCTGTGGTCATGGTGTCTCTTCACAGCAATAGAATTCTGTCTAATACATTTAACTTCATGTTTTATTGCTGGTTCTCAGAGAACCTCTGAGAATTGCTGCTTGTCCTTAGTGACCTGGATGGTGAAGAAAAACACTTGTAACTTTGTATGGCATACCTAGCATCATCTTAGGTACCATATAATTCCTGAGTCTACTGAAACCTCAACCACCTCTTCAATATGAGCATAATTATCGCCATTTTTTCAGATAAGAAAGCAGAGAAACAGAAAAATTAAGTAGCACACCCATAGTCAGTAAGTGTAACAACTGAGATTTAACTATGAGATTCAGAGTTCAGGGCCTGGGTCCATCTACCATTCTTGGTTTGCTTCTAGCATTCATAGAATATATTGAAATTTGTGTTCCAGATTATTGTATTTTCCTTAATTTGCATAGTAAGTACAGCAACATCATTTCAACTCCAGGGCATCACGTGTGAGCTGTTCTCCTCTGCCTTCTCAGGAGTGCAGCTCAATTGCACCAGTCAAGAGGCTGGGAAAAAGGCAATTTTTGCCTTTGGACTTTTTGTGGAATTCAGACTGTTTGGGGCATCTGAAGACCTGCTAGGAAATCCTTCCTGCTGGGTTAAAAAACCATGGAATGGTTTGGGGAAGCCACCAGTGCTTCAGGTGTTCCTGAAGGTCTGACATACGCTGACAGTTTTTAGGTGTTTCGAACTAGAGTTAGGTTGGATGGATAGGATTAAGACGTCCATACTTTCTGCTTTTGCAAACCTGGAGCCTCAGCAGTGTCTATAGTGAAAGGATGACCCTTCTGAGTGGCTTGGCTCACTGGGAGAATGCAAGTGGTGAAAGTCTTTTTACCACAGTGGCCTCTGGAAGAGCAGTCAGGCCCGGTCCAAGGTGCTTCTCCTCATGTATTCCCATCATGCAAAGGGAGTGAGACCCTAGTACACCAAGCTGTCAAATGACCTGATGTGAAACCTGCATTTGCCATTTTATTTACCCTTCCTCCCTTAGCCCCTGTAAGTACTATTACATATTTTAAGTTCTCAGGAGCTAAATTCCATTTAGGTATATATTTTTTTATTCACATTTAAAGCATTCCTATTACTTCACCTGGAGAAACCAAGTCACTTGCATGTCTAAATCAGATATAATTCTCATTTGGGAATTCCTTTGGGGATGTAAACTGATATCTATATGTATTTGATTATTGGAATTGAAGTAACAGGGAGGCACGTGCTTTCTTTAGAGATGGGTAATTCTTTGATTTATTGCCCCACGTGCTGAAATTGTATCTTTTAAAGAATATGTAATGTGGAGTGGAAAGGATGAGGCCGGTGCTTGCTCTCTGAATTGGTTTCCTTTTCCAGTGGAGTTCCTTTTGTTTTTATTTTGAATAATTTAAAGTTCATATGGCACCTTCCACTGTGGGATCAGAGTCATCGGCTTCTGAACATCTAAGAAAAACTGTGGAGGAGAGGTAGCAGCAGGCCTTAATGGGAAGAATATTTTAGTCATTTTTAACACACACACACACACACACACACACACACACACACACACACACACCCTTTTCATGTATTTCCAGTCAGTAATCTTGGCTTCACCATTTGATGCAGACCTGCAGCTACATTTCGTGCCTTGTATTCTCCGGGAGTCTGCATATCCGGGATCCGTGCACAAGTACTCTGTTGTGAACAAGGCTGGGTGGGGCACAGAGTTTCCTTGAGGAAATGGACAAGAGGAAGGCGTCTCATTTTAACTTCGGTTGTTTTCTATATATAATACCTGCTGCACTCAGCATGGCCTCCTGGTTTTCTCTTCTGTTGAAAGTTAAAGACTTGGGAGACAGTGGCTGTGTCAAAATCGTGTTTAGGGGGAGCTGCCTTGGTACCCTGACACATATTATGGCCCTGAGGTGTCCTTCAACTCAGATATGATGCAGATGTCCTGTATCCAGGCACATTTTGCACAGGAAGGTGCAGGTAAGCTGAACTGTAGGCTGCTGCTGCACTGCTGTTCTCAGAGCGGCCTTCTCCGCAGGATGGAAGAGTTTGACTTCATTCAAATGTCTTCTTAGAAGAGTTCAGACGTAGAGCAATGCAAGTCAGCATGAGGGATTCATGTTCAAATCGACTGTGGTCAAAGTAGAAGCTTTATTGAGAAGTAGGTTTCGTTTTTGTTGTTTGATTTGTTTGTTGTGGTTTTTGTTTGCTTGGTTTTTTGCTTTTTGTTTTTTTTTTTTATATTGGGACAATAGATTGTATATTACAATTTGACTATCTTGTGTTCATATAGAAAGTATTAGGCCATTTAGATATCTCTGAATGTGCACATGTGCGTGCGTTAGTGCATGTGAGTGTATGCGTGTGCGTGTGCATGTGCGTGTGTGTATGTACACATGCACAAGTATGTACATGTTGCCTGGAGCCTGCTGACTTGGTTAGGCTAGCTGGCCACAGAGCCCCATGGATCTGCCTGTCTTTGCCTCCCAGTGCTAGAATTTCAAATGTGTACCAACATACTTGGTATGGCAAACACTTAAACTGTTAAACTATCTTTCTAGGCCCTACAATTTATTTTTCCTGAACTGTCACAGAATTCCTGAAAATAGGCAAGTATCACTATATTCAATGAGTCAACAAATATTTAGCTCCCAGATTCTTTGGGGTGCTGGGCAGAATAATGTGGAGTTTTTTCCCCCATTTATTTATTTGTTCATTTCACATCTTAATCGCAGTCTCCCTTTTCCTCCCAGTTCCCCCCTCACACAGTTCCTCCCCTCTCTCTCCTTCCCCTTCACCTCTGAGAAGAAGGAGGTCTCTCTCCCCACCCCCGGGAACCAACCCACCCTGGCACATCAAGTCACTGAAGGGCTAGGTATACCCTCTCCCACTGAGGCCAGACAAGGCAGCCCAGTTAGGGGAACAGGATCCACGGGCAGGCTACAGAGTCAGAGTAACCCCCCTGGTTCCAGTTGCGATGTGATGTTTAAGAATAACTCTGCCCTGTGCCCGCTTCTCTTCTCTCTCTGTATCATACCAAGGGTCAAACCTAAGTCTCACACATGGTAGGCAAGTATACCATCATCGCTGAGCCCCATCCTTGACCTGAGAACTTGCATGAATTCTTCTCTGTTTGACAAGAGAGGGTGCTTAGAAGAGCAGAATTGGGTCTAGTGACCAGCACCCTCCTATGCTACGCCATCTTGAAGAATAACAGAACTTTGTGGTGCTTAGACTTGGGGAGGATTTGGAGCAGCTGAATATAGCGTAGGTGATATGGGATGGATTTTCAAGGAAATGTTAATTTGATAATAAAGGTGCCTCTCTGTCCAAAAGTGGCAGAGCGTGCTGTTGACACCTGTCTGGACTGGGGGAGAAGGAGACAAGCAGACTGAAGGAGGAAAGGGAAGGTACTCACGAATGCTAGCTAGTATCTTATCAAATTATACATCACACAGAGATGGACATTTTCTTCCTCTTATCAGCTCCTAGGTTATTTCTTGAATGATGTAGAACATAAAATGGGGATTTCAGAGCATCCGGCAGATCACGGAGTTGCTGCTGCTCCCACACTTGTAACAGAAAAAGGCAGCATGCTTGTTTCATTCTTAACAGTGTACACTACATCCTAGCCTGAGCTAGACACCAGAGGCATTTTGGGTGTAAGTCTAGTTATTTTAAATCGCTATAGGAAAACATCAACCTGGCTTTCTCTGCCACCCTGAGAGCTGAGATTAAAGGTGCGAGCCACCTTGGCCCATCTTGACGCTGACTTTCAAAAATGAAATGAAATGGACAGAATTATCTGTCTGAAGTCTCAAACAAGAACCATTGCTTCTTTGAGGGACATAATCTCAGTGACATTACTGTGAAGTTCACATTGCCTAACATACTAGCAAAATTACTTTTGGACGAGCAGGCCTCTGGGTTTGAGGAGTTAAGTCTGTATTGATGATGGAGGAAGAGGAAGACATAGAATTGAAATTGGGTTTTCCCCGCACCACAGGCATTTGTGCCAATGTGAATGTCAGAACCCCTCAGTCCGGGAGCCAAGGGGAAGTCTGAAGGCCATCAGGGTTTTTGATGTTTTCAACACATGAATGTTTTCCACACATTAATCAAGCTTGGGAGATGCTGTGTTGGTGACATATGCTTCACCCCAACATGAAGAGTGCCATGTGCTAATAATAACAAAGCTTTTTAAATGTAAACAAAACTTGTAAAATTTGTTAAGAAACAGTGTTTCCTTCCTTCCTCCTTCCTTTCCTCCATTCCTCTCTTTCCTTCTTTTTTTTTTTTTTTTTTTGAGACAGGGTTTCTCTGTATAGTCCTGGCTGTCCTGGAACTCCATCTGTAGACCAGGCTGGCTTCGAACTCAGAGATCTGCCTGCCTCTGCCTCCTGACTGCTGGGATTAAAGGCGTCCGCCACCACCTCCCAGCTTGAGAAACAGTGTTTCAGGATGTGTGGGAAAAGGAAGAACAGTCATTGAGCGTGTGCACACTGCCCTGAGCATCCCCAGGTTCTACAGGCTCATTTGCATCCTTGCTAGCTGGATGCAGCTCTCCCCTTTTCTCCTCAGGCACCTTCTCTCCCTTCTCTGCAGGGGTGTTTGTAGGCTTTGGAGTAGTGGGTTGAACAGCATTGAGCATCTGCTCTGTGGTCTTCCTGGCCTTGTCTTTCCACATTCTGTCCAGCCCTTCTTTTGGGCAGAATGGTGGTGGTGGTGGATTTAGGCCCTGAGAACAGGGATGTAGCCATGTGAGGCCTTCCATCTGTCCAGGGACGGTTCTTATATTTTCATCACACTCTTCCTATGGTACTCATTACTCTAGCATAGTGTTAACTGACTAATGTTAACAGTAAGTGTATAAAGTACCTACTGTGCCCCAGATGCCATAGGCTTCACATTCCCCATCTTATTCAATCCTCTTTGCAAACTTCTACAGTGGACATGAAGATGGATTTACAGCATTAAGGCAAAACAAGCTCTGCCTGAAGAGTCTCCTCCTCTTCTTTGGCTATTTTCAAAGTTCTGAAAGGGCCAAACTGTACCCACACATATTCTAAGCCTGGAGATAGATGCTCATATTGTAAGCTTCAGTCATCCCAAGTTCTGATTCCACTCCTTGCTGGATACTTTTAATAATATCCATTTTATAGCTGAGGAGTTAAGGTCACATAGGGAGTAGTAGAGCCTGGCTTTGAGCCCAGACCATCTGGCTCCAAGCTCCCATCAAGCATTTATCATAGGGCTTAGAGCTGGGCTGTTTTTTTTCCTGAAGATCTGTATGACTGTTTTTCCTTATATAAACGTTACTTAGGTTTAATTTGTAAGTTTATAGTCTTAGCTTACAAATAAACCCCTCCCTGCTTTAATAAAATTTCACAGTATCGTCCATTAGAGTTAAAGGGTCTGTAAGTGTTGATACATTGAATATATGTGTATATAATCCGGCATTAGTCTGAATTTAAATGCTAATGTATATATGTACTGAATATGCTGACAGACTCTCCAGTCTCCCTGTTGGGGCTTTCTGGAAATGGAATGTTCCAAAGGTGTGGCGTTAAGAGACACCTGAAAGCTGACAGACATGGTCAAGGGTGTGGGCATGTCAAGTCCTGCCTTTGTGTGCTAGTATCTGGCAAGCTCATTCTGGAACATGAATCCTGTGAGTCACTTGAGTGGGTCCCCTGATTCCAGCACTGAGTATAGAATAGTATGCAGTCATGTCAAGTTAACTGGATTAAGTAGAACCTACTGATGGAAGTCTGTAAAAAATTCCATGTGAACATGGATATGTTCACATGAGTGACAGTGCCTCAGAGGCTGGCGGTGTCAGATCCCCTGGAGGTGGAGTTACAGGTGGTGAGTTTTAGCTTTGAATTCCCTTAAGGTTAAAAAGAAAAAAGCTAGCAAATCATATAAACGTTCTGTGCTTGAACTTGCGACACGCCAGTGAGGTAGTTGAATTGTGTAGCTTATGAAGCCACACAACAGTGCATACGAAACCAAGGGACTGTTTAAAGTCCAAATTACATAGGTCCCACATAACTTAGTGTCAGTGAGTTATCAATGATGAAAGCAGACATGAGTGAAGTAGGATTAAATAAATGCTCACTGAATATCAACAAAACTGTGCTGCTCTTCACTGTCTCAAAGTTCACTGCCTATTTTATCTCCCGAACATTGGCAACTTGATCATTGTAGCTATCATAGAGATATCACTTGTAACTTTCATTGCAGCTAAAAAAAAAAAAATAATTTTGTCAGCATTCTTTTCTAGAAGAAATTCCAGTTCAAAGACGATGTCTAGATGTCAGAGAGTAATGAGAAAGGTCATAGCACATTGGACGATAGGAACAAACCAAATATAAGGAGAGCCATGACTAATGGGGGAAACACCCAGAACCCATGACATGGGTCAGAGGAATGCCCCAACTGGTTTCTTTCACTTTAAATGAACTTGTTGGCAGTGTCTAATTTAGAAAAAGACAACAGGCTCCTACTTCTAGAGCCTTTGAATCCTATGACGGTTTTGGAGGTGATGGCATGTTTTGTAGGGAGTCAAGAGAATGAGATACAAGAGTGGAACTGCTGAGTTCAGTTAGTTGGAAGTGTGATGGTTGGGGCTCTCTGCAACTGGGAAGTTGATGGGCGATGGGAAGAATTGCAATGAGGACTATATCTCCATCTGTTGAGCCTCAGTCTGGAAAAGTTTCATCTCCTCTTCTTACTGGGCATTGATGGCCACAAGCCTCTTGGTGTTTTGTTCTCACAGGGTAAGGTTCCCGGAATGAGTTGTTTTGAGGAGTAGAATTTGTATTAGCATGAGGACTTCAAAACTATTAACTGCTGTCTGTGAATTCTGTTTCTTGGGGAATTCCTTTAGATGAAGTGTTCATTGAGATCCTCTCTTTAAAGTCAGAAGCCTTCACAAGCTTCATCCATGGTTTGGGGCATCTGAAGAAGTATATTTGGCAATATCTTGTATATGAGCTCAGTGGCTAGAAGAAAAACAGCAATCTGTGGCCACAAAGTGATGCAGCACACTCAGAGTGGAGGTCAAGCTAGATACTATGGTGATATCCATAGTGCATCAAGCGTTCATCTTGTATCTTCAAAGAGGGAAACTGACCATTTTCCCTAACTGGCCTGCTTTGATACACTCCTTTCACTTTTGATGGATAGATTCTTTCATCTTGTTTGATCAGAACTTAACACTGCTGGATTGAAAAAGAATCAACATCAAGTATTTTATCCTCTAAAGGGGGAAAAAAGCCTAGATAGTGTGGTTTTCAGCTTGTTGTGCAGAAGGAGTGGTAAAAAATTGGCCGTGCATAGAACTTGATTGGAGCCTCTTAGTGATTGTGATGATGTCACAGAATTGATTTCTGAAAACTCCACTGCATTCCTTGTTAATGCCTCAGTTAAGATGTGAGTCTTCCCTCCCCTAAAAGCACCTAAAATCATCACCCCACATGAGAGAATTGTGTAAGGGCATTGACATATTTATTAATTCTCTAAAAAGATTGAGTTTTTAGTGGAGATATTTTTAAATGACAAAAGCAAGTTTAAAATCCAGCTATACTTTACTAAAGATTGGCTACTTAATGTATACATTGTCTGGGGATTAAACTTATGTCATCACAGTTGGCAGGAAGCCTCTTTACCTGCTAAACCACCTCTGGATTTGACAGCCAGAATATGATGGGTCCATAGATTCTCAGCAAGTATTTAACCAAATGGATGGACTTTAAGTCCCTTCTCTTTTTCAGAGGTTACAAGAATATATTTTTTATACTACTACCAGTATTTTTCTTGGTTCTCCATAATTTTCCATATCCTTCTGCATACGTTTATTTATATTCACCATTGTAAAATCTTAGCTTTTAATGTTAATTTTTCTCCCCTTAATATCAAACCTTTACACAAGGTTCAGACTGACCCACGATAACAAACAGCTTTCTTTACGTCACTGATCCTAACATTCTGCTACATTGGTTCTATTTCTATGTTTCCCTTTCTTCTGAATATTTTAAAGGGTTCTTGCTATGTACTTGGAACATAATCTTTTAACTTGACAACCTGAGCATTTTCAGAAAAAAAATTTTTTTGACAAGGATATAGGGGTGTGGTAGTCTATCAGTTTACCAGACCAGTAGATACATGGCAGCCTTCCTTCTGTATCATGAGTCTCTATGCTCCTTTGCATCACCAAGTTAAGGTGGCACCCCCAAGATTTCCCTATTGTAGGTGAGCATACCTAATTCCCAACAACCCTCGTTCAGTATTTTTAGTCTCTGTCAGTGATTCTTTAAAAAAATTTTAAAATTCATTTTATGTGTATGGGTGATTTGCCTGCACACATGTCTATATAGCATTTGCCTTCCTGGTGGTGTTTGTGAGCTGCCGTGTAGGAAATAGAATCCTGGTTTTCCTGAAGAACAGCCAGCGTTCTTAACCACTGAGCCATTTTCCCAACCCCCTCTGACTATGATTCTTGCCTGAGTCAATTGCAATGGTACTTGTTGAACTGGCAGTTGTGTTTTCTATCATTTTTTAAAAATTTATTGGCATTCATCTGTGGAAGACTTCTGCTGCCTTCTGCTTCAAAATCATTTTAGTATCAATACAAGTTGACAATTTTAAAAATATTTATGGTGTTATTAATCATCACTGTCATTCATTTTGAGCTTCAAGTTGTCTTTATTTGGCTAAGGGACTGGTGTACTCTAGTTTAAAGACTCAGAGTTATTTTTACTGTAGTTTTAGTTTAGTTGTCTGTATGCATGTGTGTGCATGTATTTGTCTCTGTGTGTGCATGTGTGTATATGAATGTGTGTGCACATGTTCATGGATGTGCATGTATGTGCATGCATGTGTGTGCACATGTTCATGCATGTGTGTGTATGTGTGTGTGCATATGCATGTATGCATGCATTCCATGGTGTAGATGTCGAGGTTAGAGAACAGTTGTGGACTTCATTCTCTCCTCTACCTTTATGTGGGGTTCAGGGATGGAACTCAGGTTGCCAGGCTGGCACAATGATTTTCTTTACCTGTCAGTGCTAGCTCATACACCCCAGTTTTGGTGGGAAAATGGCTGGAAGATTCTTTCATAGTCAAAGGTTTGTGAAGATTAAGGGGACTTCTAATAACTGTGACTCACTAAAGGGGCCAGACACGGTACTGGAACCTTCCTGGAGGAGATAAAGAGGGCTCAGGTAGTCGATAGTGAACATTTTTAGCTAGCCTCTTAACAGCCATTTGTAGATCTGCTATAGGTCTGGAAGTGGATTCTTTCTGTAGATCATTCCTACCATGTGCAGCATGATTTGGAAAGATATAAAAGAACACATATTTGTTGTAACTAGAGTGGTCCACTGAAAGCAGGGCCACTAGGATTTTTGTTTGGAGGAATTATTTTTTTTTCTCCTCTTCATCCTCTCTCCTCAATCCTTTTTTCCTCCTCTTCCTCCTCCTCTTCTTCCTTCTCCTCCTCCTCCTCTTCCTCCTCTTCTTCCTCTTCCTCCTCCTCCTCCTTCTCCTTCCTCTTCCTCTTCCTCCTTATTTATTGCCATGCTCTGAAGCAGATTTTTCAAGTCTGCAGAGTCAGGCATTGGATTGGTCCCCATATCCACTCAGAATGTTTTAATGCTTCCTTTGTGAACCTACAGTCTGAAGTTTGGCAATGAATTGCACACTGAACAAATGCTTTAGTTGAAACATTATTTATCTGTTTATTTATTTATCTGGATTTGCCCAGGTCTGGGCTCATAGGATGGAACCAGTGGCTCTATTGTTCTTGGCCTCTGTTCTATTGTGCTAATACTCAGTACTGGTTAGACCAGACCAGCCTTTAATCAGAAGAATGCATTAGCCCAGGAGGGAAAGATAGATTAATAGTCTCCACACAGAGTCTCTGTTTCCTGACAGGTGCTATAGAGGAAGGGACAGAAAACAATAAATCTTTCTTTTCAAAGTCAATTTTATTTTTTTTAAATCTGTTTTTTAATCCTTGACATTTTCGGACAGTGCAGAACATTTCCCACGTTTCCATCTCAAGCTGGTGCAGGTCACATGCCATCTGTCCTTCACTCTGAGTGTGGTATATGTGCTGCCAGTGCGAAGCATAAAGAGTCTCAGGGGTGAGAAAAGAATACCTTTTACCTGGTTTTTATGTTTAGAATGAAATATGCTACCTGCCTCCTACTTTAACATCCCTTTAGACAGAAATCCTATGAGATCTGGAGCCTAGCCATGCACATTTTACAGACTATCTCAGTGGTGTTCCTTCTAGGAATGCCTTTAGCCTGGTAACAACTGTGGGTGATCTGGCGTTTGTTTAAAGATGCAAACTAGTAGAAGAGAAGCTGTTCTATATACCTTATTGGTTTAAAGTATAGAGGTTAGTTACATCAGCAAAGAAACCCTACAGCTATAGGACAGGAGTTGAAGTCAGATCTGCAAACTGTGGCAGTAGCTTGCATCACCGTAAGGGAGGGGCCATTTCAGGAATGAAGTTTTTGGAAAGTAGACTTATGGATTATCCCAGGTATACACTAATACTGTGGCAGTGGTTCTCAACCTGTGGGTCAAGACCTCCTGGGGGGAGGGTCACATATCAGATATTTACATTATGAGTCATAACAGTAGCAAAATTATAGTTATGAAGTAGCAACAAAATAATTTATGGTGGGGGGGTCATCACAACATAAGGTATTAAATGGTCACAGCATTAGGAAGGTTGAGAACCACTGGCGTGAGGTATTGTTTGACTCATATTTTGATTTCTTTAATGGTTTGGACTGTCTTGGTGCCCTGGGTGTTGTAGAATGTATCTGTAGACGTGACTGAGGAACTACTGGTGGTGATGGCTCTGGAGATAAGGAAATAGATGGCGGCTCTTTACTTAGCTTTAATTTAAAGCTGATGAAAAGATATACGGAAATTATTTACATTGTAACATCTTTTCTTCTCAAGCCTGCACTTTAGTAACCACAGATTTCCCTCAGTAAACTCTTAGTTCCTTTCAAATGTTGAGACATTTGGTTACACTGTTTAATTTGAAAAGGAAAGTATCCCTTAAAACCCGGATGCTTCTTACAGGTATGTGCCAGAACAATCTAGTCAGATAGTCATTATCCCTCATCTTTGTGCAGGTTGTTTGTGGATTTCCTGTCTCTTGTAAACTAACATCTGAGGGCATCTCCTTTTCTCCCATTACTTTTGACTTTCTTACATTAGTCCTTCATGAGGAACTCAGGGCAACTGTTGGGTCCTATCTGTGCTTTCATTTCTGCTCTGTTAAGCAGCTTGTTCAGCGCTTTTATTTTTCTAGAGGCTCACATTTCATATAAAATTCACATAGATCCTGAGCACATTAGCTTTGTCTCTTCACTTCTACCCTTGAGTCATTAGATGAGTTAATTTACATCCTTTCTAGCTCTGACATTCGCTAATTCTCACTGGTTCCTGGGGTGCTAGTGAACATCTGTTTGTGACTGTCCAGAATGTATCTATGGACCAGGCACAGAGGAGGTACCTGGAATAGGTTCCCTGGCTCCCTGTTCCATCCTCATTGTAATTATGTCAGCAGGCGAAGTCTCCATGGGGTTATAGCACAAAGAGCCTATTGCAGTAGAGGTAGATGAAGATGTGTCTTTATAGGGTGAGCATCCTGGAAAAATTTCCCCTTTCCAATAGTATTTGGTGAATGCCCATAGGTGAGTGGTGAGATCTGCGGAAAGATCACTTAAAGTGAGGTGGGGTGACAATATGCTTCAACACTGAAAGATGACTGGGTAGATTGCATTTGAGGACTTTAGACTGCTAACATTCAGAGTACCTCTGGCAGGGCTTTAGAAAGAGATTTGTTGATATCAGTTCCTGCACGATAACCTGTCACACTGGAATCCAGTCAGCTTCGTGAGATTGCTTTTTTCAATCCAGAGTTGCCACACCGAAGTTTACTCTAAGTAAGGCCATCTCTATGAGAGCCGTAGGAATCCATCAAACACCATACTGATGCATCAGTTGCTGCTTCACCTCACACCCTTCAATTCTTCTGCCATTCCTACAGAAGGAGTTGGAGGCAGGAGGATAGCCAACAGTCCTGCATCTCCTAAACCACCACGAGTATTTTAAGCCATAGGCTGTACAACCTTTGTTCAGGTTTTAGGCAAAACCTTTTCCTCTATTCCCTGGTTGGGTTTTCAGCTGTACAGGGCACTGTGAGCTTGGAGAATCTCGCTGTACTCATGAGAGATTTGAAGTTAGTGGCAACTGTTTGGACTTCAGGAAAAGTCCTTTTTGACCTTTCGTTTGAGGTTTCTCGGGCACCCATGCCATTTGAAGAGCTATTGTTCGGATTAATGATGCTGCATTTGGAATTTACACAGAAGAAAACACACTGTTGACTGAGCCTACAAGTCTTAAGAGGCTGTACATCTTCCTGCAATACGGTTTAAAAATTCAGTGCTTTTGCCACTAGTAGAAGATGCTTAAAGACCAGGACATCTGCTTTAAGGAAAACAGGCACCTTCAGTTTTAGGACCATCTAATTGAGAGTTGAGTAAGGAAACAGTTTGTATTTACTGTATAATCCGAAAGGATAATCACTGTTTTAAGACTTTCTGTGACTACAATTTGGGTTATTGTTTGAAAGAGGCGTGAAAAGGTACTGAGTGTAGTGTGTTTTTAGGAGTGTTACTGGGTGGTGTTAGAATCCACATGGGGAGAATTTCAGGAGTCCTCAGTCAGGAGCCATGAAGGAAGCAGCAGAATACTTGAGGGGAGGGCCCCTTTCCTACCTAGATATACTGAAAATATGAATTTGTTGGTACAATGGCAGCCTTAAACCAGCTAACAGAAAAAGATCTGTGAAAGCATAATGTGTCTTTCTTTATCCTGTACCCAAACACTTCAGCACAACCAGTTTGCTGACCTCAGACAAGGTATAATCTAGGTAGGACTGTCTTCCTCTCCATAAGTCCAATCACTCAATAGTGTTTCGATGTGAATCTTCCCAGTTCATCTTTCCATTTCATTGGCATTTGATTTGTAGAAACTGATGAGCTGACTCAAAAATCCTCGCAGAAGTGCTAAAGTTGCCAAAATGAAATTAGAAAAAGACGAACAAACTTGTTACAAGAGCCATCAAAACACTGAGGATTAGAAATAAGGTAGAAAAACAGAGGCATGAAACCTAGTGAGAAGTCCAGCCATAGAGCTGCACAAGACATTCTGATTAAGGTAGAGCTGTAACACGGGAACAACCAACCACCTTTTGTACATACAAAGGATGCTGTAACAACTTCAAGAAAGAAAAAAAGCACCTCACACTTAGCTCACATGTATATAAGAACAAACTCAAAGCTAGTATCAACTTCTAGAAAGCATCACAAATACAGTCCCTTGGCTTGTGTTTTTTTAATTGGAATTTATCAAATACAGTACAAAAAAGTGTGGGAAAAAAATGAATAGCCCTTCATTAAAAGATGAACTTTTGGTTTTCAAAAGACTCAAGAAAAGGCAAAAATCTGGGAGAAAATATTTGTAAAACATGTTTGGCAAACAACTTATATTTTGATTATTATATAATGAACTCTTACAGGTCAGCAATACAAAGCAAAACAACCAATTTAAATAGTGTACAACCAAGCTTGGTACCACATTCATAACCCCCAAATTCTGGAGGCTGAGAAAGGGAGGATCTTGAGTTCAAGGCTATCCTGGACTACACAGTAAGACAACCCATTCCCTCAAGAAAAGAATGTGGAAAAGAATCGAATACTTTATCAGATAAGATGAATTGTCAAACAGGTGAAAAAAGGACAAAAATATAGCTTAGACATCAACAAAATGTAAATAGAACCATAGTAAGATGGTACCATGGCCACTAGAATGGGCAAAATGAAAAAGAATGTAGGAAGAATATAGCAAGGACTGGAGTGAGTGGGCATGAGGCATCTTGAATGCTGATAATTGACTGGTGTAACTGTATTATACAGATACTTATTTTTATTTTATGTGTATGGGTGTTTTGCCTACATGTATGATGTATGTATGTATGTATGTGTACCACATGTGTGCAGTTCCTGTGGTGGTCAGAGAGGGTGTGGGATCCTCTGGAAGTTTAATTACAGACTGTTTGTAAGACACCATGGTGGTGCTGGAAATTGGACCCGGGTCCTCTGGAAGGGCAGCCAATGCTCTAAACTTCTGAGCATGTCTTCTGCCCTGGTGTATAACTGTTTTTAAAAATGTTTGGTAATTTCATAACCAGTTAAGCATACCAGTATGTTACCACCTAGTCATTTCAAGCGTGTGTCCATGGGTCTCCATTGATAACAACCCTAACCTGGAAATACCTCAGATGTGGGTCAGTCATTGAATGGATAAGCAGGCTATGGTATATGCATGCGATAAAAGCTATGCAGGAAACAAAAGGTAAATTATTTATACATATAAGAACATGGATAAATCTCAGAATACATATGCTCAGTGAAATAAGCCAGATGACTAGGATGAATAATTCCATTTATATGAAACTATATACAATATAAACTGACTAATAATAACAGAGACTAGACCAATAATTGACTGGAATTGGGAGAGGTAGTCAGGCAAAGGGCAGGGGGATCTTGTTGGTTCAGTATCAGATGCTTACCCTCTTACTGTGTGTCTTATTGTGTGCGTGTGTGTGTGTGTGTGTGTAAGCTTATGGCTGCATATTATAAATATACATGGTTTGTGATATGACTGTCATACCTTAAAGCTGAAGGGAAAAGAGTTGGTTCTGTATTCTCTAGACCTGTTTTGTGCCTAGAATACATTCTTAATTATAACAGGCATTTTATAACAATTTCTTGTAGTGAGTTACTTACTGTTCAAAATAAACGCAGAGAGGAACAAATGTGCTAGAAAAATGTTCAATTCTATAGTCTGGGTCTTAGTCAGATTTAGGCAGCTGGAACCACTGGACATAGCCAATGTCTATTTCTTACCTTTAACAGACTAGTTTCTAGAAGGAAAGATTGAGAAGGCAGGGATTTGGTCTGAGAGCAGCTTAGGCTTTCTGTACTCAGGAGTCGATACAGAGATGCCTGTGATGTTCAAATGTGGAGAAACTGGAGCGCTCGGGGCTCTAGAGCCCAGCCTGTTACTGCAAGATTTGCTTCAGCATAAAACGGGCCTACTTTGAGTAGCTTCCCTTTTAGTTAGTTCTTTTTGGCAGATGCTTCTCTGGTTCCCACCACTGTTCCAGGTTTCTTGCCTGAGTTGGAGAAGAGAATGTGATTTTGTTCTAAGGAAACCCGACTAAATCCAGACCCCAAGTATTTACACTGAGATTCTGATTAATAATGTGTGTCTATTTTTCTGCCAGCTGTCTTACCTTGCTATTTTTAGAATCCCCACGGAACGAGATGTTGAGAAGGGCTGTGTTTTGCTTTATTTTGTTGTTTTTTTCTTCAGGGGCTGGCTCTTTCAGTCACTGACCCCAGGGCTTGTGAAGAGCCATGTTAATTTGAGCCTAATGGTTACAAAGCTCACTGGGATAGAAAAAAATATCCATTGTTAGGAGCCCTAATTTTTGGAATTTCTGGTTGAGGACTTCAAGTTGCACCTTATCCTACTATGTCTATTGGAACTAAAACTAAACCAAACAAATACTGCCCCTCCAATCACCTTTATTTAGTGGAATTTTCTGCTCCGTACAAAGAATGAGCACTGGGAGATTTTATGATAAACCCTAACTAGAATCACTATTAAAAATGTAAAACTCTTGATTATCAGCAAATATTTTATTACCTATGAAATGCAATATGAGCTATAAGGTGCTGTTTTTAATCTCATATTTCTTCAAATAATTTTACCTTCTGGAGTGCTGTGGGTTAAACCACCGGCTCATGGCTGGACCAATGTTAGACCACTGAGATACATCCTAGACTTCCTTAAAACGTGAAAGCAAGTGCTTAGAAACAGTTCTAGGTGAGTTTGTGGGTATATATAGCAGTGCACCACTGACTGTGAATTGGGGATCACTAGTGCTCTTGGAATGCAGAAGTGCAGCTAGCAGCCCCAAGGAAAGTGCTCTGCCTCTGGCCAAAAGCTGCTTCCTCTCACCTTCCTGTGTACACAGACAGCCAGGCACCTCCCCACAATAGCTCCAAGATTACTTGGCAACAACTGAGTTCAAAGGAAGCCCCAGCATCCCAGCTTCTAAACAACCAAACAGATAAAAGCAATGGACTGAACATCTCCTTACAAATGTCCCTACTGGGATGGACAGCAGATACCGAAAACCTCCTCTGGATACAGGGGACAGTTGAAAACCCCGTCTGTGTTTAGAGGTTTGGTAAGCTTTTCTTCTTAGACCTTCTACCCCTACTCCCATCAAGAAATCAAAACTTGGATTGGAATTATATAGTAAATCTCAATTTAGGGCATTCCGACTCTGCTCTTACAATCTGCCTGGCTTTTATTTTAAAGAACAGTTATTACTTTAAAATTTGTAATTTTTTAACTACTCAAAAATATAAAAGTGCTTTCCCCCTTCGTGTCTTGAGTGTATCTTAGTGTATACAAAAAAGATTGGCAAACATCCGCTATACAATTTAAGGTTTGTGAACAAACGAACTGTGAGAGGGAGGGCCTACTTCTTCTAAATGGCTTTTCTATACTGAGCCGATTTATAATTTAGGGGAAAAAAAAAACTTTCCTAACTTATTTAGGTGCTTAGTTTTTAAATTAATGTTGGTGAAGTCCACATATTTGGTACATCGGCCTTGAGAAGGAGAAAGCCGAGAGCAGGAGTACTTAACTAATCACTCAGCCCCACCTTCTGCCCTCCTGGCAGAGCGGATATAATGTCTGTAATCAGGAGAAAGCAGGGGCACTCAGCAGATCACACCGTGCCCTCTGCCCTTGTCTGACATTCAGCTCTGTTCCAGCAGCGCTGGCTCTGCCCCGCCCCCAACCTGTCAGCCCAATGACAAAAAACACAAAACAATCTCAGGAAGGTAAAAAATATTTAAGGTGCTAAAGAATAAAATGAATAAGCCGAGCGGTGGCTCCACCTATCCGGCGTGCATTTAGGGTTGTTTGTCACGGACAACACGTTTCTGAGCCGGTGGTGTCACTTAGGGTGGTTAGAAGTTCCACGGCGAGACTCCTAGCCTTCTCCGAAGCCCCCTTCCACTCTGCCTACTTTGGAGGAAGCGCATGCTCAGTCAGTCATTACAACTCATTTCTAAACTAACCGATGCAGTGTGCGGTCAGCATGGGGCTGATTAAGCTGCAGAAAGTGTGGAAAGATTGTGTTTTACACACGCCTTTCCCTCTTCTCTGGCTTCTCAGGTTGTGCTGTTGAGCTGAACAAGAAGAGTGCATAGGCATACTCCGCACACACGGACTCATGCTTTCTGACTCTCCATTCTCTCCTGGAGACAGACAGGACTGCAGTCCCGGGGACACCCCCCTCCCCACATCAAATAGAAGATAAACGACAGAGCTGAAGCCGTCCATCATAGTCAGAGCCACAGACAGATCATCAATTTAGGGACACAGGTGGCGAGCAGAGTTCAGCCCCTAATTATTTAAGAAGGCTCTCCCACTCTGTGACTTCAGACCCTTACAATGTTGTTTTAATCCATTGATGGGGTGCCTTTCACTAAAATTTTGTGGCTAAATTCCAAGACACACACACCACCGTGTGTGTCATTGAGAAAAGAACTTACAGAATTTGCTTCCACCCCCAACCCCCATTTTTTGATGTTTTAGTTTAGCATCAACACTAAGGCATTAAAACTTTCTTTCTCAGCCGGGCAGTGGTGGCGCACGCCTTTAATCCCAGCACCTGGGAGGCAGAGGCAGGCAGATTTCTGAGTTGGAGGCCAGCCTGGTCCACAGAGTGAGTTCCAGGACAGCCAGGGCTACACAGAGAAACCCCGTCTCGGAAAACAAACAACAACAACAACAACAACAACAACAACAACAAAAAAACTTTCTTTCTCTCTTTTAGAGAATTTTATACATGTATACAATTAAATATATCCAACCCACACCTCCCCCTCTTCCCATAACCCCCTCAGACGGTGATGGTTTTGTTTTTGTTTTGTTTTGGAAAGAACCCACTAAGTCAAGTTAGTGTTGCCTACACCTATCTGGGTGTGGTGCATCCATTGAAGCATGGGAACTCTAGCAGCGTCCACATCCTGAGTTAAGAGTGATTCTTCTCCCTCAGTAACTGCTCAGTGCCACTTGTTAACTCTTGTTACTCGGTATATGATGGGGTCTTGAAATCATCCAGGCTGGGATTTTGCCTGATTTTATCTTAAAGACAGTAATGTTTTTTTTTTTAATTGATGTAGCATCCCCCTGTCATCTGTGTGTCTTTGTGTGTGTGTGTTTGTGGGGGCTGGGGGTAGGGATATCTGTCTCTTCTTTTAGATTTTGAGATTTGATTTTGCTTCCAGAGACAGGGTCTCATTATATAGACTAGGTTGGCCTTGAACTCATCCTGCCTCAGCCTCTGCAGGGCTAGCATTATAGATGCATAGCATATCACTACAGCTGGCTCTGGGGGTTTTACTTTTAATGACAGTTTTTAATCTGGTCTAGCTGCTTGTTTCTATAATTGAACATGAGAATCTCCCACCCAAAGCTGGGCCTTGGCTATAAAAGTTACATTGTGATGCTGTACCATTGGTAGGGCTAACTCAGCCATGTGATTGTCAGTATCTCTGGAGCCTTTTACAGCAAGATAGCTTGTTCATAAAAAATAACAGTCCCTACTTAATGAGCACTGTAATTTCTCAGCTGAGTAGGGGAAACATTACAGATATTCCTGGTATCACAACTGCCCCTTAAGACATGGGTATCATCTTATAATCTAATTTTATAGCTGGAGTAATTGAGCTCTGAGAACTGGTACTTCAATATCCTCCACAGCAAGACAGACTTCCAGCACTTTCCTAGATATGCAATCCTCTGTTCAGGATTTCTGCATTTTTACCCACACTGCTTACAGACAGTTGGACACAGCACAAGAGAGTGGAAATGTAATGGCTGAAGTGGTAGGTTTTCCCCTAAGGAGCCTTGAGTTTCTATAGCCTTTGGGTGTATTCACCTTTACACTGTCCTGTGAACACCCCAAACCCATTGGCATTTCCCAAATAGTTACTTCTCACCTGATCCTCTGCTGGCTGCTTGCTGTAAGATGTTGGCCCTGTCCTCAAAGACCCCAATCTTTTGGGTGAACCCAAGAGGGCTTCCGGATAATCACATCATACCACCATACATCAGTATTGGAGAAGTAGTGTTCGTGGGAACCATGTTGGATATATATATATTGAGAGAGAGAGAGAGAGAGAGAGAGAGAGAGAGAGAGAGAGAGAGAGAATGAATATGTTTAATTAAGGGAAATAGCTTGTAGACACCTGGAGAACTCCAGGTAGCACTTGATCAACCAGCATAAGAACAGGACTATATAGGGAAAATACAGAGGTAGGAAGAAAGAACACGTTATGGAGAGGTCAAGGGTTAGCACATCTCCCCTATAAAGGGGTCAACTGGAAAATACTGCAAACTGGGGCATTTTTACAACTGTGCATCTTGTGGCCTAGTGGCTGAGTGCTGCCTGTGCTGGCCACCACCATCCTTGCTGAGCTTCGAAGCAGGCCTGAGGGAGTGAGCTGAGTGAGCAGAGGGCACGTCATGCCTTGGCTGCAGGCCAGGGTGTTTATCAAGGCTGAAAGTCGGAGCTTTTTGATGTACAGCCTTGGGTTTTTTGTGCATTCACCTCATAGCACATAGCCATGTATTTGAAGTCTGAAATCAGGATGGGGAGGGAGGAGGGTCCAGGAAAGACAACACAAAGCAGGAACCATAAGTCCCACACACAGGGACTCTCACTTGACCAATGGGGTCCCTCCCTGGTGCTGTGCTATATGTCCCTTGGGTTGTGCTTTTGGGCTCAGAAGTGAGAGGACTCAGGAAGCCAAGAGAAAAATAAAATGTTGCACCCTACAGGGAAATTCTTTCGCCCTCAAAGGACTTGGGGATTAGCCAATGTGTCCTCTTCCGGACAAAGTAGTTTCTGTTAAGTGAGTTAGAGAATCCTGAGTGACAGGGGTGACAAAGGAAAGTTGATGGTCTACTGTGAGCGATCACGAAAGACAGCACGTGCCAGGAATAAGAAACTGACATTTCAGCAGGCAGCTTCAGAACCCGGAAGAGTTATATTCTTTCCCCCTCTCTGCCTGTACCCAAAACAGCTTGAGATCTTGAACCTGTGTCCTCTTTCTCACTGACTCTTGCTTTGGCACATTGCTAAAAATGCTGAGTGGCTCTCCAGTGTCTCTGTCTGCTGCCCAGTATCAAGAGTTCCAACTGTTCTTCAGGTTTCATTGCTATTCTCTCTTCCCTAAGAGAATGCATCATTGCCGTGTGAGCACGTGAGTGTACCTGCATGAGCATGTGGAGGTCAGAAGGCAAACCTTCAGGGGCTGGTTCTCTCCTTTTTGTCTTTACAGGTATCCCAGGATTAAACTGGGATCACGAGGTGGCAAGAGCCTGGCTCTCTCACCAGCCCTGTTTTCTCTCTGTGTTTAACTTTTTATGGATTCTCTGTGACTTTTATACCATGCACCCCCATCCCACTTATCTCCTCATCTCTTTGTACCCACCCTCCACTCTTGCAACCTCCTCCCCAAAAGGAAAAAAAATCTCATTTGGAAGCTGCAGTGTGTCACATGGAGTCCAAATCTTTTAGTATATACTTCTGTCAACTCCCTGGACCATCTAGGTGCTTATGAGAACTTACTGGAAACCATGACAGTGGGAACTCTCATGCCTTGCATTCAACACAGCTTCTGCCTCTTGGGTTTTGTCATCTACACCTTTCTTTCCGTGCCTCTTTGGTCCCTTAACTCTTAGGAACCTCATCCTGTTCTGTTTAGTATTTGATCACCTTGCCATTACACTTAGCTTATTAACAGGCTTGGCTCTTGGAGGTTTCTAATTGTTTTCCCATTTATTCTTCCTTCTGTGGCAGATTGGGGGCGGTGTGTAAGTGTGTGGTAAGGCACATAGATGCCAGGGGGGAGTGGTAGCAGTATATTATTGCAGGGATTCCACTTCGCGTAATTGCTTAGGAAAGGGTCTAAGTTAGCTCACCCTAAGATACTGAACAATGTCCATTTTCCTGAGAGAATAAGCTTTGCAGAATGGGTTTTTTAAACAGAAAACCCAGCACACTCTAATAGGAAGAAAGCACACTCTAAAGAAAGAAATGTTAGGGGGTGTTCAAAATGAAAGTATAAAAGTGCATGAGAGGAACAGAAAGGTTAGAATCGAGGAGAGCGAGCAGTAGTGCCAGAAAGAAGGGTAAGTCGAAGAGTTAAATAACATTTATTTGTTTAAGTTTCTTCCTCCATGCTCCTGTTTACCAGTTGTCAGAGCAGGAATCAGATGACTCTGTGCTCCAGAATGTATGAGTTTACTCTCCTGCCCCGCTATGCGCTATGGGTAGGAGCTAGTTCTTTTCGGGAGCTGTGCTCACTGGGCCTAGCACAGAATGGCTCAGCTCAGTGCTGGGACTGGACAACAGGAAGACCGCTGTCTCCTCTCTTTCCAGTGAGAGTGTGGAAGTTGGAAGAACGATATACTACAGTAATGGTGACTCATGCAGGACGTGGAAGGCAGCCTTGGGTCTGGATATTGGCACTATAAATTGAAGGCAGCTATTGTGTGTGTGTGTGTGTGTGTGTGTGTGTGTGTGTGTGTGTGTGTGTGTGTGTGAAACAACCAAGACTGTTAGCGTTATAGCCAGGCTGTCTGCAGTGTGCGGTGTTGTGATGTTTGGGGAGGCTTTAAGAGATCAGGCCGCATGTGGCACTTGAATACTTTCCAAGAATGTTCCGCAGCCCTCTCTGTGGCTTTCTCTGGAGTGGAGCCAGGTCATAAAGCTTTGTCTGATGGTGGTTGTCAGCAACAAATGTCCATGTTCAGAAATGTGGATCAGGCTGCTTAGTTGGGAAGGAGGCACTGTTTCTGTTGTTTGTTTTGCCTTTCAGCCTGCAGTGGTTCTGCATTATCAGTCCATAGCCTGGTAAGATGCATAATTTACCTAACTGCGTAATTTTATCTACTGTATTATTATTATTGAGAATCTAGTGGGATGCTAGTTATCAGATACCCCTTTATTGCTTTAAAAACAGCATTTCAGTTGCAAATGCGTGGAATGTCTGGCAACACCTGGACTACTACAGCATCTCAGAGGGATTCTCTTAGGGAAGAGAACTCATACATTCTATGAGTTTGGGGTATGCCATTTTTCTATGTGAGTGTTGAGATTCTGTATACATTACAATTTCTGTTCTCAAGAACGTACCATGTAAAAACTGTTCTTTCTTACTGTGGTTCTAAAACTGGAGTTGCAAGTTGTGTTTGTTTCTTTAATAGAATTACATCATTCATTCATTCATTCATTTATGCATTCATTCATTTATGGTAGGTGTGCACTCAGGCTACCTTGCATCTGTGGAGTTCACAGGAAAAATTATAGGTTGACACCCAGACAGTCAGCTGGACTGTGTGAGGTCCCTAGTTAGGGTAGCTCTCTGCCCTGGAGGATGTATCAAAATGGCAGACCCATTTCTCATTGTCCTATGCTATTTTAAAATCCTGTTTGGTCCTTTACTGACCATCATTTCCCTCCATTAGGGAGCTTCCCTGGCAACATCAATCTTGATTTCTCATTCTCCCTGTGATCCCTCAAGTCAGACCATTGTGTTTGACAGAGGCTGGAATGAATATCCACCTCTTGCATGCTCTCTGAATATACACTTACTGATTCCTCAGGCTGCATATTTAATTTATGTGTGTGTCGGGGCAAGTGGCTGCTAGGCTTATATCTTTGTATTTCAGACTAAATAGAAACTTAAATTAAAAACCTCATATGCATTGAATAATATATATTCAACAGAACACCAAGTTAATATTAAACACTGAACAAATATTTAAAAGAGAAATTGAGGAAGAGGGGGAATTACAGGAAAGTACATTGAAATACCTTCTAAGACTTAATATTATTTTTCTATTTTATGTGTATGGGTGTTTTGCCTGTCTACACACACACACACACACACACACACACACACACACACACACAATACATATATACATATATGCATTTTGTGTATGAGGTACTCCTAGAGGCCATTGGGACCAGAGTCACAGACTTGAGCAGCCATGTGAGTGCTGGGCACTGAACTCAGGACCTCTGGAAGAGCAGCTGGTGCTCTTAACCACTGAACCATTGTTCCAACCCCAGCTTCCTAATTCTTGAAGAATTTATCCAGAGGGGGAAAAAAGCCCTGTTACTCTGTTTTGGGCTTACAGCTTTACCTTTTCTGGACACAGGTTTGTTACCGTATTTCCTGACCTGGTTTCTTACTCAGTTAATGTTCAAGTGTGAGCTACGGGAGCTGAGGTAATGAGTTAGATCAAATCGTGGGTGACTAGAAGAAAGCAAGCAAGCCGGTGTTCAACCACATGTTCTTGAAGACAGCTATGGCCCATATCTTAGAACCCTTGCCTCTTTGACAGAGTGATGGTTAGAATTAGGGGCATTGTATTGTAAAGGATTAACAATATAACACTCCAGACATATCATTTGTAGTAAATTTCATAGATGATATCAACCACCCACACTGTTTTGTCTAGACTGGATATTTATGTTGAATATGATGAGACCCAGACCAAAAATGTGAAATCACAGAAAGCTGAAGATTCTCTTTCAAACTAAGTATGGAAGAATGGTGTTACTAGGCTAGGTGACGCCAGGCACTGCATTCTAACGTTGGAATATAAGGGGGTTCCTGATCTGCACTGAGTGCTCTCATTGGATGAAGCAACCTACCATCCTCATGCATGCCTCCTTTTTGTTCAACAACTTAACATAAAGTACTTCCTCAGAATGAACTTCTATGTCATGCTGTTATAAGACAATTGTTGCAGCTATAAAAATAGTTAGATGCCAGAAGCTTAGAGGAAATCAAGATAGATCTACCATGGAGTGTGTGGATTCTGGTCTAGTCTGTGGTTTTCCTGATTCCTTTGCATCTTTCTGACTCTGTTAGAGAACCCAGTGAACTTGTACTGTTCACCTAGTTGATATAGACAGACTTGTATTTTGTTTGCTTCCTGGGCACAGCTTTGACTGATTGAGCAGCTATAGATATATTGGGGGGGGGGGGTGGAAACAACACCATTTTGGGGAATGAAAATTATATTTGAAGCCTTACTTCTACTCTGGAGGAATTTTAATAAGTCTGCTTTTTATAACTTTAGGGTAAACATGTCAAGTACTCCCTAAAGATCAGAATGAGTTTTGCATGTGTGAATTAATGAATTATTTAGAGTGTCAATCTGGGCTTATACAGAGCTGTCAGGAGAACCCAGACACTTGACACAGCGTATGTGCTTCTACTATTTGATATACAGCTTCTATTAAAGCTCTAGTTATGGAAGCTGGTATTTAGCGGAGGTAATTTAAAGGCCACATCTACCCATCCGCTCTTTGATGTCATGCAGATCAGGCAAAGAACAGTATGTGCATTACCTTGTAACCAAATGGACCTAGGATGCATGTGTAGTTTAGAGGCACTAAGACATCTGATTTGCCTGTGGGTAAGACAAGAGGATCTTTGTAAATGCTCACGTAAGAGCTGTCTCTTAATAAAGAGATATGTTTATCTCCTCCATGACAGTTCTGTTTGTCTCCCTTTGCCTCAGTTTCTAGTAAATCTAAAGCATGGTGATTTCTTTTAGCATCAGAGCATCTCCATTGCCTTTTGGGGTTCAAATGTTTCTTTTTGTTCTCTTCTTCACTTCACATTTCAAATGAAAATCAAAGGTTCATCTTATCACAAAGAATCTGGTCCAGAAAGATTTAGGCTTTTGCTTGTTTTAGTCAAAGTCAACAGTCTTAAGCAGGGGAGACTTGTCAGGGAGGCCAGTTCTAAGTAACTTCTAAATTCTCTCAAAGGGTGATTTTCCTTTTGCATCAGATTTCAGAAGATCATAGAGAAGAGTCTGTCTCATCAATCTGGGGAATGAATAGGTAGATGCTAACCTCCTTTTCTTCAAGTTGCTCATTCAAAAGCCTGATGTGAAGTAAATATCTATTTTACAAATGACCACCCCTGATGGCTGTGATATGTCACCACTGTAGTTCAGATCTTCAGGGTTCCTTAAAGATTCATACAGTAAATCGTGTACCCAATATGGCATGATTGGGAAGTGGTAAAGCCTGGAAAGGGTTATACCTACTTATGTGTATGTATGTCTGCGCATGTGTGTGTATGTGTGCTTGCATGCGTGTGTCTGTGTATGCATATGTGTGTATGCATGTGTGTGTGCCTGTGTGTGCATGTATGTATGTGTGTGCCTGTGTATGCGTGTGTGTGTGTGTGTGTGTGTGTGTGTGGTGTTGGACATAGAAGTAGAAATGAGACTATGAGAAGGGAAGACAAGTTCTAAGAATATATGACACAAAAGCAGAAGAGAAAGGAAAGGGACCAGCAAATGTGTGAAGAAAAGAACCAGGCAGGGCAAATAAAATATAATGATGGATATATAAAATGTCAATAGTGAAACAAAACCAATTTCTGTGTGTCTTAACCAAAAAAAAAAAAGTCATATATTTTTGTCATTTCTAAATGAAAATCCCCAGGCCTGTCCATTTTGACTATGTTTGTGCTTTGGCTAGACTAGTTCACTTGCCTACAGAGACTAAGCCAGCTCACAGACACGAGGAAAGGAAGTAGACATCACAGTACTGTGTAGGAAATGGTAGATTCTTGTGTATGCTGTCTTTGAAAGGCACAAACTGCAGGTGACAAAACATGCAACTCAGGAACTTCTCTCCTTCCAATGAGGGTACACTTGAACACAGTTGAAAATTCAAGACTCTCAGACCTAGAATCTGAGAGGACTCCCTGCCGTCTCAGTAAAGGTCAGTTGCTGAGACTCACTTCACTTTTGCATGTTTCTCTCATCTTTAACTCTAGCCCTGGGATCATAGTGGATCACTGGTATGCCTCCTTTCATACTGTTGGTTTGTAGCTGAAGAATTGTCTGAGTGGACTTTTGGTGAAAGAGCTCATATGTAAGTGCCCTAGGAAACTGCTTTATTCAAGAAAGCCTTGCTAAAGGGCATTTAAATTAGTGCTGTGCCCACAGTACGCACTGAATAACTACACGGCCAGACAAGGGAAATGAGATGGTTTCATTTCCCAAGACTTTCTCATTCTTCCTTCCTTAGGACACTCTCCTCTAAACCCAGAACAGATGTGTCCAGACCCTGCCTGCTCCTTATAATTTACTACCACTGTACTGTGTTGATGTTAGTGAAATAGCTCATACCCTCTGCTCACTAGGAGCAGGGTTCTGTGCTCCACACCTGGTGTCTGTTGTTTCTTTTGTTGCTCGTAGCAGACCTGTGATACCAGCACACAGTTAGGTTTGAAGAGGGAAAGATTTTCTTTCCTGGACTAATAACGCTCAAGTCATGGCTCTGACTTCAAATGCAGATCTGATTCCAATGATTCTAACTCTGGAAATCATGTCTTCCAAAATAAAAGTCTGCCACGTCCTAGGGTCTCATTGAGGAAAATGACAGGTGAGGGAGGGGTAGAGAAAAAGAGAGAAACAGGAGACCCTGGTTGGCATCCAGCTGCCTCCTCTAATGAAAGTGAGCAGAGACATTTGGTAATGGAGTCTCTGTTGGTTTAGCTCAGAAAGCCTGTGAATAGAGACTGGTTATTCCCTGCTAGACACACACCTTTAATCTCAGGCAGAGGTAGGTGGATATCTGGGTCCTTGGCCAGCCTAGTTCCACAACAGCCAAGGCTGCATAGTGAGACCCTGTCTCAGGAGAAAGACTGGTGTTCTCTTGCACTGGGCATCATACTTTAGAAAGGGGATGAAAATGACAAGAACAGGCTAAGCAAGTGACAAAGCCTACCTCTAAGTAGTCAGTTTACATGTGGCCAAGAAAGCTCTTATTTAAAAAACAATCTTAGTGATTTTGGTTCTTTTGGCCTTCTGATGAAACACATCACATTGTAGCCAGATTAGTCTGAGGACAGTTTTCCTTGTTGCTCTATCCTGCCTCTGTGGCAGAGAATTCTAACAGTAGACTTCATACATTAGATATCAAGAACTCATCCTGGCCTGTCATTGAACATGCAGGCTGTCTTTGAATCTTGTGCTTTGGTGGTGGCCTGTGCTGCGTCATAATCCTCCACCACAGTGCGTGTGTTTTTCATGGCATGTGTGTAGTAAATATGACCGTGTCTCATGCCAGTAACGCCTGCTTGAGTAGTGGTTGAATGTTAGTTAGCCAAGTTGCTTTGTTAAAGCCACAAACGTTGCAAGTAAAATCAGCACACACGGGTGATGGTGCGTATCTGGAGCCTTCTGAAAATAGCTTGCACTTGGGGAGTATTCTGTGGTCCCTGGGTGGGTCAGCAAAGTGGAGGAGAGACAGAGCATTCTGGTCCCAGTTGTCCTGAAAGCTCTTATTGATATGGGATTAGTCTCAGTGGAGACAACTGTGCTGTCACATGGGCATCAGGGCGATGGAGAGGAGTGACTGAGGCCTGTGGGGGAGGGGACTGGCGCTGAGTCACTGGGTTCATTAAAAGGCTACAGAACAGGAGTGGAATTGGAGCATGGCTGGAGAGACCTGCCCCTGAATGGTTCAACCACTATATCTGCTCCCACACCTCGGGTAAGCTAACATCCAGCCCATGCTGAGCAAGAGGAGACTGGAACCTTCAGGTACAAGCTGGGGAGTGGGCTTACTCTCCACAGGTTCAGAGGTCCTGGGTAGGATTAACATGCAGGATCCTAGGTGATCTCAGAGACCAGGCCCCGGTCCTGAACTCTGGCTCTCAATACAGATTTCCTGTCTTGGTGGCTTAAACGTTCTGAGAGGTAAAAATGCATGGATTTTATTAGCAGCCAGCAAATTATATTTTGCCAAATTGGAATAATTTAAAAAGTCATTTTAAAAGTTGGTTGTGAGCTGATGCGGGTGAGAAAAAAAAATCAGGGTTGAGAATATGCTACCTTGTTCTTCATCACACTGTATCGGTAAAAGTGTGAATCTTCTCTACGACTAGAAAAAAATACCATAAACGGTTGGGGGTGGGAATATACTGCTGAGTTCACTGTGCTAGGGACAAAGTAAAAAGCATCTGAGGGACAGGAAATATGGGCAGAAAATCATAAACTAACAAACAGTGTCTTTTCTCTCTAAAAGCGGGAAATTACTTAGTCTTTGCCTTTTAAGTGTAACTAGTGTGTGTGTGACCTTGTGTTAGTGCTAGATGGAGCTAGTGTGTGTGTGCCTTTGGGTTCCCTCCATATAAACTGTAAGCATATCTGAGTGTCAGTTAAAAAATATCCATGCCCTGAAGGGAGTCACAAAGGTAAGCCTATAGACTGACGTTCTCTCTATATGTCTTCTACTGTCAAAAGAGATCAAAAGCTTCTGGTAACTAGAGAAAGCCTTTTAAAGTGAACTCCGAATGTAGGAGCTGCTACTGCCATCAATTGGTTAGTCTTAAGATTAAAACAGCAGCTTCCCGGACTGGGCACACTTTCTTCTCATCTTATAAAAGAAGCTAGTGAAAAGAGCTTTCCCTTTAAGCTGCCTGTGCTCAAGCAGAGGACAGTGGCTCTTTATTTTCCTGCTTCCTCCCCTATGCTTCCTTTATTTGTTTTGCAAAACTGCACATTGAACTCAATTCATCACGGTTGGTTTGTAAGTGTCCAAGGCAAGGAGAGCAGATGACCAAAGGCTTCAGCTACGGAGGGTTAGGAGTGGAGAGGAGAGGTGGAGGTGGCTTGGAATGAATATGAATATATATATATATATATATATATATATATCTGGCAGCCACTAAGTATTGAGAGCAAATGAGGGCACATGAAGAAAACAGAAATGTGGTTACCCCTTGATACTGTTTGTCAGCCCTTTTTAGCTGGAGAGCACCTCATTTTTCTGATCTCAATTAGCTTAAGTGTAAAATTTATTTAAATTTGTTCTGTCTCTCTAGCAGAACAAGATTCTCCCTCAGCAAGGGGGACTGGGAGAGAGGGATGGGTGTCTCAGATATAAATGAAACAACCCTGACTTAATCAACCCTCTGGCACAATTCAATTCTTATTTTAGTGGATAATAACATCTAAACTTTAAGGTGTGAAGCACAAGCCAGAAAGCATTTTTAATATTTCATTCACATTTTCATAAAATTCCTTCAAAAAATGAAAATAGAAAAAGCATCAGCTGTGCCATTCAAGAAATTTGTTTAGCGGAGCTTATAGGTTGTGAGGAGAGCAAAATCAAAAGGACCAGCGAGGAACTGTGGGTTAGGAGTTCATGTGCAGTTGGGTCTTTGGCTTGTAGCAGAGCTGGAAACCAGATCAAAATGGTCCACTGGAGTCTAATTCTAGAATCATGCATACAAAGTGATGCTGGGAACTCTTCCCTGGTGTGCAAGGGGTTTTTAATCTTAGAATTTAACCAAATGCTTCACTGAAAACTGTTATGTTAATACAGCAGTGTATTAACCCATTGCTCACAAGCAGTCAAAGATAATTTCTGATGGAGATCTGCAAGCATGCCCAGAGTTTCAGCCTTCCATTTGCTCAACTGTGTGAGGACCCTGCTAGTTCTGACTTGACCTAGGAAGCTCTGGGAGTGCTTGCCAGTGCCCCCTGATACCTTTGACATGTCTATTTGTTTCTGAGATGGGGTTGTTTGGTTTATATGGCTGAGTAGGTTTGTGTGTGCTTTTTATTTTTTGTTGATAGACAGGCTCAAGCTCAAGGTCTTGCACAAGGAAGACAGGAATTGTACCACTGAGCTACCCCCAGCCACTTCGGCTTCCTTTTATTTTTTTAAACCTTTACTTTGTTATTTTATTTTGTGGGTATAAGTATTTTGTGTGTGTGTGTATATATATATGTATATGTATATGTATATGTATATGTATATGTATATGTATATGTATATATATATGTATATATATATATGTGTGTGTGTATGTGTGTGTGTGTGTGTGTGTAGCACGTACATGTCTGCTGTCATGGATCTGCTGGAGCTGGAGTCATAGTTGTAAGCTGCCATGTATATGCTGAGGATTGAACCTCTAGAGGAGTGCCTAGTGTTCTTAATCATGAGGCCATCTTCAAACACACACACACACACACACACACACACACGCACACACACACACACCCATTTCCCCAGCCCTACCATTTTGTTTGCTTTTTACTTTGGTCAGTCTTACCCTGTATGTCTGTGTGAATATTTGTCTTGGGTAGGGGGCTTGCTGCATTAGTTCCCTGTGCTCTGTGAACCTAGGGTCTCGCTTTGCTAAATGGAACTGGTACATCAGATCTGGGAGAACACTTCTTTGCATTGATCCAAACTGTCTTAGTGTTGGAAAAAACCTTTGCTTCTTGACTTTTGCATTGTTCTGGGGTTAGCCACCCCACACTCCTGTGGAGGCCGTTGGGCAGTGAGGCAACAGGTGAGTCTCCTGCGCAGAAGCTGCTCTTCTACGTCTGGATCCTTGTCCTGGACAAAGCGCCCCTTCCTATGGCTGCAGCCCTCTCTCCCAGGCACTGGTGGATGAAATCACCTTTCCTTTACAATCAGATTCACAATGCTTATCACCTGCAGACAGTGCATTTAATACTGACGATTTAATTTCTTCCTGTCAGGCTTGAAACCTTCTCTTTCTGTGGTGACTTACCTAATTATTTTCTTTTACTATAGCTAGGTCTTGGGTTTGCCCTGCGTGTTTTCCTCCACTTCCCAAACGTCACAGCAAAATACATCTACTTCTTCAGTTTGTCTGTTACCAAATTCTTTCCAGCCCTGCTTGTGAGATGGCCTTTTTCTCTCCAGTTAAGAGCCATCCCTAGTGCCTCATACACATGTGCCCAAATATAAAAACCCTCTTTTATATTATCTTGCATGGCTGTCAGCCCAGTCCTCTTGGGTCTGCTCAATCTATCAATTTCAGCTGGAAGAAGACAGAACCCTCCCCGACCCTCCCCCACCCACCACTTTGGATTGCTGGGCTGTCCCTGGAACATGGCAAAGAGAAGGTGAAGGTAGCCTGGAGGTCTTCAGTGTTGCGCTCTCCTGTTGTTGCTGTCTTAGAGTAGGTGGGGTTAGCCTGGATCTTCATATCATCTGTCAGTCACTGCTCTTGCCTTCAGGCAGTCATCTAGCCTTGGTGCGTAGAAATCTCTTCCCCTGGGATAACCAGCAGCTTTCTCACAACTCACAACATCTTGGGGACACCTGCAAATTCTTGTGGGCCTAGGTTCCTGCTGTAGTATGCCTGCTTTGAATATACCCATGTCCCCCCACGTCCCCTTTCTACCTTAGATAAGGCATGTCTTCTAAGTCTACTAGTGACAGATCCTCATGGGGTGAGGGAAGGAATCCTCATATATAATTTTGTATTTCAATAGACTAGGCATATTTTGTCTATCCAGTGTGCTTCAATTCCAGATTAAGGACCCAAGTGGCCTTGAGATGTGGGGATTTATCTAACTAGAACATATATTGTAGATTGCATGGGAAGGGGCCCACTTCTGTTCTGTGGCTTGTAGTTTCATGTCTTTACTGCTGGACCTCGAGTGAGTGGAACCAGGGTAAGTATGGCCTTTGCTCACATCCCACTTACCACTGGTCCATATAAAGCTCTTTCTATCTAATTGCTCTACAAATGACCCTTGAGAGTCTGCCTCCAACACAGAAAGCACAGTGTAACCACACTTACCTATGCCTGTCTGAATCTAGCTTTCGGCTTGGGCCCCTGTGTAGCCTCTCTCCCAACCACTATGCCGTTTGCATGTCGCGTGTTCATAGATAGTTGTGTCATAACAATGAATTTCTTCCCAATGAAGGCCGGTTGGGAAGTTACCTACTTCCTGACTTACCTCTTTAGTTCGCAAATTGTCTGAAGTTGGTTTGTTTTGATCATTCATGTCTGAACATCTACTCTACCTTGGGTGTTAAGGTGGCCAGGGAAGACAGAAAATGACAGCCCTGCTGCCTTTCAACCCAGAGGGAAGGTTCAAAACACTTCCCAGTCAGAAGATTAGATAGGCAGCCACAAACTAGCCAAGCAGCCTTATGTCGATAGATAACAGCATCAGACTTACAGAACACTATGAGAAAGGAAATCTACAGTGTTCTACTGTTCTTGTCATCCCTTCCTTAAAAGGGTGTTCTGCTGCAAGAGCAAAGACCCCCTTTGTTTCACAGGCCTGTAGCCCATACATGTACACAGCACATGCATCTGGGTGTGAGTCCATTAATGTGACATGATGACAGATAAGAAGGAGTTTATTCTTGCCTACTGTAGCTTTATTGAAGGCTCCTCTAAATGTTGACCATCTTAAGTAAGCAATTTGTATCTGGTTGAGACCTGGAGTGAGGTGAATTCTGCGTGTGCTTCTTGACGTCCACCCATGGGTGTTGGCAGAGGTTGTTCCTTCCTGGCGTTTGATGCTGGGTAATGGCAAGAACTACATGAACACCCTTCTTCATACTGCCTGCTTAAGGTGCTGCTCTGGTCAAGAACTGATGGAGACGTTCTCCTGAGATCTGCTACCATCTTCCCACCAAGAGTGAAGTACATGCTGCTCTTGATTCTGGCCTTCTTTGCTGTTCCCTTCAACAAACATTTAGATATACTTAGTCCACACTGCATGCTGGGAAAGCCCATGACACAACCGCCATGTCAGATGAGTGTGGATGCTGTTTAGCTTAGTGACCCGGTTTTACTCAGAGTTAAATGTTACTCTTCTGAGTAATGGAGCTACCAGCCTGGTTGTGACATCACTGCTAAATTCAGATAAGTAGAGGTCCCCCACCCAATTCTTCTATGGGTCAGTACTGGACATCTCACCAGTTATTCAGCAGTAAGCTTCTCAAAGGCATTTTCTGTGAAGTCCTGCACAAGCTGTGGATAAATTAGCACCACGTTGTTCTGCTGGGTTCTTGAATCTCTGTGGCAAATTCAAGACATACTTAGTCATTTGTCAAACATAACTATTTTGCTGTTGTTCCCTACTTCGAAAACCAGAAAAAAAAAATGATGTTTATTTTTCTTTGTGGGTTTAAGATTACAGAAGGAGTTCTTAAGCGGCTGGGCAGTTTTACCCAAGTGCTATTTCTGTAATAGTGTCACTGCTATTAGTGGAATTCTGTAAACAACGATCCTCAGGTATGGATGACTGGAAAAAAGACTACCCACAAAACACACTTTTAAAAAATTCTTTAATTTTTTTTTTACAGTCTAGTGTTTATCCCCTGTCCCAGTCCACCATCTAACTGTTCCATATCCCACTCCTCCCCACCCCATCCTCCAACACCCATCTCCAAGAGGATGTCTCCACCACACCAGACCTCCCTGGGGCTCCAAGTCTCCCAAGTGTTAGGTGCATCTTCTATGACCGAGTCCAAACCTGGCAGTTCTCTGCTGTAATTGTGCCAGGGGCCTCATATCAGGTGGTGTATGCTGCCTGGTTAGTGACTCAGGGTCTGAGAGACCCTGGGGGTCCAGATTAGTTGAGACTGATGGTCTTCCTATAGGGTTGCTCTCCTCCTCAGCTTCTTCCAGGTTTTCCCCAATTCAACCACAGGGTCCCCAGCTTCTGTTCATTGGTTAGGTGCAAATATCTGCATCCAATTCTTTCAGCTGCTTGTTGGGCCTCTCAGAGGGCAGTCATGCTAGGCTCCTACACAAAACACACTTGTAGAAAAGTAAGAAGTGTTACCTGTGTAGTATTTTGGTTAATCATTCTTTACAAGGGAACCACATTAAAGGAGGAAGTTCTGTATGTATAACATTCATGAAAACAGATCCATGTGGCCCCATAAATGGAAATGCGCTTGTGTACACATGAAGAGCAGAAATGAAAAAGAATACAATGGATGTAGAATTAAATGTAGAAAATGTTTTAAATATGACAAGACACAAAGCTTGGTATTTCCAAATATGAAAAACTTCAAATTAGGAGGGGCCATGACTAGAGAATAGATCAGTGCTTGGTGACAATAAATCTGCTAATTCTATAAGTAGAATGTAGATGGACTATTTTCAACGATTCCCTGTTCCAGTCCTCAAAGAGCTTGATCTTATCAGAGCATTTGCTGAATGATGGTCCTCCTAAAGATATCTACAGCCTAATCTCCAGACATGAGTGAATGTGGGGACAGACATGAATAAAATCCCTAAGATGGCAGATTAGATTGTGTTGTCTAGGTGCCTTTAATGAAAAGGGTCCATGGAAGAGAGAGTCAGAAGAGTCAGAGTTGAAAGAGAGAGATGTAGTGCTGGGGTTTGAAGATGGTGTGCTGCTGGCCCTGAAGGCAGAAGAGGAGGTCACAAATTTAAGAATGCTGGCAGCTAGAAGACACAAGACAACACATGCTTCCCCTGGAGCCTCCCATGGGAGCCCTGCCTTCTAGCCCCTCAATTTTGTCCCAGGGAAAGCCATTTCAAGGTGTCTGACCCCCAGAGCTATAAGATCATAGCCACGTGTTGCTTGAAGTCTTCAGAGCCTGGCCGTTGGTATTACAGCAAATGGAGACTAACATGGAGCCTGAACTTTAAGACTGTATTCTGTTTTCTTCAAGTAATTATGTCCTTGTCTGACTGCAATTGTATGCTTTAGGTATCATGTCTGGTGTTCTCAGAAACCAGCAGGAAAGATGGTAGAATTTCCACTATACAAATAAAGCACAAGTTGCAGAGGCCCTACATTACAAAGTTAGTGTTAAAGCTAGGATTCCATCTGGTTTCAATAATGCTGAGGTGTATTCTCTCTCTCTCTCTCTCTCTCTCTCTCTCTCTGTCTCTCTCTCTCTCCATATGCTGAATTTTAAATGATTTGAGATATAACTGATATTTTTGCTTCCTCCCTAGTTCATATATATAATATATATAATCTTATGTTCCCTAATTCATACACATACACACACACATGCTCATACACATAACCTTATGTTCAAGAAGAGGAAAACCAACCTTAGGCAAACATTGGTTTCTTGTCTCTCGTTTTCTCCTCATTGCCAACAGAGTCATCAGAGGGTCTCTTTTCCTGGGAGGGAAGCCTTCGCAAGTGCCATTTTTGGAGATATGCTAACAGATGACCCTTAGTTGGTATAGTAGCTCTTGCCTATAATCTCAGCATTTAGGACTCTGAGGTAGGAAGAAAGCAAATGTGAAGCCAGTCTACAACAAGACCCTGTGTCATAGACTAACAAGCATGTCTTGTCAGTCTATCTCAAGATATTGTTTTCATTATCATCCCATGAAAGTACCTGTTTAGGACCAGTGGGTGAATGACAGGGGTGTGTGGAACTGGGCCCCTTGTCACATGAAAAGTGCTATATCGGTCCTCTTCCTTTGTAGAGAATGATGGCCACAATGAACTGCCCTATAATTGTGCTCTGTCACTTTATGCAATCTGTCTAAACCTTTTTGCATTCTGTCTAGATACTTTTCACTCAAACAAAACCAAAACCAAAAAGAAGAGAAGGAAAGAAAGGAAGAAAGAAAGGAAGAAACAAAGAAAGAAAGAAAGAAAGAAAGAAAGAAAGAAAGAGAAAAAAGAAAAAAAAAGAAGAGCAAACACCCAATCATGTCTCACACTTGTTTACCCTGATTTACACACAGTGTGGCTCAGGAGTGAGGAGGTGTTAGGAAGGGACTCTACCACCAACACTAGGCCACTGGAGAGCCCTCTACCATCATCATCCTCACTGTCCTTGCTCTGTCACTCCTCTGTCCATTTGTCCTTCCTGGGTCCAGCTTTGGGCTTCTACAGAGAAAATATGTGGCCCAGAAGAAAGGCCTTCTGAGTGCCTGTGAATGCAGTGTTGTCCCAAGGCCCTGTTTGTCATGGTGACCACTGGTGTTCTTGGACAGACTGTGGCTACAGGAATTGATGAGGAACCCCTTATTATTCTCTGAAGGGACAGTAGGGAAGGAGAGCAGACAGGCCAAGGCTGGACTGATAGAACCTAGATGCCCAAATACAGGGGAGGTAGGGTCAGAAACATGATTCATAAGATAATGTGGACGCTGGTGGGGACAAGCCAAGTGTCCTCTCTTGACAGCTGATGACAGTAATAAATAGAAAGAAACCAGTAGCATGACAGATAAACAGCCTTCCCTTCTGCCTGTGACATTGGGGAAGTAAATGCCACAGCAGGTGACTGTCATTTTTTCACTTGATGGCTTCTGCTCATTTCACAGTTTTCAACCATCTGCAGAGGACAGGCCCTGCAGCCTGTGCAGACACCTGGCTATGCCATGCCCTCCTTATAATCTCTGTCACCCATGTCACAGGCCCTTGGCCTGGTCCTGAGGTTGGTATGTATATGATGAGAGGGCTGTGTTCAGAGAAACCTTTCTGCCTTTCTGCCCTGAGAATTCTGTGTGTGTGTGTGTGTGTGTGTGTGTGTGTGTGTGCGTGCGTGCTCGCGAACGTGCTCTTACCACTGTTCTTTGCCTGTGCAAGCCAGGAGACATTCTTCCTAAAGGAACAGCTGCTTGCCTCTGGTCACAGCTGTTTTCCAGTTCCAGATGCTATGATGTTGGACTATTGGATGTTCTATTGGCAGGACAGAGTCTATGTCTGCTGCTTACCCCACCTGGACTAGCTGTTATGTCAGTTTGGTTGGTTTTATCATCAGAAGAAAAGCAGACAGCTTATAGCTTTTCACTCTCTAGCCATGGTTCAGAAGTATTTCCCTTGTGGGTTTTGTTGTCTTTGCCTGTTTTGTTTTGTTTTGAATGTGCCTTAATCTCTAACCATTTCCCCATGGCATTCTGATTCTAAGAGGGTCTTCCAACACTTAAGTCCCACAGCCTTTCCTTTCTCTATGTGATCTGTTCTCTTCACCTTGCTGGTCAAAGAGCTAGGAGAACAATTGCCTGTTACCCCCACTCGCTGTCATCCTTCTCCGTAGGCCTGTTAGCCCTTAACAGAAACAAACCAAGTAGCTTGTCAAAGCCTTCATGACTTGGAAGAGCCTTGTTCCATCTCCTCAAGTTTATATCACCTCATCCAAACACAGTGGCATTAGAGCACCTTACAGTCTCAGTGTGACTAATCCTGTTACAGCTGCTACATGCTGGCTAGCTTAAGGCTTTATAGACACTTTAGCACATGTGCAGTTGCTAGTAACAGATTCAAGGTGGAGGGGTGATGGGCTGAAGGGGATGAGGCTGGATCCTGTAGGCTGTTGTCATTTCCTGAGTGCCCTATTAGACCAGTGTTCCAAGAGACCAGAGTGGCTGTTAAGATAACCTGTCTCCTGCAGGAACCCAACCGTGATGCTATGGGGATGCCTCTTTATGTGTGATGGCGCAATTAAGGCCATAGCTAGTAATAATCGAGTTACTGATTTTTTGACAGGGAATTTGACATCTATTCATGTCCTGAACACAAAGTGTTTCTGTTTTCAAATTGTGTAAGATGATCCTATCAAGGTGGAAGACCTCTGTGTTAGTCAGGTTTTCATTGCTGTGATAATACCTGAGGAAACCAATTCAGGGGTTCTTGATCTGGCTCACTATTTCAGACATTAGCTGGCCCCATTGTTACTTGGTCTTGATGAGACAGAACACTAAGAAGAGATGTTAGCTCATGGCAACAAAGGAGCTGGAGAGACAGGAAAGGACCAGGCAGATGTCCTACCCACCAAAGGCAAGCCCCAAGTTATTTCCCTTGAACAGTGCCTACATTCTGGTGATACATCCATCTATGAATGTATTGGATCCATTAGTGAAGTTACAACCAGTCATCTCTCCAAAATCTCATTGGCAACAGAGCCTTTAACACTGTGGTTCTCTAACTTCTTAATGCTGTAACCCTTTAATACAGTTCCCCATTCTGTGCTGACTCCCAACCATAAAATTATTTTCCTTGCTACTTCCTAACTGTAGTTTTGCTACAATTATGAGTTGTCTCAGGTGATGCTTGTGACAGGGTCATCTGACAACCCCTCACCCCTGGGGTTGGTCACGATGCACAAGTTGAGAACTGCTTCTTGAACACATGAGCCTTTGCAGGAGAATACTTAGATTTAAATTATGGAACAGTCCCTCGGCACTTTGGAACCAGCTGCTTATGTGTTTCATGTATTCTTCGGGAATTTATAAGGCAGTACAACATAGTCAGTGGATGTAGGGCTCAGAGTTACCTGCTTCTAAGTCAGTCAGAGGGATCTCGGATGATCTGTCTAGTTAACTTCTCTGACTAGTTGTCCTGAGCTCAACAGTCAACAGGCTTTGATAATCTAGAATGGCCATCCCTGTCAACTGTCAACTGGTCCTTCTAACCACTTCTCTTCTGTGTAAAAGTAAAATAAATGAGCATTTCAAGGCTTTTGGAGGTCAAGGAGGTGGTCTCCAGTTAGTCTTTCACCAAGTACAATGGAAGGCCTCTGAGCTGTTGTTGTACCAAGGTGAGGTCCCTGGTGGTCCTTGGGTTAATGTTAGATTGTTACGTGAAGGTTGGTTTGATGTTTCTTGAGCTAGAAGACATGACAATTTGTGCTGAATGTTTCTTTTGCCTTGCTGGATGCTTCTGCAGCTTTGTGTAACACATTCATTATATCTCTGTCTCTATCTATCTATCTATCTATCTATCTATCTATCTATCTATCTCAGCCTAGTGGACATGACAAGCCTCATGTCTTGGAAGGGATCCTCTCTTAAGGCCTTACCTTCAAAAGCCTTCCTTGCATGGAGTTTATCTTTGTCCAATGAACAACATGGATTTCCTTTCTCACATTTATCTGTTTTTACATATCCATTGCTCATCTGTTTTAACACCTGAACTATTCTTTGGTCTGCTTTTATAGTTAAGTGAGCTTGGAATTGGCCTGAGCAAAAGGCTTTTGAGGTAGTAGGTGTTGGTTTCTGTCTCTTCCACTAGCCAGTCCTATGGCCCTGGGCACATGACTCAGCTTTTGACTCAGTCACCTCCTACTTACAAGAGTGTGATGTTTAAAAGGGACATGTGAACTTGTGCTTCATTGCAGATAACATCAGATGGCTTTTCATGCCATAACCCTCTGTAAGATATTTGTCACTTGATTTCCTCTCATCCCTGTTGTGTTTTATGGGGAGGGGGAGGGGAGGGGGAGGGGGAGAGAGGGGGAGGGGGAGGGGGAGGGGGAGGGGGAGGGGGAGGGGGGAGTAGTTCTAATGCACCTAGCTCCTACCTCATACTTGGTAGTAGGAGACTCAAGCTGTTGCTAGGTTGGGCAGAGCCTAGAGAAATTGCTATTGCTACCTCTGCTTTGATGTTGTTTGTAATGCATACTTCCTTAGTGAATATGCAAATGTAAATCCTGTGTCCTCTTGAAATTTACTTACTACACAAGGTCAACACTACAGCCATGCCCCTGTAGCCTGTGGTCATCCTTAGGAGCTGTGTGTATTCTAACTGTGTGTAAAATAGTCTGGTAGGGCCTGAAGTTGTGGTTCTTGTTACCTACTACCTAGAGTGCTTCAGACAATTTGAGTTCGTTTTGATAAACAGAAGAATTTAGTTCGTTCTCTAGCCCTTGTCCTATAAAGCTTGGCCACACCCAGGTGTGGCTACCAGGAATTTGTAGCAGCTGTGGGGAGGCTTGCAGATAACATGACCAAGCTGCCACTGATTCTGGCTCTATTTGTTATTTCAGCTCCCATCTGAGGCCCAGACCTCTTTGGCGCTAAATAATGCATGGCCCCTTTTATATCCCATCTCAAAGCTGGGGCTGGGAGGCTCCTTTATGGCTTGCTTTCCTTACTCCTGCTTGCACATTCTATGGAATGATAATGGGGGGGGGGTGTCACACTGCAGGAGGGTCACATACCAGACCTGCTGATGGTCCTCTTGCTAACTAACATCTAAGAATGTAGAAAAATTTAGAAGGGCTGCTGCATATGGCAGGATGCCCTAATTTAGTGTGGCTTAACAATAATTTCTCCTTGAGAAAGAACTCATCTGGTTTTTGAGGGGGGCGGGGGGGCGTGGGTCAGTAATAGGTGTACATGTATGTTTTTGTTAGTGTGTTCTATTACTGTCTTTTTACCAAAATTTGGGAGTCCTAGGACATGGAACCCTTCCCTGACTAACCCATGAAATATGCTGGGTTTCTTTGATCCTCAAAACAGCTAGTGATTGGAGGATTTTTTTTTTCTTCAT
This sequence comes from Arvicanthis niloticus, assembly GCF_011762505.2. Classification (NCBI taxonomy): domain Eukaryota; kingdom Metazoa; phylum Chordata; class Mammalia; order Rodentia; family Muridae; genus Arvicanthis; species Arvicanthis niloticus. Next base: position 43,167,656 of record NC_047671.1, read on the forward strand.
CTTTAGTGGCAAATCCGCAGTGGCAGTACCTTATAACGAAACAGAAGAATTCCCAGGGTCCCAGAGCCAGGACAAAGTAATTTAGTGACGAGTCCTGCTTTACATGGATTCAGAAGCCATGCTTTTGACCACCCCACAATGTATGCTTTCTTATTTGTGGTATTACCACAGTTTGAGGTTTTTGTTTTGCTTTTTAAGTTTTAAAATATAGAAACTTATGGCTGGGAAGATGGCCCAGTGACTAAAGAGCATGTTCTGCTCTTCTACAGGACCTGAGAAAGAGTTCTCAACATCTCTGTTTGGCTGCTGACAACTGCCTATATTTCTAGCTCCAGGGAATGGTACACCCTCTAATGATACCTGCATTCATGTGTACACATCCAGACACAAATACACATAAAGTAAAAAAATAATAAAAAAAAAAACTATCCTTAAAATACAGGAGTTTTTTTTTATTATTATTTTTTTAAAGGCTATCTAATTTCAGTAAGGAGACTTCAGAGTCAGCTATGAGACGGAGATGATGTTGCTAGTGACCTTGACAGATACGTAGGGATAGAAAGGTTTGGCTTTAATATCAGCAGGAGTAGATGTGGCTGGGTAACTATACTTGAAAGGGAGAAGAAAGTCTAGCAGTGACGGGCAGGTGAGAAGTGGATTAGAATCCATAGGCAATAAATGTGCAAATACCATGGGATCAGGTGTTGAGGGGCATTTAAGATCCTATGTAGAGGCTAACACTTCTTAAAATTCCTCTAAAGCAGGGTTTCTTCGGGACTTCTGTCATGGGTCTGCCCTGTGTCCTTACTGTTGGGTGCCAGGCAGCCATGTCTCTAGCACCCTTTCTGTGCCTTGTATATTGAAACCAAGAATGTTTCACTATAGACCAAATGTTCCCTGGAAGGAACAAATAGACCCATGGTTGAGAACAACCGCCCCCAAATATAGCATGCTTAGAACCTTGCAACAAGTAGTGATGGCCATAGTGACCCTCTAAAGGGCGTGTAACCATGGTAACCAGGACCTAGTGCTTTTCTCTTGAGAGCTGCATATATTTTCTACTTTTTTCACCAGTTTATCAAGTGTTGGTCTTAAATATTAAATTTTTATTTACATCATGTAAATGTAGACAGGAGACCTAGCTCCTTGTCTGGAATGCCTGATACCATAAACTCCATCCCCAGAACAATCAATCAATCAATCAATCAATTAGTTAAAGGCATCGCTGTAGGGCAGACTTTACACCTGCTAAGGCCTCATAGAACACCAGGCTTTTGATTTTGTTTAAAAGGACATGGTGTTAATTAAGGAAGATGAGGGCAGTGGCCAAAGGAAGAAGCCACCTTCATTGCTAATCCAGTGTCGGACACCATGTCTGATAAAGGTTTGGGGCTGCCAGAGTTCAGGTTGCTTAAAGACATTTTTGGAACCCAGTTTAATGTTAAATTCATTCATATTTAACACAGTCTCCAGTGGGTAGACAAGGCTGTCAGGCAAACAAAGCAAGGTTGGTCAGTCGCCTCCTGAGCCTCATTAATCATGCTTTCTGAGAGTTTTATTGGCACATACTCTGAAATCCAGTACACTGTCTGGACTGCCCTTGGTTTAAGAAGCAGCCAAGGTACAGAAACTGAACCATTTGAAGTAAGATAGAGTCAGGTCACTAGTCACGAGAATCTATTTTGGGGACCCCCTCCCCCCCAACACACAACCTGAGTATCTGTAGCTCCCATCAAACCTAAGCACTGGGTTTACACATTGCTGGCCACTCTGTCAGCTCTTCCTTGCAGAGCAAAAGAAGTCTATTCCTTGATTTTGATTCTCCTGAGTGCACTTATTAGTCATTTTAAAAAATGGGATTCTCAGCCTTCAAACTGTCTCTAGATGTCCAGAGCTCAGGCAGCAGAGCCCCACCCTTGCCACTAGCCCCACCCCCTGCCACTAGCCCCACCCCCTGCCACTAGCCCCACCTCCTGCCACTAGCCCCAGCTTAATTCGGAATGAACTTAGTGTGAACTAGAATTCTTAAATCTTGTTGATATGTTCTACTGTTGAACCATATTTCTTTCTTGGCCTTGCAGTAAATTATTTTAGCATGCTTGGAGATGTCAGCAACTCCTGCTCAACTGAAGTCGGTAAACTGTTAGTTCCTCTACGTGGTCCGAGATTGGTGCAGAGCTGTAAAATTTTGGAATCCTAACACTAGACTATTTGGGATGTCAAACAAACTGGATGGTCTCTTCTCGGGGACCTTTCTTTGGGGGTCAAGTCTGTGATCACAGAAGGGTCCTTTTTGCTGTTAGAGCCATGCGTTATTTTCTGCAGGTCTATGGAGCTATTTTCTCCAGCCTTCCCAGAATCCCTAGTATCCCAGAGAACAAAAGCCTCATCTTGGAGACAGCGTACAGTCCGGGATTCGGTGTAGATGAAATCAGCCCCATTTCATGTCCTCCTCATAAAAATGAGGTCTCAGCCACACGGAGAGGCTGTGGTTTTCAGGCCCAAGATTTGTCTCAGGCTGGTAATATGGGAAGGTGTGTGGTTGCTGGGTCTTTCCTGGCTCTTTCTTTCACAGAAGAACTTTCAGCTAAAGAGCCTAGGGGATAAGGTTTGGGTTTGCACCTGGGTAGAGGCTCTGACAGTGGTATTTTCTTTGTTTTAGTGTTACTATCAGGATAACATTGACTCCTTTATATAACAATAACATTGTTGGCCTGTCTGCCTTGATTCTTGGTAGAGAATTCTAGAGTTGGATGACTGAGTTGTAACTGTCAGTTGACTATTCTGTCAGTGTTAGCTAAAGGTTTTATACAAAAGTTGTCTTTGGGACTTCCATACATACTTGCCTCATACCTGGCTGTCTCTTCTTTGGTTTTATTTCACTAAAAGCCTTGTGACCCTCAATCTCTACATGGTTATAGAAACTCAATAGTTAGGAAAACCATGTACCACTAAATCACTAAAATAAAGTTTTATAACTTGGAGTAAATTTTCTTTCATATTCTTTGGAACCAATCCAGGAAAAGAAACTCTTGTTTCTCAGGAAACAAACAAAACAAAAAACCAACAAGATGGTTAAATTTGCAAGGAGGGTGTGGAAATTTTAAAATCTCACACCATACCTTTCTAAAAACAATCTTAGAAATGTAACAGTGAGTTAAGAAACTGGATTACCCTCCCCCCACCCCAATTGTAGTCTGGGTAAATTACTGATTGTATCCAGATCTATTTCTACAAATGCATGGTGCTAATAAGTGAAGAAATACTATGTTAAGAGCAAACTGTAGCATTATGAGATTTTATGTCTTCAGAAGACCATTCAAAAATTTAATCCAGCAGTCTCCTCCTGTGGAGGGGTACAGATGGACTTTGACACTGCTGAAGATGAGTTGAGACTTGTAAAGATGGAATCGAGACAGGGGGCAAGGGAGTGTGGAAACATCTTGAATAACTCATCTCCTGCCGTTCCTCGTTCCTCGTGGTTCTAGCTTCCTGATAGTCCTATCTGCCTGGACTCTTCTTGGACCTCTGTGCTTTCAAGGTGGGGATTTTTAAACTTCACACTTCTCCAGATGTAGGTCTAGCTCCAGGAAGGTCATACTCTGGTGGGCAGTACGGAAGGTAGTATTCCTACCCACACAGCTATGGCTAGATTATAATTTGTGGCTGCAGATGAATGTACCTCTTCAAGCTGGTTCAGTGCTAAAGCCCTGTGGGGAGCTCAGGCCCCTCCTATGGGCAAAGAGGGGCCATTTACTGTATGCTACTAACATTTTACTAGGGACATAACATCAATTCTACACTTCTTTCTTTTGAGATAGGAAAGAACTTTCTGAAGGATGGTCTGACAGGTCCTTTCTGACCTGGCACCTAAAGGAAGAAGAAGAAGATCTGCCTCAAGGAAAAAGCTGGAATTTAGAGAATGGCATTAGGGAAGAAAATGTTCTCTGCCTCTTCTCCCAGCTTAAATGTTTCCAAGTTCTGTGAATTAGTGCTCTTCTCTCAGGAGTGTGAAGATCTGCACTTTGGCTCACCTTCTAAATCAATACGAGTAAGGAGCAGATGGTCTGCTGAGAGGCCCAGAGCACCATCTGCAAAGACCCATCATCCAGCAGTTGTGTACCCTGGGTAAATCATTCAGAGCTTTCATTTAAGCTCTTCTGCACACCTGGACACTCCTCCCCCACACCCCCATCTCTCATTCTCCCTACCTGTTGAAATCCAGCTTCCAAGCTCATTTCTAAGAAAAACCTTCTTAAATCATCTCCAGTGGGCACTGCATCCATCTCTCCTGTGCTTCCTTTGGCAAGCTGTTGAGCCTTTGCTGACCACATGCACCAAACTGAAAGAAGGAAACCTAGGAGTTCACCATCAGGTGTAGAGATTAGCATGTGTCTTAGGGTTTTTATTGCTGTAACACAACACCATGACTAAAAAGCAAGTTGGGGTGGAAAGGGTTTATTCTGCTTACACCTCTACATTGCTGTTCATCAGAGAAGGAGATCAGGGCAGGAACTGAAGCAGGGCTGGAACCTGGAGGCAGGAGATGATGCAGAGACAAAGGAGGGATACTTTTTACTCACTTGCTCCATGTGGCTTGCTCAGTCTGCTTTCTTATAGAATCCAGAACCACCAGCCTAGGGATGGTACCACTCACAATAGCCTGAGCCCTCCCACATCAGTCACTAATTAGCAAAATGCCTTACCTATGGACCTTATGGAGGCATTTGCTCATTTGAGGTTCCATCCCTTCAGATAACTCCAGTTTGTATAAAGATGACATAAGACTAGCCAGGTCAGCATGACCCCCCTCCCTTTTATTGATTGCATAATGTAGGGAGTTACAGTTGTTTCAGATTTCCATGTAAGTGTTTTATACAGTTTTTTTTTTTTTTTTTTTTTGAGATCTTGTCTTGAAATTAGGACACTGTCTTAGTTTTTTACCTCCATCAATTGCAGAATGCCTATTCCTCTATAAATACTTGATAAGTATATTTTGAATTAGTATGTCACTTACCATCAAGTTAGCAAAAGATAATGTGTGTGGGTGTGGGTGTGGGTGTGTCATTTTCCACTCTATGATACTAGGCCTGGCTCAAGTACTATAATAGAACAACAAGCTGGCAGAGGTCACCCTGTGAGTTTTCAATGAGAAGACAGCATAGTGTATGAAATACAGATCAGGCTGCTCTCTTTCTTAAAACTAGTCCCCCCCTTCTGTAGAACCTAAATCCACAGGTAAGGAATAACCCACACTGAGCTGACAGGAGGAGGGCACATCTCTGTCTTGTTTCTGCCACAGAGCCTATGTGAGGAGGAGCAGAGGCTGCTGCTGAGCCAACAGCACAGCTGACAAGGGGCTCAGAATGTGGGCCACAGCCACCGTCAATGGATGTAGAGCCTTTTATCTTTCATTTTGGCTTGGGAGACTTGACTTTTACATTTGAAGAAGGCATCTACCCAGACCAATGAGTTTTAATTGTGATTTGCCTTTTGAGAGTACATGCTGCAAGCTGAGTTCCTCATATTTGTTAGCTATGTTAACTGTTTCCATTGGTTTATAAACATTGATGCAATTCAGTGAATTCCCCTGGATCCATTTCATCTTATATCTCAGAGAACTGAGGCTGGAGAAACAGAGTGAACTTTGACCCAACTTTTATGACAGTACTAGCTGAAGCTCCTGTACCTTCTCTCATTCTTGTTCAGTTTTACAGTCACAGATGTAAGCCAACAGTAGGAGAAATGAATTGTCTCAACTATGAGAATGTGGGTTTTTAAAGGCACTGCGGTATTGATGTAATCAGTTTGGCAAGTTGAAAGTTTTATTAGTTTGACTACATTATACATGACTTTTTGGAATGCTATCAGTATAAATTGCTAGCAGTGCAAATGATGCTTTACAAAGTAGAATCCTGAATTGGGGGTCAAGAAGGACATTAAATGACTTTACAACCTTATAATTTAATTTTTCTTGTTAAAAATGTAATTTGTAGCTATCATATCAAGGCTCTCTAAAGGAACAGGATGGACAGAGTATATATACATACCCTCCTGGGATTTACTAGGCTGTCTTATATGATAGGTTCATATATGCCCCAATTTCATGGGGTATTGAACTGGGATCAGAAGACCTGGAAGAGAGAACTGGAGGACAGGGGACACAAAGAACGAGTGGCTTGTCTATAGTCTGATCACACAGGGGTTATATACACATAGAAGCAGGCAGTATGTGAGGAAGGGGATGACACAGGAGCATAGGTGTTCTCAGGGGGAGTAAAGATATCTTCCAGAACAGGGTATCAGCTGGGTGAAGAAGCAGAGAACAGATCACTATGACGCTGTCTGTGACTCACTTGTTTCTTATCTAAGCTGGTACTATCCACCAAGGCTACCTATCCACAAGGTCTATGACTATCCAGGCCGGTAGTTTTCCACCAAGGCTTCCTGTTTACAAGATTTATATCTATCTGTTCTAAGGGCAGTGTTTTTCCACAAAGACCAAGACTTTGTGAGCAGTCATGTATGTCTAACTTAGGCTTATGGCTGATTTTAGGCCTTCAGTGTATAAGCAAGGCTGCTCCTGACACATATAATTCAACAATGGCTGTCTCACACAGGTGTCAACAAGAATCCAGTAGTTTTCCCACAGAGGTTGGATGTTGAAACAGTCCCAATCTGGAACTGATGTCCTGGAGCAGTGGTTCTCAACCTTTTTAATGCTGTGACCCTTTAACATAGCTCCTCATGTTGCGGTGATCTCTAACCAAAAATTATTTTTGTTCTTATTCCATAACTGTAATTTTGCTACTGTTATAAATTGTAATGCAAATATATTTTGGAGATACAGGGTCTGCAGCTGAGTTTCGACCTACAGGTTGAGAACCACTGTCCTAGATGATTCCTGTAGTCTATGTCTGGAGCCAGAATAAACTAAATGTAATGTCAGTGAAGGAATTCAGTAGCAATAGAGGTACATGGACTTGCCAATGAAAGCCAAAACAAACAAACAAAAAGCAAACGTTTGTTTCCTAAGCTGGGTAGTGTTAGCATTTGCCTCCAGTCCTCAGGCAAAGTTTGAAGCCAGCCTGGTATACAGAATGAGCTCTAGGACAGCCAGGGCTACACCGAGAAAACTTGTCTCAACAAAACAAGACAGAAATAAAGTTTTCTTCTTCCACATGTTCTTTTATCTGGGCTGTTGTCAGAAGGCGCCATCCCCATTTAGAGAGGGTCTCTCCACTTCAAATAACCTGAACAACAAATCCCACATAGAAATGCCCAGTGGCTTGCATCTGAGTAGATTGAAGATCCAGGCAAGCTGGCAACCATGATTAACAATCACACATAAAATCTTTCAAAAGTCATAAGAATATTAAAAGAAAAACTAGCTGGGATCTCTCATTGACATATACTTAATGCTTTAACAGTTTATTGTATAGAGAAAAATTGATCCTCTTTATGCTGCAGAATCCTAACGTGTAAGCATGTATATATTCTTTTCTTGTAAGGAAAGCTGAAATTTATCATGAGCGCTTTTTTTCACTGGAGATAGGGGAGCTTGTCACCTAGCTGATCATGGTACATATCTGTAGCTTAAAGTTGAAGAAAGAGTGAGTTCTTTCTTTAACCTAGATGACTATTCCTCTCACCATCTACCTCAGTCTCACCAAAGAAGCCAGATCAGGGTTGAAAGTAGAGGTATTAGGAGAAGGGGAGAGACGAAAGTGCTGCCAGTGAGCAGTAAAGCAGAGTTTCACAAGTGGGTTCCCTTTGCAACACATTCTATTCATTTGAACCATGTTGTATTTATTTTGCTACATTGGATTCTGAGCTGGAAGAACCAATTTGAACACTTGAAATGTGTGATGTTGTTAAATTGAAAGCATGGGAGACAGAACAACAATAACAGCAGCTGCTCATAGAGGTAACGCTGGAGGAGCTAGGATTTGACATGCAAAGCCCTACTTTTTGTCCAAGGGGATGGGCCTCTGGTTGATGCTCTCCAATTTTTTCGCTCCACAAAACGCGCAGTTTCTAATAGAGGTATTGATGTTTGTCCGCAAATCCCAAACTGGAGTGCATGTATTTGTGTGCAATTGATTAGTAAATAAGATTTCCTTTGATTTTCCTCTCTGAGGAGGGACAGGGCGAGCCAGTCACTTCTGAGCGCCAAGCTCTGTCTTGAAATGGTTCTCCCGGTTTCCAGTAGCCAGCATACTTGCCTCTAACAGCATTTGAGAAGACAAATGCTCCTGTGCTAGGCTGCAAATGGATTAAAGCCATGCTGATCCTCATCTGTCAGAACAATTAACATGAGGGAAACACTTGCCCTACTTACAGCAGATGGGGGAGGGGAGGACGGGGAGCTCCATGGTGTCGCTTATAAGATTAATGTGGCCCATAGGGCAGCAGAGAGCACTGGATTTATTTTCTGAGCATTACATGGATTTACAGGGATGACAGCAGCGGCTAAAAGCATGGACTGTGTTCCTAAAGGGTTTCTGTAGGGTCCTGAGTGAGACCTGGAAGAAATGTGACTGGGGTGTCTGGGGGTGCATGAGAGAAGGCTAGCATTTCTAACTGTAAAGCAGGACCTATCGACCACTTTGTGTTCTCCTCACATTTAAGCCCTGTTGAATTCAAGGCTTAACAGAAACCTGACTTCGTCGAGGTTGTATAAATATTATTATAAGAGTTTCATGAAATAAGTGGAAAAGAAAGAGGTGGCTTCAATCACTTTGAAACCACAGCTCTGTTTGGAGAAGGGCTCTAAACCTGCTTGGATTCCATTAGAGATGGCTTTGTGCTGTGGGGTACAGGGAAAGGAAAACAGAATGCAGCAATTAAGGAGGAGCTATCTAGAAGGGTTTTATTGTTCCCTGATAAGAGTGGCATGAGAGAATATGGAAGTTAATACCACAGTATACAAGACAGGCTGCGTGACACTATTTACCAGAGTGCTGGATCAAATTTTAATTATGAGAAGCCTAGAGAGGAAGGAAGCCAGCTGTTGGCAGAGGTATAGCCATCACTGCAAGGAACAGACTTGGGGGTAAGGAGGAAATACTCATTTAGTGAGCAGTTACGGCAGAATGGTTTGTGAAATTGTTTTTCAGATATCCTTCCTGAAGAGACCCTCATGGGTACGTTGTCTACCCTGGGGCTCTCTTTTTCCATACTTTTTGTCGTCTCTTGGTTTTCAAAGTTCTCCATTGTCCCCCACCATGGCTTTGGTGTTTGAATTAGACATTTAACCAGTTTTCTGGAAAATCTTTGGCACTGTCAGAAATCCCATGACCCTAGGCTACTTGTTTCTGAACCAGATCAGCAGATAGGGAGAGGCTTTGAGCATCAAGAACACATGCAGAAGGGGTTTTCCACAGAGTACCCCCACACATTCTGCTCAGCTGCCTCTCTTCCTCCTGAGTCTCCCCTCTCAGCTCACCTCCTATATAGTTCTCTTTGTCTACCCAGTGCATGGTTTGCTTTGAAAACCTCACTTCTGCTTCTCTCTATGTTAGCAGCTGTTGGGACAGTTATTTATATGTATCCCCAGTATGGTTTTGTTGTTGTTGTTTGTTTTTTTTTATTTTTTTATTTTTTAAATTCTTTCAAATGTCGAGGAAGTCTTAGATAAGGGGTGAAAAGAGTCCGACCTAATTTGCAAACAAGGAAAGCATATTTATGCTTTTGATACTGATATTGCATTTGAATGGATATTGCAGGACATTTTAAAATTGGTGGAGATTAGAAGCAACTTCAACTCGATTGCAGGCACTTTTAGTATATAAACTTGATTGCGTTTGCTTAGCCATTAGGACAATAATAGGAAGTCTATGTGCTCACTTGGGATAATCCATACAAAACCCCACTAACTTAATAAAACACACATATTATGATAATAGCCTCTTAAAGAAAAGCCAACATGTAAGTTAAACACATTGAACAGATCAGGGAGACATCTAACAGTCATTACAATCTTGATTTTTTTTCCATGTGTGATCCCCTTAAAGGAGGTGATTTTAGTGGAGAAAATTGTTTACTGTTAATAATGGCTAACAACTGTCTACAGAACGGAATTGCTGGTTTCGACATTGCCAGTTGTTTTCCAATCCGATGGCTGAGGTCTGTGAGTAACTATCAAGGCCTCGCTTTTCCATCTTTGTATCTGTGAAGGATCTGGAGGATGATTTCCTAACCATCGATGAAAGTCCACATTGTGTAATAGTGCAAATAGCATGGTAACCTCCACAATGCTTGGTTTGGCTTTTCATAGTTACCACTGCAGAGGGATTGATTGGTGCTAATCTTTAACTCGAATGAATCCATTCAGTGCCTGCTTTCTGGTAGGTAGAGTGCTGGGTGCTCTAGAAGCAATCAGACACAATTGTTCATCCTAAGGAGTTAACAGACCAAGTGCAGAAGGCTCAACTCAAGAAGCAAGACCATAGAGACACTGTGAGTCAAAGCATGGTGGAAAGCAAAGGGTTTCTGGTAGAGATCAGCAAGCATCAGCGGCAGGGAGGGAGGCTGCATTTAGACCCTGTTGAAGAATTTAAACTCCCATCTGAAGGTAACCACTGGAAAGTAGTAGTTGTTTCTATTTCTCTTTTAGTGAGTGAGGGATATACTTAGAATTGTATCACAGTGTTCACTTTGCTTTGGAGAACAAACAGTTGACAGTGAAGGCTGGAAGCAGGAAGCCAGTTTTAAACCCCATTGCCTTGATCCAGGAAAGCAGTGGTCCCTCAGCAAGCATGGTAATGGTGGGCATGCAGAGCGGACTGTTTCCAGAAAGATTTCTGAGGCGAGAATAACAGAAATTAATACAAATGAAAGTTATGGAGGAAGAATTTGGAAAGGACCCCGAGCCCCTGACTTAGGCAAATGGTCCTGTTCTACTCGGTTCTTGGCCTTATTTCTTGATCCAATTAAACTGGATGACTGACCATCAATCTGGTGCATGTGTGGGGTGGTGAGCTTGCAAGGTAAGAAGGCAAGCTGAGTTTAGGGGGTGTGGAGTCTGTTTTTCTGGTAAGCCACTGGATACATGGTCCTGGAGCACAGGGGAGCTGACCCTTGTCCATGTTGATTTTGGAGATCAGTGTCTCATTCCTATGTGTTGGGGAATATTCTAGAGCTTAAGTAATAAATGCCTTTGGTTTTAACAATTATGCTGGCAAAAATGGTCTTTGAGTTCCCAAGTGCTGGCCTCACAGAAGTAAGTTTGTAAAGCTGGGTAGGAGTGGAGACTGTTCGCCTGTCAGTACAGTCCAGCCTGCTATAGCCTGATCTAGTGTGCTAACCCCTTCTGTTTTCTGGAGGCATTTTGGTTTACAGGGAGAGGGCATTTGGGGATGATTTCTCAGGGAGGAATTTAAAGCAAAACTACTTACAATAAACTTTATCTTTCATTTTCTTTCTTTCCCTTTCTTTCTGTGATTAGCCTGTTGAAAATTAGCATAGGATATAACTATCAAAAGTTGAGGGAAAAGTGGTTTTGTTCCATATGGTTGTGATCAGGGGCCATAAAGTTGGGCCTGTTTAAAATAATGGTATTCAAATATTTTCTTTTTTTTAAAAAAGAATTTGTTTTATCTTTAATTATGTGTATATTCAGGGTGTGTTTGTGTGTGTGTTTGTGTGTGTAGGGGTGTGGTACAATCATGTGAGGGCAAGTGCCCTAGGAGATCAGAGATATTGATTGGGTTTCTCCAAAACTGGAGTCACAGGTGGTTGAGAGTAGAAGATGGGCCCTGAACTGGGATCCTCTGGAAAAACAGCACACTCTTAACTGACCCACCTCTCTGGCCCCTCAAACTTTCTTCTTTTTAAATCTAGATCTGTGGTGACCACACACTAAATTAATTTCAAAATCCAGTCATGGCCTGTGACCTATAGGTTGAAAAACATTCCTGAAAACCACTCTAGGGGACAGAGCATTTGGGCATGATCCTTATTTCTTTCTGAAAGCAAAATACAATTTTACGTATTTTTAACAATGCCATGTGATTGATCGCTAATTAATCTCCTTCCAGCAAATTTGCAGCCACAGACAAATCTCACACAGCCTCCTGCCCGGGGTTTGGAACTAGTCAAACAAGGCTTTCAGAATTGTCACCTCTGTATCATCATCTTTATTTTCTGTCACTGTTTTCCTCCAGTTTGAGTAGCTAATTGAACATTTACTACAGTGATCTAATTTGCATTTTCCCTGTCAAATGTGCCATTCTGTGAATAGCTAAATTAACTTAGTCTTCCTGGAATATACCCAAATGCTGAGAACCATTTAGGATCTTTCAAACAGATTTGGTCTATTAGCTCTGTCCTGAGATAAGCAGAATAAATAAGTCCCTGCAATCAAAGGGAAGCTAATTGTAGTACCTCTCTCCAGCTTTGAGTCATCAAAGCTTGGCTGTCTCAAGCATGCCCTAATGGGGCTCATGATTTTGTTTGTTCTGTGTCTGATAATTCTTAGTTCAGTTTACATTTGTACTGTTAATATTCATTTTACAAAATTTGTTGACATGCCTATTCATTTTCAAGAATAATAATTCATTAGCTTTTCCTTTCCAGGACAAATCTATGCATGCCCTCCGTAACAAGTCAAACAACTCAGGAGTCAGGGAACAAGACTGTGGTTCTCTTGCACACTGGTCCCCATCTCCTCCTTAATGAGGATTGATAGCTTAGTTCTTATTAGTTGATGTTTTCCAATACCAATCTAAGCTCACACAATATAGGTATTTATGTATGTGATAAACATTTTTATGAATATTAAACCAGACTGTATATTCAAAACTTAAAATGGAAAACCAAACTGGCTTTCTCTCCAAAATGTCCAGAAGATACTATTCTTTTTTCAGTCATAAAATATAAATATGCCAGTATATTCATTCAGTTTATTATACGTAGACTTTAGCAAATTTTATATTTAGTTAATTTATTTTCTGTTATTCTAGTGCTATGATAAACACTTTTGGAAATGGGTCCTATTATAGCAAGAAAACTGGTGGGTCTAATGTAGAGCTATTTAGGTGTCAAGTACTGGTAATCTATACCAACAGTCTGGGCACAGCTCACCATGACTCCTTCCAGGTTTTACCAACAGGCTGGTATTTATTAATTAAGTTCCTTCAGAAAGGGGCTAGGAAACAGATAGGTCCGGAACATTATTATCTCAGCAAACTTTTTTTATATTGTCTCTTCTCTGCTGTTGTCCATTAAATGTTTTTGATCAGTCTTAATACTTGTATGTGTGTGCACACATACAGATCCATACATATGTGTTTCCTTGCAAAGTGGGCTAGACTAGGCACCCAGCGAGTTCCAGTGATTCACTTTGCCACCACTGACAATTCAAGTGCTTGGCACTATTCCCGGCTCTTTCCAATGTGAGTTCAGGGGAACTTTATCCTCTGAGCCATCTCCCCATTCTTTCCTCACCACTTTGGAAAGCAGCCTATTCTCCATCATGGCAGCATCAGTGAATCTTCTTGACACATTCTGCTGTTTTCAGCCCTGGATTTCTCAGTGTTGCTTTGGTTCACCTGAATCTTCTACACTGTTAGCTTCCACCTTCTTGTGCCTTCCTTTTTCTATTGTTATCACTTGGGAACATAGGGTTGATTATAAACTAGTCAACATTGGCTGCTAAGGGTATCCTGTTTGGTCCTGCCACCTTTGCTCAGATTACATGTACCATGGGCACTTAGAATGTCAGTTGTGACTGTTGTTGCTTTTGTGGAATAAACATACCAAATAAGACAAATGTTCTAGACCCTGGATTTCAATTATTCAGTGATGTTCACTCAATAATGAATCCGCTAGTCCAGCTGCTAAGAAAAAGTACGCTGAAGAGCAAAGGGGTTATAATGTTGTCCTTAAGAATTTGCCCTTGGGTTAAAAAAAGGGTCTATTGTAAATGAGTTATATATTCTAGCTAGCCAGTATAAAAGACATGAGATCCTGGCATTTTACTTACAAGCTATTAGCCTAGATTTGGAAGGTTGTGAGCTATTATAACTTATATCTCAGCCATGACTCTTGAGTCTCGCCTGGATTATTTCTGCTCCATTAGTCCGTCCTCAGGGAGCACTTCTCCAGCCATGTGCTCCTGTTCCATCTTCTCTCATGGTGGCCTCCTCCTCCTCCTGCTCCTCCTTCTACTTGTTCTTTCTCCTCCTCCTTTGCCCCCTTCATCTCCTTCTCCTCTTCTTCCTCTTCCTTTCCTTCTCCTCCTCCTTTTTCTGGTCTCTCCTGAGACCCCTCACTTGATCCTCAAGTCTCATCTTTCTCTCTCTACTGTCCAGTCATAGGTTCAGTCTTTTATACTTTAAATTGGGGAGCAAGGTTTACACAACAAAGGTCAGTGTACATTTAGTATACACTCATCTGGAGGGTAACCAGATCTTGGGGTTTAGAATTTAGCATTTGTATACACAGTACCAGACCAATCCCCAACACTCTACAAAGATAATAGTGGTGTTAAGTAGAGTGTCCGTGTCGTTGCTTGGGATTTGGTCTCACTCACGAACATACTGATTATGGCAGTAAGAGTGAAAGCATTGTGGCATCACATTCCCAAGCCTTTATAGGATTAAATATCCTTCATGATGATTTTATGTTCATCAGGAAGAATAGACAAATAGTTCAAATATTGTTGGAAGACAAAGGTGAAATTTTACATGACAGTAAACATAATACTGTTATTTGAAGCAATGTTTTTGGAGCTGAGTGTAGTAGCTTACATTTGTAATGTCAGACTTGGGAAAGAGAGATGGGAAGATTGTCATGAGTTTACAGCCAGTCTAGGTTGTAGGAGTGAAACACTATGTTGAACAAACCAAAATAGAAGGAGGGAGGGGTAAATAACACAAGGTATTTAGCTGTAATTATTCAGCAGTACTAGGATGAACATAAGGCAACAAAGGGAAGTATATAATTAACATATGTAATGAAATTTTAGGTAATTTAAAAGCTTTGAAAATTGACTATATTTTAAAAAATCACACTAAAGAAAATCTGTTTATCTGATCTAAGCTTAAAATAATTTCCTAAATAAAAGAAATCAGAGTAAAATGCATACATTTAAAGATATATAGAGACAATACAAAAATACAAAACAACAGTTCTAAAATCCCTGCATAAGTCAAAGGATGAAAAGCCAACTGTGGGAAGACATTTGGAATATGTACAGTGGTCAGTAACTATACTTCATATGGTCACTTATAACACAGCGAGGGTACTAGCAATTTGCACCGTACCAAATGATCAGAAACCTTGAACAGATAAAAGCGCATGCTTACCAGATTTATATGACCTCTCTTAATCAAAGGGAACTACAGTGAATTGTCCTTTTGGAATCAAAGTGCTCCACCCCAAAGTGTTTGAACGATGCATGTAGAGTTCCTGGTATTAAGTAGAGGGCAGAGTGGAGAAATGCAAAGTGGGATAGTAGGGCAGTGCAGAGAGGTACTGGCTCCTCCTTCCTACTGTTCCTTTTAGGCAGGATCTCATGTAGCCTAGGCTGGCCTTAAATTTCCTATGTAGCCAAAGATTGCCTTAAACTCTTGGCCCTCTGCCTCTGTCTCCCGGATGCTGGAATTGCGGGTGAGCATCACCACACTCGGCTTTCTACAGTGCTGGAGACTGAACTCAGGGCTTGTGCTACCGAGACCAGGCCCACTACCAACTGAGCTGCAGCCTCGCTAAAACTTTCTGACGGAAGGATTTTATAAGAAGGGAAATTGTTCATTCTTCTAGTGATTGGCTTAATTAATTATTACCTAAGTTTTAGCACATCAGACACATTGAGTTAAGAGGAGCATTTGGCCATAAGTGGTTTCTTGTTTTTTGTAGCTTAGTTGGTTCTAGGCTGTTAGTTTCAGAGGTAGAAAAACTACACAATTTTCTACTACCATTGTAACAGAACAAGGGTGTTTCAACGGGGAAGCCATGTGTAAGACATAGTAAGAATTCCCTAGCTATATAGCTACAGGAAATAGCAACTTGAGGCCAAGCCCAGTGAAAAGGAGAATGAAACATACTAGAATGTAAACCTTACTTAGACTATTAAGTAATGTTAAGAAGTGAACAGTTGCCTGAATGCTTACTTGCATTGCTTGGTGGTCACAGGGGTAGAAGCTTGCTAGTATCTCTGAATGATGTCTCAAGTGTCCAAAAGGGACTTGATAAGTGTCTTATTGCTGTGAAAAGACACCATGATCATGGCAATTCTTATAAACTAAAACATTTCATTGGGCCTGGCTTACAGTTTCAGAAGGTTAGTCCATTATCATCATGGCAGGAAGCATGGCAACACACAGGCAGACATGGTGCTGGAGAAGGAACTGAAAGTTCTACATCCAGATTGACGGGCAGCAGGAAGAGTCCGTCCCTGGACCTGGCTTGGGCCCTTGAAACCTCAAAGCCTACCCCTAGTGACATACTTCCTCCAGCAAGGTCATACCTCCTAATGCCATTCTGTAAGCAAAATATCTGAGCCTATGGGGGCCATTTTCATTCGAACCAGCATAGTCAGTGTTAAGGCAAGTGCCTGCTTGTTTGAACTGAATAGTTTTCTCTTGGTATGAGCTGTCCATTGTAATGTTTCTATGGTCTTCTGTTCTTGAACTTGGAGACACAGTATTAGATATTCTCTCATAGGATTTTCCCCCCTTAGATTATAATTCTTTTCTTTCCCTAGTATTCAAACGGTTTCCCTATCTTACTTTTCAAGGTCACGATGCTGAGCTGATGACTGTACAAAGACTGTTATGGGTTACAAAGATGGGTTATGGGGCTAGGGAAGAGGAGGCCTTCCTCATCTGTAGGTTCCTGGGGCAGAGTAAATACCCAGCTTTAGGACTTCCATTGTGATAAGCAGACCAGATGTTGTTGAAGCTCTCTGTGCCTAGAAACCACACCGTGTCTGGAGAATACTTTCTTGTTCTTGTTATTGAGCAACCCAGTGACTACATGTGCAGTGATATGTGACACCGAGCCTCTCGTTTATGTTTCTACTTTGTGCTTATATGTGCATTTTGGTCTTCGTTGTCTGAATGCTCGATTGAAGTTTGATAAATTTGGGGGTAAAGATGCAAGCCAATGGGGAAGGAGGGATAAAACATCTTCAGTTTTCTTCTTCCTTTAGTCATTAGGTTTGAGAGAAGAGCTTCTTTTTTTGTTTGTTTTGTTTTTCTTTTTTTATTGGATATTTTATTTACATTTCAGATGCCATCCCCTTTCCCCATTTCCCCTCCCTAGAAAATCCCTGTCCCATGCCCCCTTTTCCTTTTTGCTTTTATACAATTTTTTTAAAAATGTTAATCAAAGGCTTTATAAATTTGGTAATGCTCAATCAGAAGTGTAACCCAATACCCAACCTAGCTATATCAACTATCTTTGACTGGTGGAGACACGTGAACATCTGCCTCCATGCCCCCCCCCCCCCCTTCTCTCTCTCATCACCTAGCTTCTCCTCTCCTTGCTCCTTCTCTTCCTCTGGGTACTCCTCTCACCTTAGCTCCTCCTACATATCACCCTTCCTGTTAAAATAAAACTTTTCTCTCAAAATACATTTAGAGCATAATTATGCCAATTTGTACCAGTGAGGTACAAGACAGTCCTAATACCCAGTCCATCATTTTGTTGACTAGCCAGAACCTCTGTCATCTCTCCTAACTAAAACACTTAGTTCTCAACCTGGCTTTTTTTTTTTTTTTCTTGGCTTTAGAATGAATGTCAGCTGAAAACCATCCACTCAGATCTTTGAGAGAAGAGCTTCTTATCTGACTGGAAATTATCTCATTCCATGCTGTGGACATGCTTTTCAAACTTGTCTCAGGATGTAGTAGTTGTGATCAGATGTTTTGTGCTGGCTAACTGTCCAAGACATGGCCAGACTCCTCTCACAAAACAGAAATCCATCATATATGCATCCAGTGTTTTTAATGCCAAAGCTTTGGGAACACATCTATCTAGCACTTCAATGGAGTTCCAGTTCATGATGCAGAAAACCCAATAAGAGAGCCAAACACCCACCCTGCAAGCTTAGAGTTCTTGCTAGCACTTGGTCTGGAAGTATCTGCATCTGATCCTCAGGATCCAAATGCCCTTAAAGTTCAGCATCCCTGAAGGTTCTTGTGGAGCAAAGCACTGCAGATACAATTGCTTACATTCTAACTAGAAACAGGTTCACAGAGGAACTGCAGTCCTTAACATGACATATTTTGGTTGGTTTTGGTTGAGGCAATATCTCTTTATGTAGCCCTAACTGGCCTGAAACTCATTGTGTAGACAAGGCTAGCCTCAAATTCACAGAAATTTTGCCTGCCTCTGGGAGTGCTGAGATTAATGGTGTTCACCACTATGCCCAGCACTGACATGACTTCTTATGAGACTTTATAACAGAGGCAAGCATACTAAACTGTTATCAGAGTAACTATAAAGAGTAAGAATGGCAGTGACCTTTAATGTGCCATGGAACATTTTCAACAAGCTTGTAATACAATACTTTTGTAAGCCCCCTCAGACTTCCTTGGAATTGGGGTAGGGTCAATATTAGCACACATAAGACAGATAAAGAGATAGGTGTAGAGACACACTAGGCACTGAGGTAATTTAGCAATTGAAACCAAAGGAAAAGTAAAGCTCCCTTTCATTTCTGCACTTACGAATTTTTCAGAAATGTAACTTATTACTTGAGAAACGGAAGAAAAATTGTATACTGCCTCATTCTGCGGGAGAGACATGATTCCACCTTGGAACCAGAAAGAAAGCCCATCAAATACAAGGAGGAAGATGAAATCCTGAATAAAAGAACCGCTTAAATCTTATGACCTAAAGAAAGGAAAAAAATAAGACACCATGTTAATTCTCTTTTTAAAAACTATCTCGTATGTGTGTGTGTGTGCACATGCATGCACATGTGTGTGTCTGTGTGTCTGTGTGTGATGCATTCTATGCAAGTGTATATGTCCCAAAATACATCATGTGTAGAAATCAAAGAACAGCTTTGTACAGTTGGCCTCTCTACCCGTGTTTATGTTGATTCTGGAGATCCAACTCAGACCATCAAGCTTGTGTGACACTTTATCCACTGAATCATCTCTCCAACTTCTCATATTTAACTATTTCTGCCCATGAAGATTTTGCCCCTGTCTTTGGAAAACAAATAACAACAACCAGAGAATCCTTTGTGCATTTTGCTAAAAATGCTCTGACATTTGTAGCAGAATTTGGGGTATGTGGTTTACCTGTGTACTTCTGTCATCGTGGCTATAGCTGAAGAGTCGGGTACTTATCATCTCAGAAGAAAATACTCTATTTAGCCAGAGTGAAGTTGGGCAGTGCATAATAGATGGAACAGAATAGAAGTGGGTTATTTGTGCCAATCTTGTGCATATTTCTGGCTAGTATCTAAATTGCCTCTTGCTGTCTGAACAGCTACTATTAAAGAAATGAGGCGGTTTCTTTTCTAGACAGCCCTCCAGTTGTTTCTGCAAAACACTCACTTAGGAGAGCCTGGTTGCACAACTTTTCACTGTTGTACCTCTCACTTCAGAAGGCAGCTAAACACAGGAAGGGAAGTCAGTATACATTATGAAACCTGCCCTTGCAGGGTGGAGGTGGTACACACCTTTAGTCCCAGAACTCAAAGGCAGAGGCAGGTGGACCTCTGTGAGTTTGAGGCCAGCTTGGTCTACAGAGCTGGCTCTAGGATATCCAGAACTACACAGAGAAACCTTGTTTGGGGGTAGGGGGGAGAAGAAGAAGAGAGGAGCAGCAGCAGCCCTCCCTTGTGTCTCCCCATAGGCACGATGGCCCATAGAGAACTTTGTACACTGAAGCCCTTACCTCCATACCGAGCAGTATAATGGGATCTGAATGAGAGTATTCTTTTCAGGATGCTTGCCATTGCTGCTTATAGGTGTGAGGATGACATTCAAGGATTTGACACAACTGGGCACAGGAAAAAAAATCGGTAAGGGCATGTCTTTCAAAGGGACTATTTTGTTCTTTAAACCTTGTTCTGTTCATTGCCATTTTCTTGTTTTTCATTCTCCTTCTGGGTTTCTTGGCTTCCGGAAGAATGGCTGTCAGTGTGGTATATATGGTATTTCCATCTGCTGTACTCTTCCCCCCCCCCTTGGGTTCATTTCCTTCCCTCTTCCTCCTTATTTATCACCCAGGAGATTCAAGCATAATTTACATTGGTATCTCCTCTTCCTCTGGCTTCAAGACAGAATACAGTGGGTCTGGGATGGTGACAGTTTCAACATTTCCGTGATGGAGGCTCCTACGATGGTCTGGGATGCCTGGAGCTGGGGAAAAGGAGAGGAGGGAAACAGACTTTCCCTTGTCTCCATTAGCCTCCTTTGCTCAGCTTACACCATCTTCGATTGCTTCTACTGCGTCCCCTGAAGAATGTTCAGAGGCCACCGCTGCCTGGGCAGATGCTTTCTCTTGACCCAGTGTGCATTCTGCTTGCCCTTTGTCTTGCACACTGTAAGACATAAAATGTAGGCCAGAAAAAGAGCTTTGAAGCCAAGTCCATTGTATATCCACGCTCTCCCTTCCTCTCCCTTCCTCACCCCAGATCTGTTTACTTCACCCCTACCTCCTAGAAGAGCTTTAATCAAAAGAGAGCACAGGCACATCTGGAAAGCATGGCTTGCTGTTCCCTGTGCCCACAACTTATATTATTTTGCATCCAGTGTGTTCTAGAATTCAACTCACCATGGAAAAAAGTTTACTGCATCTTATAATTTACACCATATGTGTGTTTCATCTGTGGTTTGAGACATGACCTTACTATGTAGCTTAGACTACCTTCAAACTCAATGTCCCCCGCCTCATCCTGGATGATGAGATTATAGACATGCTTCCCATGCCTAGTTTTATACTTATCATTCAATATACTCTAAAAACATATTTCTATGGAAAATAGCTTATATTTTTAACCGGCCTATTAAAAATGCATGTATCTGGTCTCTTCTATGCATTGGCTGTCATGGGGAATGAAGTTCAAGTGTTTTTGTTTTCCCCAGAAAGTTTCAAGGAACAGGTCATGTGATGTGGTGATATAAAACTAAATGGATGTGAAAATATTCTCAGCATCTGGAATTTATCTGGGAAAAGGCACATTTCTTAACAAAATCTTAATGCTCTACATGTAGGTATGGATATCTTAGAACTCCCTGATTGCCATGGTGATGAGCACGACTGCACCAGGTGTGCAAAAGGCATCAGGGAAACTCGTGGCTCTTCTCTTGGAAATGACTTGATGGTTTTGTGTGTTTCTTGTGAACATAAAACCACACCCAATGAATGTAATTCCTAGAATGAGGTAGGTTCGCTTACAAACTTTAAAAATCTTGGGTCAATGGGCAACTTTTGAATGATTTGAGGTTTCTTTAAGATGGTTATTGAGAGATGCAAGTTGATAGTCCTAAGTCTGCTTTTTCTGTCCCAGGAAGGGGAAAATAGGTCAAGACTCTGTAAAGAATCCAGACATTTGATTTCAAATTTAAGGCATTGGTTCTCTTTATTTTGGGGGAAAGGGATGCTATCCCTTCTGGTGTCCATCACTTGGAATCAATGCCCATTTCGGTTGCTGCCATTCTTTGCGTAGTCCCGGGCCCTGGAGATATGTCACCGCCACAGGTCTTGGCTGCCACACATCGGGAAATGAAGCATGTTCCCTTTGCTATGAGGAGTCACAGTTGCCAGGACTAATGGGAAGGAAAGACGGGAAGCTAGTGTTGTGCTGTGGCCTCTGGTTTTCTTTTTCACATGCAAAGAAATGCCCTCTGCAATTGCTCTCTTTGCTGACTTAGCTGTGTGCCACAGTGCATGCTGGTGTAAAATGAGAGAGCCATCAGACTGGAATGGATTCTAAAAGGCTACGTTCTATAAACTCCCAGGCAAGACTGCACCCACATTAGAGCAGGGAAAGGAGATTCACCCCTGTCTGGAAAGGTTTTCCAGGAGAGTAATTCCGTAGTCCTGCCTACTGTCTAAGACATAATGAGCTTCACTGTCAGCCTGCAGCCTTCATGCTGAAATGTAAACCCATTATCTCTTGCTGCATAGGCTGCTGATACTTGGAGTTCAACTTGTGCTTGTCAGCTAGTACTAATTTGTCCTCTCTCCTTCCCCTTGAAGCAGAATAATCTCCTTCAGACTCGTTATACTTTTCTGGGAGCCCAGAACTAAGCTGGGTATCATTAAATGTGGTGCTGTCTGCACTGAGATGGGTGGGCAGACCCACTGACAGCCTTCAGATTCGTAATCTCATTATCCATCTCGGAATGAGCTTTGCATTTAAACTGTAATTTCACTAATACTGCCTAATAATTAGCGTCTCAGAACTTTGTGTCATGGTAACTCTTTGGGCCCAAAGAAGCTCCTTCTGAGTATCAGTCAAAAGTTCTCTTAAGCCACTGTGTTGTGTCCTGTATCTAGTGATTTACAGTGTAAATTTCTCCATGGTGAGACTCAGCTTGAAAGTTTGAGCCCTTATTGTTAGTTGTAACTGCAATATTTCTCGTCACTATTATACTTAGATTTTCATTTTCTATCTTTATCTAGGTTGGGACTACTCTATTTCTAAACAGTCTAGAATAGAATTAAAGAATGCTTTAATTCTTTTTCCTGCCCTGCATAAACAAACTGAAGTAGCTTTGGAGATCCCTTGTGTTTACATTCTAGTGCCGTGTCTGCAAGACGGTTAAGACTAGTCAGGGTAGACATGGGAGGAATATCAGGGACTTGATGGCTCCTCTTTTGCTATGGCATGTTTTATCTAATGGTCAGGCTGACTTCATGAGCCTCAGAAGATGCATAACCCTCCCTTGAGCCTTTGCTTTGTATCTCTGTATAACAGGAAAAATTTAGACGCAAATGAGCCTATTCAAAAACTATGTGACGGACGGGCATCTTGTATGAGGCTCTGTCACCATGGTATACAATGGATTTGGAAGAAGCTTGCTTGTATTAGTTGACTGCTGTGTGTTCTTGGCCAGAATTCAGGTCTTCCCCTTATACACATAATGTCAGAGAAACAACTGATACATAAAAATGTCCAACACAGCAGTTCTTTCCTGAGCCTTCCACAGCAGGTTCTTGTTACTGTGTTGCTTCTCAGCGGATTGAGGAGTACCTTCACAGCAGAAGAATGAGGGTTTAGGAGTATTCTCTGTGTCCTTTGCTGCTACTATGCTTACTCTATTAACTTCAGAGTGGGCCTGGGCACTAAGAGGAAGGGAATAAAAAGAGAAGAAAATCATTTCGTAAGAGTGTGCACTGGCAAGGCTGTAAATGATAAAATGTAAGTGGAGGAGAAAAGGGAGGGTCCATGCTGTGTGTTAAAAAAAAAAAAAAATGCTGAGCTGTTCATGCCTGTTCAAATTGCTGTTGTGTTGTGGTTTCCAGACACAAAGTGGGAGAACAGGATGGCTTCAAGGGAGAAGCACTTCTTAAGGAAAGGGGCTGGAATGCTGTCTAGCCAGACAGAAACCACAGGCTTCTGTGGCTCGCTTGCACAGAGCTGCAGCTCTGACAGCTTTGGGATTGAGCAAGGGACTGAGAAGCACATAGGCCCTGGCTAGACTAGAACTGGCAGATGGCAGAGGGGGATACCTGCTTTGGTGGGTGCATGGTTCACTCACAAGCAAGAACAGACTCCTTCCAGGTAGAACAGCATTTGCTTGGCTATACAGACTTCAGGCTGCCTTTACCTGCATCATAGCTTCTCCGATCTTCAGACATCATCAAAGTGAGAACTTAAGAGCTTACTAGAAGAGTTTTACCTTCCTGGGTACACTATGTAGAGGGAAGGGTAACCCATAGGCTTATTTATATTCTTCAGAATGCTTAGTAAATAGGGACAAGGAAAGTAACCATGTTCATGGGGTCAGAGAGAAGGACATGAAAAAGTTACCTGAACACCTAGCAGAGGCAGCCTGGGGATACTGTTTGCATTTATTGCCGACTTGAAAGTAGATATTTTAGGCAAAAAACGTGTTCTATATTAATCATACTGTTTCATACAAGCTATAGTAAGTGTATTTGTGTGTGTGTATATATATATATATATATATATATATATATATATATATATACATGGTGAGACTCAGCTTATATGTATACATATATATACTGTCAGCTTTTGTATAGATGATATGATCTGTAGGTAGTGTGGGTAAGAAGAATGTATGTTCTTTCCTTTGGGTTTTAATTTTGTCTCAATGTATTCACTCAATAAACATTGTCCCTTTTGTCCATTGGCTGATTCCAAGACTACTGATATTTCTGCCACCACAGTACCCTCATAGTAAAATCATTCATGCAAAACGAAAACCAAACCAAATCCATAATGCCAGATACTATCAAGTGCTGTGAAAAAAAAACCAATAATATAAGGCTAAAAAATGCTTGTGATCGAAGGAAGACGTGTCTCTTGTGGTCAATGGAAGGTAGTTGGAGACAGAAAAATCAGAGGAATGTCTCAGTTCTACAGGAAATAATAATCACCAAGTTATTGGGTGTATGTGTTCATTATAGTGTGTGTGTGTGTGTATGTGTGTGTGTGTGTGTGTGTGTGTGTGTGTGTGTGTGTGTGTGTTATGTGTTTTAACCTCATGCCTCCAGTGTGTATCAAAGTTTTTCAGCTCACTTTTTGTCTTTACTGTCATGAACAGACCATTGTGTCCTAGATTACAATAAATTCTTCATTTCTCTATTGTCTTTGAGACACGGTATGTGGTAGCTCCTTTTGAAGTTGGTGCGTTTGTTTTGAGCACCTCCCCTCGAAGGACAGGAGCAGGCAGGGAGTGGGGTGTGGACTAGGTGTGGTAGGGCGATGTCTCTTCCCAGGCTGTAAAGGATTATTGTACTGCGCTGGGCCTTCCTACCTACCTGGTCACCCAGTGAGACAGGGAGCTTGTGATTCAATTCCACGTGTTGAAAGGACAAGTATAGATCATTGTGATTGGTGTGATCTAGGTCGCCTTGTGGAGGAGAGGCAATTTGATTGCTTAACCAGGGATTGTGTAAAGCGGGAGACAGGAGAATGACCTACTATTGCCTTCAAAGTCCAATTTTATCTTGACACCTTTTAGGAGATAAAAGGAAGTCACGTGGCCACAGTGACCACATTGGTCACAGTCAGGCAGCTAACCATTTGGCTTTGTGGTCCAGAAATTTAGCTGCAGCATTAGGTCTTACCTTTAGAGCTCTGCATGCGTCAGTATTGTGTCCATTCACAGATAAGTAGAATGAGTCCTCAGCTCTGTTCCCCAAGGATGGGGTTTTGTCCATTGTTCTGCTACTCTCATTAGCTGCCTACGCTCTACTCTTCCTAATATTCTTCCTGTTCTAAGATCAAGGTGCTCCAGGATTGGATGATACGGACTAGGTTAGGGTCCTTTGCAAAGAGAGACAATTTGAATCCTAATCCTTTCTTCTTTTCTGTCCTTTCGTTTTCTCTGACGCTATCAGCAAGGCTGTTCAAGAGATAGCTAGTAATAGAGTTGAAGTCTGTCTCCTTTCCCTTGGCCAGGGGCTTTAGATTAGATATAGCAAGGATCTGGGAAGTGCCCCATCCATCAGCTTGCCATGGGGAAGTCAAGCCAGCCAGGGCTTGCCTGTGCCTTGACTGGAATAGGGGCTTGTCCTGGCAGCAAGCCTTTGACAAGTATTTTATTTAAATGAAAAAATGCACATTAAGGTATCTTTAAGAAGCTGAAGATACAGTCAGAAATAATTGTCCTGAATTCTTGAGTAATCAACATAACATCTGGCCCTGCACTTTAATGGAAAGTCTGGAAGCACATAACTTGAGCAACAAGTAAAGAAGCCCTGTGTGTGTTTGTGTGCAAGTGTGCAGTTGTGCAAAACACATGCTCCCCAAACCTTCACCTACTTTCCCCAACAAAAGACATTGTTTTCCTTCCACAAAAAAAAACCAGGGTCCTTCAGAGTGCTTCAGCCATCACCGTAAAATTACACTGGCCTATTCTGATCTGTGGAGTTTATTGACTGTTGCGCCATTAAAAGTACCTGGTTTTCTCTAGAATGGGGAATTCAATACCTGCTAAATTGGATTGATATAAAAATTTATGAACAATGCAGGCCTTGTCTAGAAACTCTGTTACTCATGTTCATGTGTCTCTCTGTGGGGGTTTCTGCCCCAGGGATCACATCCATATTTAGTGCACGCTGAAATATTCATGTTCCCTGATTAGCTGGGCTTAATTGTTGTATCCTTGTCCCCCTCCATGATGTGTCATTAGGGCACAGCCACCTTGAAATGTAAGCAGGGACTGCCTGTCTATTACAGTATCGTTTTGTCTGAATGCGTTTCTAAAACTCTGAATACCACTTAATTTTGTGTCCTTATGAAAAGAAAACAAGATGAAATTTATTTAGTGGAGAATAGTTACTAATATTTAATAGCTATAGCTAAAGTACATTTAAACATATAGATATAAGTACCCTGCTGATCATATTTTTTATGTTTCAATATCCAATGGTCAAAATAAACAAACAGCTAGTATTTAAGAGGCATAACTGTTTGTAGGGAAATGTGATTTTTTACAAGGGACCTGGGGATACTGCTGTGCCTGCACAGGTCATACCCAGACCTTGGTAAGGTGTCTCAGCACCATCATCTGTGAAACACACCCTTTCCTAATAGTATCCTGGTACTTTCATGTTGAGAGGGCTTTCTGAGAACTGACTTTTAACTGAGGTTCTACAAGTAACTCAGAGGCCATGGGCCGGTCAAGGGAATGGGCAGGGAAATTGAAAAGAGGAAACCGTTGCTGCTCTCTGAGTTGACCAAGGGCAGCAGGAGGTGATTTGCATGCAGTGTGCAATCTTGTGGATGATGCTTAATGAGTTTTTAAGTTTCAAGACTGAACAGCCTTTCTCAAAATCGTACACAGCAGGTGCCCCTAGCTGGAATCCGAGCAACAAATAGAAAGCCACCACACGGGCCTGATTGTATCCATCTGGCTGGGAGCACTGCCCTTGTGCCAAGAATTTTGTTCTTTGTGTGTCTGGATTCGAGCTCCTGCAGTGTGCATGGTCTAGGACGGGTCTAGGAATAAAGTTGCTTTCCTGTGCACTCGTCCTGGCTCCCTGCAAGGACAGCTGGGACATGTGTGGCCGTTTGCTACACTCTGTGGTAGTGGACATGCAAGGTGTTTGTGTGGCCACATTGATGCCCAGAGGAGTCTTAGAGGCATGGTACTACAAACCCATCTGCCAATACTTAAAACAAGAGCATTAGAAGACAAGGAGACTCCCTGGATCCCACACCCAGCTCATCGATGCCACTGGAAGACTCTCTCCACTCTCTGCTCCCACCCGAGAGTACCACAGAAGTCTTGTCTCTATAGATACCCCTCCTCCATCCAACTGCATGCGTGTGAATGGACATACATGTTTAGGTATCCCAAAGGCAAGAAAGCAATAATACACAATAACAAGCGGTAACAAACGGGAGCTTTAGTGAGGTGCACGGTGGAGTAGACTTGAAGCTAGGGTTTCTTAGCTCTCTGCCCTTGGGCTGTTTCCCTATCCAACCTCCAGGCTTCCGTTTTTCTCAGTGTCCAAAGAAGAGGTAATGCCTGTCTCACAGCGTTACCATGTGGGAATTGAACAAGATGCTGTGTGCAGTATATTTGATGGAATAAGATGAAGTGTGGGAAGAAACTGTCCCGCCAGCGGTGTGTGTTGAGCCAAGTTGAGTTGCGTTTGTCTCTCACCCTTTACACGAAGAGGTGTGAAAGGAAGAGTTGGCATCACCCATCACCGTCCCTAAGATATAACCTCAAAATGTGCACCATTAAATAGAGGACCAGGGGTACAAAGTGAGGACAGAATAGAAATTCCTTTATCCCACAGTGGGACGGGAGCAGACGCACCCTGATAGTGAATGACATGGCTTGCACAAGCACTTCCTGACCCTTGCAGGCACAGGAAGAATAATGGCACCCTCAAAGTGCACCCTGGATGAGTTTACCCCAATGAGGCAGGAAGAATAGCAGAGCCTATGATAGGAGGTACCTAGCAGTACCTGTACTGAAAAGAGATGCTGCCCATGACACAGTCTTCCATCTCCACTGTGCAGCTGGAGCCTTTGGCCCTTTGATGACTAGGTTGTTCAAAGGCCCAGGTCCTCCAAAGATGAGCCAGGTGTCAGATGCAAAGCCAAACGGCCTAGACACGAGGGCTGAATGTTGATGATGGTAATGCAGTATTATCAGAGGATGCAGGGTTAGCTCAACAGAGCAGCCTTGTGTTTGCAGATTTACTGTTAGTAGTAGCAGAATAGGGATAAGGGTCCCCAGAGGCCACTTATCGCATTGTAGAGCTGATGGATTTGAGGGGTATCTTAAAGAGTATGAAGCCTGTTGTCCCCTGGCTGATAATGTAAGGGGCTGCTCATCCACTTAGGGTGGAGAAACCCCCAGGAGAGTCTGTCTGCTCAGCCCTCACTTGGGCCTTCGGGCTGGGCACCTTAGCTGTCAGAGGTTAAGCTAGCTTGTCCTTATGGCTAGCTCTACGCACGGAACAGACTGTCCAAAAATAACAACTGCCTAGCTTAACAGCTACCTAACAGCCAAGGGTCCAGGTGGTGCAGTTGGATTTCGGTGCGCACAGCACAGAGAGAGTGAAGCCAGCTCAGAAATAACCCAGAGAATCGGCAGTTTTTCTCTCTCGAAACATGAGAATATTCTCCCTAAACCCAAATGCACTCGGACAGCGACAAGGTTCCACGTCAGCTTTGCATAGACTCCGTGTGAACACTTCACAGACAGGACTTTTAGATGATGACCCAGCAGGTAAAAACACTTGCCATAGAAACCTGAAAACCCAAGTTCAAATCCCAGACACCATGATGGAAAGAGAAGACGAAACCTTGAAGGTTTTCCTCTGATCTTGCACCCATGTGTGCCATGGCTGTGCACGCGTGCACAGGCACAAATAAAATGACGAAGGCGATGATGAAGATGATGGTGATGATGGTGATAATGATGATGATGACAATGATAAATTAAATAAAAATGTTAAATTTCACAGAGAACTAAGAGGCTTGACTTCAAAGCTTCAGAAAGTGGCAGAATCAAGCAGTATGCTGTTACCTGCACTGCCGCCAGTTAGAAGCTCCTCTGTGTGTGGCTTATGTAGGATTTAATCTGAGAAGCCTCTCTGTCACTGCTAACTTTAAAGGAGGCTGGCAGAGAGAAATGCACATGGCCATGGGGGGTAGGTAGGGGACCCCTGTTGGCAGTCCTGCCCTCTGTGCCTCTGCTGAGAACATACAACAATGAACACATTTCATTCTGTCTTCTCTCTATCAAAAGGGCCGGGGGTGGGGACACGGACTGAAACAGAAAAGAAAACAAGTCTTCTTTAGTTATTATGCTCTTGCCTGACTTTCCATTGCTACCTTAATGCAAAAAATAACTCCCTTTACAAAATAGTCATTGGACTAAAAGTACTGAGAACAAATTAGAGCCGCCCAAAGCCCACAGGGCATCCATTAGAAGGCTCCTTCCAGTTTATAGTTTGGTTACAACTCATTAATTTTATCATGCATTAAAACTTCTTGTAAGTAAAGTTTTTATCCATTTTTTTTTTTAAAAAAAAAAAACTCCTGAAAATTACTATAATGCTACAATCTTGTATGGGATAGCAGGGTGCTGTGTCACCCTTGTCCCTTGTGGTGTCCGGTGCTGTGAAAAGCCTTAAGAAAGTGACTCAGTCTTGCATCTGCCCCAGCTGAGCACCAGGGGACCTATCCTCGTTCTCTTTGTCTTTAAAGCACCCCAGTGTGTGAAGCACCATGGGCTCACAAAGTTAACGTCTAGCACAAATGCTTGTTAATTTGGAGGCACATAGGTAGATCTCAGCATGTAGAAGCCATGCCTATGTACCTGTTCTTTCATATTAGTCAGTAGAGGCTACCATCGAATTCAGAAACCTCTTTGGGACCTGTCTGCCTTCTGGGGTGTCTTCTATTTGGAGAGGCATGTGTCTACCCTATGTACATGCTGTGGTCCAGAGAGCCAAGGGGCCAAAAAGAGTATTTGGGCATCCAGTTCAGGAGTGTCCCCAACAGTATGACCCTATTCTAGATACTTCTGGTGCAGCTATGGCGGAATTAGCTACTTTGTGTGTCTCTCTATGTGACATGGTTCTTCACATTGTGGGGAGGGTCAGTAGTATTCTATGCCGGCTTTGCCTTTCCATCTTCCTGAGGCCTGCAGACAGCCCCAGATGTAAGAGAGTGAGCTATGTGGGAAGCAGACGAGGCTCTCAGTTGGGACCCTCCTGTCTACACCTGTGTCTCTTAAAGTACATGTCAGGCTTCGGTGTGTTTGATAATCCTCACCAGGGATTAGATGGTGTATATTCTTCAAGCACCACAAGATCAGATGATATGCCAGTGTTGATGCTCAGGCACTTCAGCAACAACCCCAGACACTGAAGGGACCGAACCTTTCTCTTTCCCAAACTCAAAACAAATCTCAAAAGGATTGTACAGTGGGTTTGAAGTGGTATTTTTGTGCTAAGAGACCATCACATAAACCTTGTATCTGAACGGCAGAGTGACCTTTTCAGAGGGGCCCTCACCCTACACCAGACGCAAATACCACCAGATTGCTTGGCATTTCCTTTTTAAATTTCAAGCGTTCCTGGTTTCGAGTCGGCAATTGATCTGTTTGTTTGTGGCCTGTGCGTAATTAAGTTAGTCACACTGCTGTTGGAGTCTAAGGAACGTAATCTCTTTGAAGCAGCTGCCCACTTCTGACAGCGCTGAGCAGGGTGCAGGAAGCCTGGCCTTCTAACGCTGAAGTGAAGGTGAACTGCATACTGCCAGACCATGCCACCCTTAGTGAACATGTCTGTTCTCAACTCTCATTAAGTCCTAGGGGAAGCTACAGAATGCCGAGGAGAGGAAGAATTTGTTAGGATTCCATTTCTAGCTACACAACATTGTGGGGGGCAGGCAGGGGTGATTGGCCTGAGATATCCAGGCTACCAAGGGAAGGCAGGTGTCTGCAGTGCCTGGGCAGGCAAAGGCTTTCAAGGTGGGTGCAGAGGTGTGTGTGTGTTGAATGTGTGTTGTAGTTCTCTCATCTCTGGCCTGGAGAGCCAGAGAATCTCCAGTTGGGGCAGTAGACCATGCAACCAAATCCTGTATTCAGAATGCAGAGTTCAGACTCTGATTATAGTGCTCGCCTCCCCTCTCTTAAAATCTCCTAAGGAACTTTTGTTCCAGCTTTGTTGACCTGAGCAATGGCTGGAGAATGGGGTCTGGGCAGATGTGGATTTGCTCTTTGGAGCAGAGTAACATCAGACATCTGATTGTGCTTTGCAGTGAGAGTTTATTGGTTTATAAAAAGCACATGCGCAGGCAATTGAGGCTATCTGGTAAGGAAGGAAATCAAAAGGCCTACCAGAAGAAGAGCCAGCTAATAAAACCAGCTCTCCCGTTCTTTGGGCGGGGATAGAAGGGCTGCCTATATATTTGTCAAGCACTCTACCACTGAGCTGTATCCAGCCTTCTTCTTCCCCTTTTCTGTGTCTATTGTACCTGTAGGTTTTTTTCTTCTGGTTTAATTAATTTGTGGGGTTTCATTTTGTTTTAGACAGGATTTCCCTGTGTAGTCCAGGCTAGCCTCAAACTTGCAATCTTTCTGCCTCAGCCTCCCACTCAGGATGCAGACCTTGTCCTTTGTGTTGAATCATGCAGCCCCATTCCAGCTATCACTGTCAGCCAAGTAACACAGGAAACACACTTAGAATAAATAGCTACACTCCCTACCCTGAATTTACCATCTAATTCCAGTTCTATTCCTCAGATGACTGTTTTTTTCCTTTACATGTAGTGTGACCATATAGTGACCATATAACCACCTTGCATAAGACCCTAACTCATGTCTGTTGTTCCTGAGATTGATGTGCTCCCATTCCTGGAAGTGCCATCTTTTGGGTGGCATGGCTATGTGAATCATAGGAAGAAAGGGAAGGATAAAAGCTTGTCTGACCGTGGGTCCCTTTCCTCTGCCCCCACAGCTCCACTTGGCAGCCCTGGCATCACTCAAGGGGGACATAGTAGAGCTGAATAAGCGTCTGCAGCAAACAGAGCGGGAACGAGACCTCCTGGAAAAGAAGTTGGCCAAGGCACAGGTAAGGGGCCTGGATGGGTGCTTTGTTTGTCTAACTTCTTTGTTTAAAAATAAATGTGCGTGCATGTGTGTTTCAACACAACAAACTTATTGAGGAAAGGTTCTACTAGGTTGGCTGCTAAAAATAAAACAAAGCAAACCAGACTCAGCATAGACTAGATGGCTTGATCAGCAAACATGTTTCCAATGGCTATAGATGATGGATATCATGATGCCTGGCAGTTTGGTTTCCAGTGAGGCTGTCTCTCCAACTAGTTCCCCATATGGTGGAATAAATATGGCTACCTCTTTTTTTCTTTATATAAAAGGGAATTGATTCTATTCTTGAGGGATCCACCCTCTTGAATCACTTCCCCTAAGTCCTACATCCTACTATTGTCACATTGGAAGCCTTGTTGTATTGAGTCTGTGGACTTGGGGTGGGATACAAATGCAGTGCCTAGCACCTGCACACCTAGCACTTTCACACCTAGCACCTTCACACCTAGCACCTTCACACCCTAGCACCTTCACACCCTAGCACCTTCACACCCTAGCACCTTCACACCCTAGCATCTTCACACCTAGCACCTTCACACCCTAGCACCTTCACACCTAGCATCTTCACACACTAGCATCTTCACACCTAGCATCTTCATACCCTAGCATCTTCATACCCTAGCACCTTCACACCCTAGCATCTTCACACCCTAGCACCTACACTAGCACCTTCACACCCTAGCACCTTCACACCCTAGCATCTTCATACCCTAGCATCTTCATACCCTAGCACCTTTACACCCTAGCATCTTCACACACTAGCATCTCCACACCTAGCAACTTCACACCTAGCATCTTCACACCCTAACACCTACACTAGCACCTTCACACCCTAGCATCTTCATACCCTAGCACCTTTACACCCTAGCATCTTCACACACTAGCATCTTCACACCCTAGTATCTTCACACCTAGCATCTTCACACCCACTGCACACACACAAGTCAGGAAACAGAATCTACCTACTGCTCCACATGGCTTTTTGTACCAGTATAATCTCCATACTTCATTTCTCATGAGATTAACCTCTGTAATGATTTTTTTGTGCTAGTATTTCTTGCTTCTTTACAGTTTATCACTCCAGTTTGCATCCATAGACAGAAAGGGTTTATTCTTTTTGAATAAATAGATTCAGTTTATTGTAATGAACCCAAATGAAATCATGATATAGCTAATTTAAGTCTGCCACTGAAACACTTGCCTTGTCTCAAAGCTCTAATATCTCAGTGAATTTCTCTGTAGCTAAGATGGCCATTTTAAAACAGATTGGTTTACACTTCTAGTGTTAATATGCTTTATTCACTTATCCACCTTATGAAAAATCTATGAAGGAGCTGAAACTAGAAAGAAATGGCTTTATAGCCTCTTTCATGATTTATGTGCCTTTTACCTGTGTTCTGTCCTTTCTTGCCACACCATATTACCCTCTCTGCTGTCTCTTCCCAAATGTCATCATACACACACACACACACCACACACACACACACACACACACACACACACACACACACACACACACACGTGCGCAACTGCTTACATATATTCTTGATACATATATTCATGTATAGGCAAAATTTTGCATTTCAGGGAGAACATGTGGGTTTTGTTGTTGTTGTTGTTCTGTGTTCAGGTGATCTTGATTAATAATGTTTTCAAGTGCATCTATTTTCCTGAAAATTTCATGATTTTATTTTTACTTGTGGCTGAATATTATTACAGTTTGCCAGGCTTAAGCTCATTCTTTTAGGAGGTAGGCATTTCCTTTAAATACTTAAAATACAGAGGTGTATTCTCAATGCCTCCTTTGACATTTAATAATGTTGGTTAAGCTTGGCATTGCAGCTGCTTAACCACACCTGCATACTGGTGACTGCATACTCGTGGTCTAGTGCATCCCATCCTGCCTCTCCTACTAGCCAGAGGTGAGATCAGAGTCACATCCTGTCCCCTTGGAAAAGCTGTAAAATGCAAACACACACTGGCTGCTGATATTTCATAGATATTAGCAGCTGTTGATATGTAATGTCTAGATCAGTAGTTTTCAATCTTCCCAATGCTGTGACCCTTGAATACAGTTCTTCATGTTGTGGTGACTCCCAACCATAAAATTATTTTGGGTGCTACTTCATAACTGTAATTTTGCTACTGTTGAATCTTAATGTAAATACCTGCTTTCTGATGGCCTTGAGTGACCCCTGTGAAAGGGTCATTCAACCCTCCACAATATGGGTCATGACCCACAGGTTGAAAATCACAGGCAGATTTAAATGAACTATATCATGATTTCATGTGAGTTCACTACAATAAAGTGATTTTTTATTATTCAAAAAGATTAAACCCTTTCTGTGCATTACTTGATTACAGGCCATGCCATTTTAGTTGAATCTTCCCTAAGTCCCTGCTGGAGAAGCTTTTACTGGGGAATTTCCCACCTGCTGTTTGTTCAAACATGATACACCACCAAGGGGTGAACTTGCCCATGCATTTAACCTTTGTCAAGAGGGTGTGTTGATTGGCTGGGATGCTCTGAAAGTGCTCTCATGTTTCTTAATAGTATTAAGAATTTGTGCATTTAAATATATTTGAATTTCAATGTGTTGTCATTATTTTTCTCATAAAAGCTCTAGTGGTACTATTTTTAGCCAGGTAGAACGTCGGATTGCTTATGAGTCTTCTGGTATGTACTACACAGCAACTTCAGACATTCTGGGACATTTTGTGCCCTCCAAACTAGAAGTGGCCATTCTCTGCACAGTCACTGTTTTTCCCATCAGGCAGTATTTCCATATTATTGCCTGGGTACTCAACATGGTACTGCTTCTAGGTTGCTCATTCTATTGGGCCTCTTTTGTAGATAGAGTCAGAGAGCTATTTTTTTAAACTAATGTGTGTCTGCGCACGTGTGTGTGTGTGTGTGTGTGTGTGTGTGCGTGCGCGCACGTGCGTGCGTGTATGCACATGTATACACACACATGCACACACGTGTGTTCAGTTAATTATATATAATAGCTTGGGAGCTTGTGTAAATCCCTCTGATGCAGAATCAGAGTGTGGCGTTTGCTTGCTTAAGTCCTGTTTTATGTCTGTACCTCCTTAAACATTTAAAATTCCACTTGTTTCAGTTGTGGAGACGTTATAATTAGAATGTTCCATAATCATTCATTTGCCTTATTTCCCATTATATATAAACAGGCTCAGAATAAGAATCCCACTATAGCTAACATAGTTATTGAGAAGCTCTTCACACACTTTCCCTTTAAGTCATTTAGGCATTTGCAAGTAATATTCCCCAGGAGTTTTATATCAGTGTCCTCCAATTTACAATTAGTTCCCTTTGAATAGACTCATAGAAATATTTCTCCCTAAGTCCTTGAGTGTTGATAACAGTATGTCTGTATGTCTGTGCCAGTCCTTCTGGGAGTCAGTTAGCTGGACTTGAGGCCTCTTACTCCTTGAAGGTGCTGGTGTCTTACTGTGTCAGGCACACAAAGCTGCTGCTGTAGGATGTAACAAGGACATACCTTGTTCATATTCTCAGAGCTCTTACACGAACTAGAGTAGTGGTTCTCAACCTGTGGGTCGTGACCCTTTTGAGGAGCCCTATATCAGATATCCTGCATATCAGATATTCATATTACAATTTGTAACAGTAGTTAAAATTATGGTTATGAAGTAGGAACAAACTAATTTTATGGCCAAGGATCACCACAACCTGAGGAACTGTATTAAAATGTCACAGCATTAGGAGCGTTGAGAAGTTCTTTCTTACCTTTCTTCTTTTTCCTTCTTCCCATTGAGCTAATTATTCTTCCTTTTCCCTTTTAATAGTTTTGCTACATTTAGTCTTCATTGTTCTGTTTGATAATTTTGTGTTTGCTGTGTATCCTTTTCATTATGTTTGAGTTTCTTATTTAAAGGAGGTGATGTTTTTTGAATGACATGTATGTATGTGCACCAACTGCATGCTCAGTGCCTGAGGTGGCCAGCAGAGGGCGCTGGAGTCCCTATGGCTAGAGTTAGAAACGGTTGTGAGCTACAGCACGGTGCTGGAAATAAAACACTGGTCTCTGGCAGAGTAGCCAGTGCTCTTAACAACTCTCCAGTCCCAGTCTTGGGGATGTTTTTAATAAATTGTGTGACTTACTATTAGTTTTATTTCCTTTCTTAGATGTTTCCATTATTTGTTTATTGTAGCTATTCACCTATCTTTAGTATTTCATTGTCTCACATTCTTTGTATGTCTTTTTAAATGTATTTTGTCCATGTTGTTTCTAGTCCCCTTTTGTGCTTTCTACCCTAGTAGTCGTTCCTTAGGTGGTGTTTTTATTTCTCATTCTGGCTGAGCTCTGTCAGCTCAGTTCGGCATGCTTCTGATCAGAAATTACATTCATTTATGTCTGTTTCTTAAACTTTTCCTTGATTTTAAAACAGGCTATTTTTTAGTTTTTTTTTTTTTTTTTCTGTATAGAAGAAGCATTAATTCTCATGTAGACTATTTTTATAGTTAATGGGAAGACTCCTGGGCTGTCTTTTTTCTTGTACATGATTTGGCTTCAGTGTTTTTCTAGGTTTCACTTTGATGTGATATGAAAGTATAGTTTACTTAGATTTATATTTATTTACTGACTTTCAAAGAGTTATATTTAATTGTGTGTGTGTGGTGTGCATGTGTGTATGAACACACACAGGCCAGCAGAGGGTGTCAAATTCCCCCTGGAGCTAGAATTACAGGCAGTTACAAGTTTCTAGTGCAGGTGCTGGTTGTTGTTGTTGTTTTGTTTTCTGTTTTGTTTTGTTTAAAACACTCTGAATTTCCTCTGGGCCAAGGCAAGCTGCCCTGAGCAGCCTGCTATCCCAGGGAGAACTCCACTCTGGCTACCTTTCTATCACTGCCATGAGACTCCTGAATCATACAAGAAAGCATCTTTTTCCCCACCCATCAGCCCTGCTGGCTGAGCCTTCCAGGCCAAGCCAAGCTGCCCTGAGCAGCCTGTCATCCCAGGGGGACCTCAGGTCTCCTGATACCTCTCCTTTACCCCCCACCCCCCATCAGACTCCTGAATCATATAGACAGGAGCATGTTGCCTCTGAGAGGCTCCACCCAGCAGCTGACTCAGAAAGATGGATGGAGCTCGGGTCTCTTATGGAAGAATAGAAGGAAGAATCGTAGGTCTGAAGGGGATGGGAACTCCACAGGAAGACAGAGTCAACTAACCTGGACCCTTGGGGATCTCAGAGTCTGAATCACCAACCAAAGAACATAAACAGGCTGGACCTAGGCCTTCTCATACATGTAGCAGATGTGCAGCTTGACCTTCATGTGGGTCCTGAACAAATGGAGTGGGAGCTATCCCTAAAGCTGTTGCCTGCATATGGGATATGCTCTTCTAGCTGGGCTGCCTTGTCTGGCCTCAGACTTGATGTACCAGGGTGGGGAGATACCCATGGGGGCACCATCTTCCCAGAGGAGAAGGGGAATGGAGAGGGGGGGAAGGATTGAGGGAGGGGGTGACTGGGAGGCAGGCAGTGAACGGGATGCAAAGTGAATAAGTCAAAACAAAGCACTCTGAATTACCATATTGAAAAAAGAACCGAGCATGTATTCATGCAGCACAGTTTAAAGAACTTGAACTCAATGTTCCTTTGAAAACAGGGTATGAGCAGGTGCAAATGAAACAGCACCATTGGTAGATCTCAATGGTGTCCACGTTGGCAGACTCAGAATCAAGATTGAGTCTAATGATCAGAAAATGTATTAGACCACACTGGCTCTTTTGCAAGAGCAGTGTGCACGTGTAACTGCAGAGCCATCTCTACACCCCCTGCTTGAACTCAGGAGCTGGAGGTTATGAAGGCGGTTTGAGATCATACTGCATACGATAGCTACTCTGGATACTTGCTGGCTCTGTGTTTCTGTTCCATTTTTGTCTGCATCTTCCCTTTCCCTCCACCATCTTCATCTTGATCTGTTTAGATGATGCTCAAAGGTTTTGTTTTGGCTTTTTTTTTTTCTCTAGACAGGAACCTTGGGAAACAGTCTTTACAATTTACAGGGACTAGCCTGCCATGGTCCATTATAGCCCATGATGCACCTCTCACTCTGCACACTCTGGCATCAGCACAGCCTTCCTGGTTTTATCTGTTTTCTCCCAGCAGCCACCCGGCTTCCTTCTGGATTTTCTACTTATTAGAATCACCCTTCATTCTGAGTCTGCTGACACAGATGGACACCACTGAGATCTACTAGGAGTGTTGACTCATTCTTACCTAAATGTATCTTGTTTTCAAAGGGACTCTAAGGCCAAGTTCTTTTAACTATGTTGTACAAATACATGCTCAGCTCCCCTCCCCCCAAAAATGTGGTAATTAGAGTATTTAAAACAAACAAACAACCCCCCCCCCAAAAAAAAAAACCCAACCAGGGCTATTTTAAAAATTTCAGCTTGCCTGGCTTGGGGGAGCACAGACTTGTAATCCTAGCTACTTGGGAGGGTGAACTAGGAGAATTACAAGTACAGGGTCTGCTTGAACAACAGGAAGAGCTCCAGGTCACCCTAGACAACTCAGCGAGCCTCTGTCTCAAAATAAAAGATTTAAAAAAGATCTGTGTGGATGTTCAGAGGTGGACCGTCTAGCATTCACAAAGCCCCAGCTTCAGTCCCCACCCATCCAAGGAAGAAGCTCCTCAGCGGCACACGGCGATGATGGGTCAGTTACTTGTCTCTACGACAGGTGATGTTTAGTAAACCAAGAGCATCTCCAAACTTGTCCTCAGTGTCTCAGGTCCTGGGATTACAGGCCTGTGCCATCGTGCCTGGCTTCACATGACTAGTTCCCGAGTACATCACTATTATAATACTTTCATAGTCAGAAAGGGAAGAGTTGAAGAAAACATTTACAGCTAGAGAAACAGAAAACCATTTTCGGTTTTGTTGCAGACACCGTTCTAGAAGGCTTTGGAAATTTTTAGGAAGCTCTCCTGTCTCACAATTACAGGTTTCTCGAATCTGCTGAAAGGCTAAGGAAGACTGGACTTACGCTCAGTCAGACACCTTCACATTTGACAGGCAGCCGGGCAGATGACCCTGCTCCATACCCAAGGTCAGAAGAGCTGCTGAGCAAGACCGATAGTGCTCTTTGCACACTACAGGATTCTCCCTACAGGATTCTCTGCATGACCGTTTGGGGGTCCGTTGTTGTTTGGGTTGGGCTTTTTTTTTTTTTAACTTTGATGATTGATTGTGAAAGAATACACTTGGATACCAGCATTACACTGTTTCCAGTAACCAGCTTTGATGAACTGGCATTTGCTAAATGTTGTATCGGGTTAAATTCTTTTAAAGAGAAAACGCCAGATCTGTAGCAGTGTAGATTAAAAAACAGTAAAATGGTATCAAATAACTGGTTTCCAACTTGCACTTGTCCAAAGCCCATCACTGTTGGCAGTTATGATTGGTGAGATGCCACCCCACCCCCACCCCACCCCACCCCACTCCATCTCCCATGCACCATTTCCCTTTCCTCCCCCTGCACTCTTCTCAGTATTGGACCTTAAAGCATGACCATTATGATATTTATTAGGATTTGTGTGTGCGAAGACACCATTTTTTTCAGTGGATAGTAAAAGATAATAGAAAACTTTGTTCAGATCCTTGGGGGCGTATTTGTGTTTAAGCAGTCTCACATAATAGCTTTTGGTGGCCATTTTCCCCTGATGATACCAATCACACCCGAAAGCCAGCAACTTGTATTTGCATTCGTACACCAGTCTTACAAGTCACCTTGTGCACAGTTCACTAGACAGAGATACCTTTTAAATTACAAATCAAATCAAAACAGAACAAAAAAAAAAAAATCCTAAGGTTACGAAAGAGAACATGAGAAAATGTCAGGCTAGCTATTCTGATTCCCTTACAAAGATGGATTTATTCTAGAAAGGATAAATGCAGTGAGCTGACTGTGCTGTACTGTCTTGCTGTGTGCCTCGGTAAATGATGCGTGCTTCAAGTTTTCCCAGCTTCTGCGAGAGCGAGGGCATGTGAAGTTTCTTCTGTGGCTGGAGGAAGTTTTACCATCTCCGAATACCATCACCTCATGAGCAAACAAAATTGTAAACAGCAAATGGTGGTTACCTTCACCGGAGATCACCGGAAGAAATCCAGCATCAGTTCGATAATTATTGATAACAGTGGAATTGGTTGAATAATAGTAGGTTTCCTATGTTAGGACTGTGAAATCGATCCGAGATGGAATTTTACAAATAGCCCTTGGATGGAAGGGAAGAGCTGAGTAAGGGGCCAATAAGATGGGAAAGATGGGATTAGTTTTCTGCTGCTTTGCTGTGCAACGAATTGCTTCACGAGTAACACAGGGACACATCCCTAACCTCGCCCACCGAGCAAGTACACAGACCTGCACTTGTACATGCATCCATGTTCAAAGCAGCAGTGCGATGAGACGCTTTCTGTGTTGAAGTTCTCTGTCTCCCAAAAGCAAGCCCCCTGAGTTGTCACACTCTGGCTTTTAAGAAAGAAAACATGTACTTTCAATGAAACGGAATAGAGACAGTATTTTCTTTCATGTGCATTTGTCCCCCTGAGATGAAGATGCACTTTGCAGGCATTTTCTTTATTAGCTCCTCTGTCCTTTCTTCTTTGTGAATAGTGTTCTGTGGTGACGTGGTGACTGCTCTAGCTCTGTGCTCCTCCATGGCATGTGAATTTGTCTCCCTTTTCCCAGCTTGCTTTCCTCTAAGGAGGACTGCGGCAGAGCTTAGAATCAGAATTGGCTTATCCCGAGTACCATTAGTTGTGACCAGCCCAGCATGACCCTGAGAAAGTATCATCTCATCCTGCCATATTTTAAATGGGAGAGGTCCTGACCCCCTTTCCAGGATGGCTGAGAGGGTTAACACATTAATGACAGTATTGCATTTTTTCGAGAAGCCGGTTCATAATGCTCTTAGGTTTGACAGCTGAGACAAATGTGATGATTAAAGATCAGTGGCCTCAGTGGGGTAAGGTAAAGCCCAGCAAAGAGCATTAACAAAACCATAAAGCTTCTCGGTATCACACTTCACAGGCTTTTCCAATGGGGCTCATATGCCCAGACAGGGCTGGCTCAAGGCTTTATGTGAGATCGTATCACTAGCAGAGATATACCTAAAAGGTTTTATTCTCAGCAGTTGAAATGATGCTGTTGCTTGGTTTTTATTTAATTTTTATCATATTTTTTGTTTACATATGTGTATATGTTTGTACACACACATGCCACAGTGTACCTGTGAAGGCTAGAAAACAACTTACAGGACTTGGTTGTCTCCTTGGAACTCAGATCCTCTGGCTTAGCCACAAGCACCGTCACCTTTTGCACCTTCTCACTGGCCCCATTGTATGTTTTTATTAAACATTGTTGTACATAGTCGCCCCAGCAATTTAGATGGCTAGATGTAGGTATTTATATGGATTTTTATTCCTCCCTCAATATGACAGGGTTAAAGTCTTGAAGTGGAGCTCAGGATATATATCACATAGCAGATAAAAATACAGAAAAAAACAAAGCACTCTGATATTTAATCACAAGCTGAAAGGCTATAGCTATGGGGAAAATCTAGATTCCCAGTGACATTGACCTCCAGAAACATTGAGGCAAGCCGCTGCAGCCACAGGGTCTCTGGCTTTGGTTTTCTGGTAGCATCAGTCAGAAATTGAATTTAGGATGGGTGGAGAGAGAGCCCAGAATGCAATTACAGCAATAATGCACGGAAAAGCAGAAGCACGTT
The DNA here is from genome assembly GCF_011762505.2 of Arvicanthis niloticus. NCBI lineage: Eukaryota > Metazoa > Chordata > Mammalia > Rodentia > Muridae > Arvicanthis > Arvicanthis niloticus. The sequence continues at coordinate 43,209,692 of NC_047671.1, forward strand.
GTTTCAAGCTACTTTTTGCCTTTTTCATTGGAAATGTAGCAGGCAGTTATATATGGTAAACCAAATAAAATAATAGAAACCAGCTGGTAAGGGTCCCATGAGGAACTCCTGTTATTCCTTCCTGGCACCTGGGAAGTCATCACTGAATGATTGACAGGTAGCTGGAGCTGCTAACAGAAGCCAGTGTTGCCCACTTCCACACTGTGTGAAATTGGGTGCTTCTGTCCTCTTTAGGGATGAAGATGGAGATGTCTCCATCTTCTCCCTCCTGTCTGGTACTATTGGGCACAACATTTCCTGGTGTTTATTGGGGCCCAGAAGAAGCTGGGAGAGGATAAAGGAGGGAGGTTATGGATTCAGTTCCCAGGTGACTCAAACAGAATTAGAATTTTTTTTTTGTTGGTTTATTGATTTGTTCTTGTTGTCTTTTTGTTGTTTGTTTTAGCAGTATCTGCCCACTACCTGGGTTACAATAAATAAACCAGTCACTTTATGTTGAGTCTGTTTTCCCATGCACAAAATGATTTGATCACTCAGGGTATGTTATGCAGTAATAACTAGCAATTCTAGATATCAAATATCTTACTGGGAACTCATGGAGGGGTGTGGGGTTTTGGCTCTGTGTGTGTGTGTGTGTGTATTGAGTGGAGAGTGGGTGCATGCACACACATCCTTGCTACACCTCACCTATACACCCAATTTCATTGAACCTCTATCATCTGGAAGGTCACTCACTACTCACCATCACGAGGAGAAGGACATGTGGTAAATCCGACAAGAGTTCTCAATACAAAATACATGTAATTGCTCATCTCATTGGTCAGAACAGATTGCAAGGCCTATATTAGCTCCTAGGGGGGAAGAAAAGTACAGGTCCGCTCCTGCAAAGGAGACAGCAATACCAAGTGCAGCGAAGGCCCTGCTGGCTGCCTCAGCAGGGTTGTTCATGTTCATCTTCCAGATGGATCATCACTGACTGTGGGAGAGACAGAGACACCATTTGAATAAGGATTGTGTGGATGGATTTATGAAAACCTGGCGGATGTTTTAGATCTCTCATCATCTTAAACATTGTGAATGAGTAACCTGGAACTTAGAAAGTCCATTTGAAATGTTTTCAAAGAAATGAAAATAATCATACAATACACCAAAGATTGTGGGACATAGCAGAATGAACAAGCAGGATGCTTATGACAGTTTATGCCTATATTTTTAAAAAGAGAAATCGCAAAAAATAAAGGACAAAAGCAAAAACCAAAAAATCTAAACCGTCACTGTATATCAAGATGCTTAAAAAACCAGAACAAACTGAACTCAAAATTAATAGAAAGAAAGAAGTCAAGGTCAAAGCAGAGATAAATGAAACAGAACCTAAGAACACCCTCAAAACTAAGAGCTGGTTCTTGATGGCTACAATAGACCCTTGACTAGACTAAATTAAAAAGAGATAAAATCAGAGATAAACAGAGACTGCATTTATGAGTTGTCACTTGGGATCATTCACTACACATTATCAGGAACAAGTAAGTGTTTTAACAGCCTGTGAGACACTGCCGATTCCTGGACGTAAGCACTGCCCAGAGACATCGCCCACATATCCTCCCCACAGACTTAAGTCCATGTTTCTTATTCTCCAAAAACCCAGGATTCCATTACTCCATTTGATGATAGTAACCACAGTTCCCTTCAAAGTGCTTGTCACAGTTCCTGCTGACCCCCTGCCCTGTGGCACTAGGTAGTCTCTTCGACATTTGGGGCAATCCAGAGATGTCTGATACTTGTTAAAGGAAACACTAAATCAGAGAGGCTTCCTAGTGCTTTCAGAAAAGCATACTTGTGGGAAATGTAGGGATGTGAGCCAAACATCTTTGCCCTCTGCTAAGAGCGTTGTTTCCCCCTGACTTCCCTCCTGTTAGCTGCAAATGCTGTGCCTGACGGAGCTCAGGCTTCCTGTAGTCTCTTGTTCCTGCACACCCCTCCAGGCAGACATTTCAGCTGGAAGCCAGGGCAAAGGTGGTTCAGTACCACATGTCTCCCTCCCCCTCTCCATCTGGTATCTCCGACACCCGGCCTGCCACACAGGATCTTCATTTTGGTGTAGACGAGAACAGTCCGCAAGGCTGCCTGTATTGTCTCACCCTGCCTTTCAAGTCTAAGCACTGAACCTCTTCCTTCATGGTGGGGTTCTGCAGTTTCTTGACAGGCTAGCTGGTGGCAGTGGCCTGTTGTTCCATAGAGACTGAAGCCAGGAAAGGATGATGGACGGGTGATGGACGCTCATGAAGCTTGTGTGGGAATCGTCCCACAGAAAATGGCCTAGAGAACTGGGTGTTGAAAGCCAGCACGGCCATGGCAGAGTCTAAAGCAGAGTCTGGCATTGTCCTGCCAGCCTTTCCAATTTGATCCCACAAGAGTGTGCACTCTGTAGGTATATGAATAGAACACACATTATTTGGAGATGGGACTAAAGACCAGCAGTGAGTGCTTATAGATCCCTCTCTGGGGAACGGAGGGGAACAGTATTCTACCCTTAGATGTTTCAGAGAAAGACAGAGTCTGTTTATTTAGTAACCAAAGTGAGTTTTGACATACTGACGTTTTGTGGACTTTGTCTTCGTTTAAAGATTAGCAGATTGTGGGTAGGATAGCCCAGAAATGCATGGAGCAGGATTTCTCTTTTAGGATAGCTTCCATGTAGGCATGGCTTTCTTTGGTGCTTGAGATTAAACCTAGGGCCTTGCCTTTACTAAGCTGTACTACTGAGCAGTGTCCCCGGCCCATTTTGTTCCAGGTTCATCCTTACCTCTCTAGACCCACTGACTCTCGGCTTGACTCTGAGTGGGGGTGGGGTTCTTTGGTGTTGAGGTCATCATTGAATACAGTAGTTCTCATAAGTGTCCTTTGGAAAGCAGCTATCCTATGAGACTTTATGACAGAGCAATAAAAAACCTTGCTTGCCCTAATTTTGTTTCTAGAGATCAGAGGGTCCCCAGGTCCCTGCCCTTGGGTGATATCATTGGAAACATAGAAGATAGAGGGAAGGGGAGGGCCTATGAAGGAGTAGGTAAGAAGCCTTACCCTTTTCCTGCCACTAGGTCTGAAAAAACCGCATACCTGCAGAGCTAGCTGGAGATCACATATGGCTCCTGGCATTCGGAAAACCTTGTTGAAAGTGAAATTAAAATTTCCCCGCTGGACAGGAAATTAATAACCACTGAGTGTAGCAGACCAGGCCAGACCTCAGCCACTTGTTCCATCACCTAGGATGTTTTATTGTTATGTAAATTAGATCAGCTGCTACTGCCTAAGGGGAATTGAGCAGGGTAGAAAGAAATAATAGTGGATAGATTCCTTATGCTTTAATGTTTTCATAGCATGCAGTGATTCTTGCCTCATCAATGCATAGGCATGGGGAAGCTTCGAGACCCTTTTTGTCATTATTTCTATAAAGCAGCCCTCACGGCTCTGACATGTTGCTATTTTTTTCATCCCATAACACTTCTAGATCACCCACAGTGAGCTGGGCCATATGCCTCCTGGGTTGGGGGGATGGCGAGGGCTAAATAATGGAATATCTAGTGTCTGTCTTCTGGGAGTTCGCAGGACAGCAGAAGAGGATATTAGATAGCATAAACTAGCCCCCTCCCCCACCAGAACACCCATTATACCACTTACCATTTTTGGTTGAAAAAAATAACTGAGACATACTGTAAAGAATGAAGCAAATTGGTGGGAGAAAGTAAGGGACAGCCCTTCAAGGCTGGGGATGAATCAGCTCTGTGCAAACTTACGTGCATTACTTGGGGGCATTGACTCAAGATTCAGAATCTAATGGACCAATCTGATGAACTCTTGTCCATTTCTTGGTTAGGAGCAAACAGTGACTCTGCAGAGGGTGGAAGAGAAGGAAGGATTGTTAGGAAGACAAAGCCCAGCATCTCCTCTCAAGGCATTTTAAATTTTAATTGGGGCTATAAGGGTTAGTTTGGGGTTAGAGCAGGTACCTGTTCTAGTTTGGGCATACCAGTTTTGAGAGTGATGAGTTGAAGCCATAAAAATGCAGAATCATTCTCCAAAAGACATATCAACACATTCATATGTCCATCTTCCGCCCTGTGTTCTTGGTCCTAGTGTGAGCAGTCACACCTCATGAGAGAGCATGAAGACGTCCAGGAACGCACGACCCTCCGCTATGAGGAGCGCATCACAGAACTCCACAGCATCATTGCAGAACTCAACAAGAAGATAGACCGCTTGCAAGGTACCACCATCAGGTATGGCTGCTCTGTCTAACCTATGCTAATCCGTGGTTGTGCTGGAGTTGAAGCAGCCCCTGTGAGTCACTGTGTGAGTCACATGCCTTGATCTCTGTTACGCCTTCTGATTCTCATCCTCACAACCATCCCAGAGGGTAGACAGGCTGGGAGCTATCATCCTCAGTTCATTGCTAAGGGTATAGAATCAGCAGTGGAGGAAAGTGCTTGGGTAACAGGTTCTAGGCGAATGTCTCTCAGTCTTAGAGACAGACAACAGTCTGATGCCCTTTCTGCCTCCTTTGTTCACCTTTGTTCACCAACTTCTCTCCAGATGTTAGAGGTTCTGAGCCTCATAGATGTGGCTTACTGCTAAGCATTATATAGGATTCTAGATAATCTGTTAATATTTTGAGCTTATCCCAGGTAGTTTATCAATAAGTAGAAGACACTTATCCTCTTACCAGAGTCTTAAGGCAAGGTTTGACCTATAAGGAAAGACTTGACCCGTCAGTAGGAAAGCTGGGCTTAAAAGGAATGCTGTTGGAGGAGAGTTAGATCAGCAGAGAGCGGGGAGGTAGAGTTGGAAGACCCAACTCTCCCCCAGAGACTCTAGTTTTACTTAGTTATCGTTTGAAGATGCCTGGCAGAGAGTTTGTCTCCCTGGCTTATCAGTCTATTTGGTTCCTGAGTCTCCTCTGCAGCACACACTGCTCAGTTCTCTGTCTGTGTCCTGTGGCTTAAGGAGACTTGCTGAGGATCTCACTCTGGTGGACAGGGAGCATCCCAGTACAGAGAAGCAGTGCCTTCCTTCCTGGAAAAAGGGTGCTCTGTTCACAAAGCACTTGCATAAGCCATAATTAAAAGACTCTCAGAGGCAGCTGCTTTGAGTCCTCCCTGGAGAAGCTCTGGCTTGCAGGAGACTTTGGATGCATTTTGTTCCAACTCTGAGAGTCTCAATAATGATGGGGCTTCTTGGTGAGAGTGCTGACAGGCATCTGTTTTCTGGGCAAAATCATGGAAAATTTTACACTGCCTTGGAGCCGCACAATAAATTTCATGTTCCAATTTAGAACTTTAAGGTTTTAAAATTGTATCCTGGTCTACAGAGTGATTGTGGGTTAGAAAGACATGAACGAAGAGAAGATTTTAGCTCAAAGAGATGATTATAGTCGATTTAAAAAAAAAAAAAAAAAGCCTAAGCCTAACAGAGAATGTTTGGCAAATTGGTGATTTTCATTAAAAAAATGAGTTTCACATTTATAAACTAGAGAAGGTGACAGCGAATGGGTGTGGTCAGTTGTGAAATAAGTGCAGCACCTATCAAGGGGACAACTCAATCTTAAGATGTTTACGTTGGATGTAATGGCCAGACGGCTTCACTTGGAAACTCTGAGAACTGCTTAGCCATAAGAATGTGTTGGTACCTCTGATTTAAAGGAAGTTCACATCTGGGCAGATGTCAGGGTACATTCTACCTGTTTCATTATGCAAATAAGCTAGTGCCTCCTTGAGGGGATTCCTTGCCTGGTTGTATTCTGTGGACCAATGAGATTGGTTTCTTCCTGGCCTCTGAACTCCAGAGGCTAGAGCAGGGCCCCAGCCTCCAGCACGGTGGGGCAGGGGGAGATTTTATTTGTTCTTTACTCCTGATGTGCTATGGCAACCACAGGAACACCATTCAGAAGATGGATTCTTAACTGCCTTGACGTGTTCCAGGTGGAGAGGGCTGGTTATCACATTAGTCAGGTGCCTCTGCAGCTAATCCTACACTTTTCTTTTCTTTTTTTAAAAGATTTATTTATTTTATATATATGTATGCTCTATCTGTATATACGTTTGCATGCCAGAAGAAGGGATAAGGCATTATAGATGGTTGTAAGACATCATATGGTTGCTGGGAGTCAAACTCAGGACCTCTGGAAGAGCAGCCAGTGCTCTTAAGTGCTGTGCCATCATCTCTCCGGCCTCATCCTATACTTTTCAGTACTCTGAGATAAGGTATAAGTCTTTACCTGTTTGAAGTATCCTTTTTGTGGTATCCAAGGATAAAGAGGAGGAGGAGAAGTGGTTTCCACTTCTTGGAAGGACCGTGTATATCTTCATCCTCAAACAACTTTGAATTCTCTTTGTAGTTATGCACCCAAAAACCTACACCAAAAATGTTTGCTTTTCATTCTTGCATCTCCCAGTTGACAAGTCTATAGGGAACATGTCTACTGTAGAATATGATACCGATTCCACAGTTAACCACATGGCTCTTTCTGGTATCCATGCTCTTAGAACCAAAGACTAATCTTGGTGTTGCTGCCTCACAAAGGAAAATGTGTACAAAGCAGAAGTAGCTAACTGAGGCACTTGTTTTTCAAAAAGTGTGTCAGGACCCAAACTGGATAGACAAGCACATGGGGACACCAAGTGTACTTAATTCTGATTTCAAATCGGGTGGTGACTGTCTTTTCCCCATTGTCTGAGATCTGATCTCATGCTCTTTCAATGTTGGTTAGTTTTACAAGATTCATGGCAAAGGAGATAAAGGAAGGGACAAAGCAGTAGTTAAATAAAAGTTTTATTGGGTGGGAGTATTAAAGCGTTTATATAGAGGTCTATAAGGGAAGAGACAAGAAGATTTGCATAAAAGTCTAAGAGAAATAAAAAGAATTAAATTCTTTGTCCTAATTAGGCTCTATGCTGTTTGACAGAAAAGACTAGCATTTGATGTTTCTTAGAATGTCATTGAACTACAAAGAAAAAAAAGTAGTTATTGTATTGGCTGGAGTGACAGGTGGGAGACGTAGGGTTACTACTGTGCTGTAGGGTACTTAGGACTATAATTGAAACCTGGAACTTGCTAGGCTACTGACTAGAAATTGTGAACAGTTAAAGTTAATAGTTAATAGATAAGAGCAAGCCAATACAGGGGCAGGACTTTTACAGATAATGATTTTGAAATACTTTACTAGAGAAAACACTAATTCTGGGCTTGAGAGATGGCCTGTGGTTAAGAAAACTTCTTGCTTTTGCAGAGCACGTGAATTTAATTCTTAGAACTTACATAGTGGCTCGTAGCACCTTTAGTTCCAGTTTGGGAATCTGATACCTCCCCGTGACCTCCATGGGCACCAGGCACACACCGTATGGTGTGTATACATACATGAAAGGGAAATACACACATAAGATAAATAAATCTTGAAAAAAGCAAGGATGAACAAACTAATTATAACTTAAAGTGAGGTACTGGCCAAACCAAAAGAAACAGATTTCATAGTAGGGGGTAAAAAGTTTCAACAATGACAGCTCCAGCCTCATGACCAGTTGTAGAAACCATGGCTAAAGTATACATAGTTTTCTGGTTTTGTATATATGTATTTTTGTGCCTCCTCTTGATTTTCTGCTACTCCTATGTAGTAAAACTTGTCGCCTGGTGGCTAGGTTTCACAGTGTCTAGTCAGGTTTGCCATTGGCTGGAGGAAGTCTCCTGACGGTAGATATGGTAGCTGCTATGAAGTGGTCCTCCCATTTTGGGGAGCAGCTGAATTCATTCCACCGACCAGAGAGACAATTACAGAAGGCTGATGCTATTGCTGTTGTAGTTGAGAAATTTAACTAATCCAGAGGGCTTATTTGATGGTGACTGAGCAGTCATCAATTGTAGGCTATAATGGCTGTCTTCTGGCCCAAGTACCATTTCCTGTTCTTTCAAAGGGGCTCAGGGCCCTGGGGCTACTTCCCAGACCCCTTTCCCAGGTGTGTCCTGCATCATTTTCAGTCTGGTGATGAAGCATGCACACACGGATCTGGGAGGAAGTGGAGACATTAGCCATGATAAGTGGCAGCAGACATGAAGATGCAAGGGTCTTCCTTGATTGGCCAGACGCAAAGTTCTGGACAGATATATAGCAGAAGCAACAGGGAGATCAGAGCCAGGGTGACAAGGCTGACAGCTCCTGGTGGCTGCCACCCACCCTCCTCTGTCTTCCCTGCATTCTTCCACCAGCATTGCAAGCACAGACCTGCCTGGATGCAATGCTGTCTGCTTGAATCTTCTAGTACAGTTTATTTTTCTAACTGATCCCTGCTGACTGCATCCTAAATCCCATCTCCTAGAGGCAAACACAGAACATTTTGTATATATGTCCTTCTGAAAATTTTTTCTGTTGAATCTTTTAAACATAAGGGGTCACACAGCACCCCACACACATGTTTTTGCACTTCTCTGTGTAGTGTGCCTGCCTTTTAAAAGATGTTTAGTTTGACGTGGGGAGATTATATAATGGGACAGAAAATATGAGAAGAATATGACCATAGAGCACTTTGGATCCCAGAAGAAAAAAAGAATGATGTCTAAGCAAATTGAACATGAGATCATTTCTTTCCCATAAGCAACTCTTGTAACACCAGCCTTTTCCTGCTAACCCTCTCAACTCAGCTCTGTTCTCTCCTTTCTTGGAAAGCCCAGGACTCATTGCTGTCTGGCTTCTTGCTCCAGCAGTTTTTCTTCAACCCCTTTTCTATGGACTGAAAGTTGCCTTCCCTCATCTGCTCATTACCAGGGTATGATGTGCGTAGATGGACTTTGCGGAGGTGATTTGGATCAGACGAAGTCATGAAGGTAGGGCTGTCGTGGTGGGATCCTGTCTTCATAAGAAGAGACACCAGAGAGCTGGCCTCTTCCCAGCCATGTGATGACAGAATGAAAAGACGGGCCATCTGCAAGCCAGACAGAGGACCCCTCCAGAAAATGACCATGCTGCCAGTGCTTTGGGGCTTTCCAGCCTTCAGAAACATGAGAAGCCACATTTCTGTTGATTAAGCCACCCAGTCTGCAGTGTTCTGTTTTGGCAGCTTGAGCAGCATAAGATGCTAATGATTTGTCTGTCTTTCTCCCGAAGCTCCTCCCTCCCCTTTCTTCTCCTACCCCCTTTCCTCCCTCTCTTTTGTAATGCTGGGGATAGAACCCAGAACCCTACACATGCTGTGCACATGGCCTCCCAGGCCAGCCCACCCATTTTTATTTTTATGTTTTTGAGATAGCATCTAGCCATATATGTATATTTGTAGCCATATATGTAGATATGTATATCTCTAGCCATATATAATATATATTAATAAAATATATATGCATATATATACACATACATATATATACAATATATATTTCTCCTTGTTTGCTTTTTGTTGCTGTGAAAAGCACCAAAAGCAGCTTGGGGGAGAAATGGGTTTTTTCTTCTTACAATTCTTCTGTCAAGGGAAGCCCAGGAAGGAACTCAAGGCAGGAGCTTGAAACAGACACCACGGAATTCTACTTACAAGTTTGTTCATCTAGTCTAGGCCCACCAACACTGACTATAATAGCTGGCCTACAACTTGTGATTCTCTTGTCCTGGCCTCTTCTATGCAGGTTAGACAGGTGTGTCTAACCATGCTCTGCCACCTTTTTAACTGAAAAATCGAGACGTCCTTTCTTGTTTTGTGGTTTCTTTCTGTAGCATTGGGCCTAATCTCTCTCACTGTTTCTACTGGAGGCCTCTTTAACCATTGAGGACACATCCTAAAACTTACCCTCCCCTACTGAGTTCCCTCCTCAGCCTCGGGTCACATGATGGGTCTTTCCAGCACCTTCCATCCGGGATAGCACCCAACCCCCACACACAATTAACTCCCCATTTCTGTGATCTTCACATCTTCACTGAACCTCTCTGCAGAACCTCCCTCCCCGGGGAGCAAGGCAGTCTCTGATATATCAGTCTCCTGCAGTGTCATCTACCTGCTGGGCTTTCAGGGTTGCTTCAGGACCCTCACTATTCTTCCTGATTTTTCAACCCGCATGGCAATCATGTGCTATGTCTCAAGCAGTGACCAAGACCTCCTTATCTCCCCAACAAAATGAAGTGTTCTGTTTAATTGGGAGCCTAAAATGTGAACTAAAATCCAGAAGGATCATATTTCTCTTCCCCTGTCCTCCTGTGTGTACAGGAGGAGCCCTGCTAAGTTACAGTAAGTCCTTGTCTGTGGCTCTTAGATCAGATGTTAGGATTAGAATGGAACGTTACTCTATGGAAATACATTTCCTTGTTTAGTTGCTGACCTGAAGGCTCATAGATGAGCTCTGTCTTCCTCTCTGCTGTATGGGAAGCAGGAGGGAGAAGTTCAGAAAGCTACACTTTACCCCAATTTACCACCTATTTTCTGCAATGGAATCTTTGAGAGAATTGAAAGGAATAAATTTCTTTTCTGTATCAGCCATTTCAGGGAAGGCCTGCATTTCATTGTAAGAAATATAGAATGTGGATCAATTAAAAAAAAAACAAAACTGAAAAACCTATTGGCTCAAGTGGGATGGGTTTGATCATTATAACCGACTGACAGCCATGAAAGCCAATGAGCAACCATCCAGGCTATCTTCTGATTTGTGTCAGGTTCATGGCAAAAATGTATGTGCATGAAGTTAGCTTATGTCCTATTTCTTGGCACTCTCAGCTGCACAGAAACATCAGCTCCTAGTCTGGAGCACATGAGAACTATACATTTGTCAATGTTCCTCGTTTATGACTAAATAATTTAACTGTGAGTCTAGTCCATAGGCCACAATGTAAGATTATTATTTCATTGGTTCTAAACTAAGGAATTAGGTTGCACTGCAAAAATAGTTACATAATGTATCAGTCACAGCATGTAGCCATGTTTCAGATGTCCTGTTTTTTAAAATATGAATCCTGGCTCTCCTGGCTTTTAGGAGTCTTCCGTGTAACTTTTCTGTCACTGGTGATCATCATGTGGCATCTTGTGTATGTGCATGCTCTAAAACCTACCATCCTAGGATACTTTGTTATATTTTCAGATACAACTAGAAGCAAGTGTTAATGCTTGCAAGTCTAAACAAAACCCCTTGAAATCCTTCTCAGCTGCTTCTTAGCACACTGGGTTCACTGAATTAACAGTGGATTTGTGGGAAGGGGACAGCCCTACCTCAAAGGAATAATCTGGTACAAGACTAAGAGTTACTGTATAGGGAACAGGAAGGTGGCTTGGTAAAAGCACTTGCTACCATGGTTGGGTGTGTGTGTGTTTGGTTTTGGTTAGTTTTGCTTCCTCCAGTATAATAAATTCTCATTTTGATCCACACTGGAGAGTCAAGCTCCTTGCCCCACTTTGGTATTAGCTCTACTAAACACCTTGCTCAACATCTCAAAGCTCTGAGCTTATGCGAATGCTCACTCTGTCTCCCAACCTGGAGTGATGCTCCCTCTGTGTCCCCTCCTAGCACATCTCAAGTTAGAAAGGGCTGTGGATACGTCTGTCTCCTGGAAGATGGCATCCTCCCAGACTTAGCTTTCCTGCGTTCATCTTGGTGTTCTGATACCTTGAATAGGATCCTCAGTTTGCTTTCATGACACAAAAAGCCTCCAGCCCCAGGTACCATTATGAGTGTGATGTCATTCCCCTTCCCACTCACCCCAGAAGGGATCTCTCCCTCGTTAGGTTTCCTTCTCACACCTTCTCCCTAGTTACTCCTTTATAAAGTTATTCCTACAAATTCCTGGAAGTAATTCGATATAAAGCAGATTTGGCAGGAGCCATGTGTTCAGAATCTGCCAAGCCAATTTTAAATGCTGACTAAAGGAAGAGCTGATGTATCGGTTCACAAACAATTACCCTCTAGATCAAAAGGTGACTAATAAGACGACTTCTTAATTGTTTTCTCACCTAAACCTAATTATTGTTGACTCATGTAGATGTCTAAATAATTAACATTCATAGCTTATTAACCTATTTTTACCTCCACTCCCATTCTAATCCATAGTTTGTTTAGCCAGAGGCTTTGTTACTAACTGATGAAAATCTTCCTAGTTTTCTAAGTGGCTTTCTACAATGTCTCTTATTCAGCACGGGCCATTTATAAAGTAGATCCCTTCAGAGAAGATTGCTTTGTCGAGAGAACCAAGAACTTTCAAGAAATATTAACATTTATCTGATTTATCCCTCTTCCCCAAGCCACTCACCATCTTGGTCTACCCAAAACCCAGACTTGGCACCCTCTCTTCTCTTCCTGATTCCTGACAGCCTAAAATGAAGTCTGGGCTAATGAGTATATTTTCTTATTAGCTGTTTTCACTGATACCCTCTCCCTCAGACGAAGTAGACACTAGTGAGCTTTCTATGCCCACAATTAAATCCCCTGACAATGTAGTCTTTGGGTTCACCTGCAAAATAGATGCTTGCTTCCAAGAGAATCATGGTGTCCTCTTCACGTCTGTGTGTGTGGCTCATATGGTGCTGGAATATGGAGGAGCCGAGGCAGGCACTTTGATATGCACATTCCAGTTAGAAGTGTGCTGATAGCATAGCCCAGCAGTTGAATAACCATGAAGGGCTGAGACAAGATGAGTGAACTCGTGGGAATACAACAGCTGTGCATCATGGCTGCCTTCCATCTGTAAATGCAAAGAGAAAATCAGGAACACGGAGTGCTGGGTGGAGTCTCTCCAACAAGGCTACCCATCTCCCTCTTCTCTTTTGGGGAACCTAAGTGTGGTATTTCTTAGTGTCTTAATTAAGGTGTCTATTGCTGTGAAGAGACACCATGACCGTGGCAACGTTTACATGTAGTTGGGGCTGACTTGCAGTTCAGAGTTTAGACTGTTATTATCATGGCAGGAAGCATGGTGGCATGCAGGCAGACATGGTGCTGGAAAGGTAGCTGAGAGTTCTACATCTGAATTGGTAGAAAGAGAGATGCTGGGTCTGCCTTGAGCATCTGAAACCTCAAAGCCCATCTTCAGTGGCACGCTCACTCTGAAAGGCCACACCCACTCCAAGAAGGCCATACCCACTCCAACAAGGCCACACCATAAATAATGTCACTCCCTATGAGTCTATAGGGACCATTTTCATTCAAACCACCACACTTACATATGCCAATCTGTCCACCTAGAGTCCAGTTAAGCTGCACACATGAGATTTCTCAGTAGCTTCAAGTCATCTCCTCTCTGTGTCAAGTTAGAAGGAAGGTTCCAGTGGGACTCTCCAGATGAGGGTGTGACATTTGTAGTTTATCATATTCTTCACTGTTTTGTTCACTGTAGCCTCAGTGTTAACATACTGTGTTCTTTATTACCTCTTAATTTGAGGTGGGATAAAAGCTCTAACCTTTCCAGGACGTCTTTGAAGAGAAACATTTCTCTCTCTCTCTCTCTCTCTCTCTCTCTCTCTCTCTCTCTCTCTCTCTCTCTCTCTCTCTCTCTCCTTTTTGGTTTTTTGAGACAGGGTTTCTCTGTGTATTCCTGGCTGTCCTGGAACTCACTCTGTAGATCAGGCTGGCCTCAAACTCAAAAATCCATCTGCCTCTGCCTCTGCCTCCCAAGTGCTGGGATTAAAGGCGTGCGCCACCACTGCCCAGCTGAGAAACATCTCTCATAGGCTGCTGCAGAAGTTTTGTTCTGTACATGACTGTGTGGATGCACAAGAAACACTGATGTTTTGTACACTACATCATCTTACATATAACCATCTTTTAGCCTGAAAAGGGTCCTCGTGCCTTCAGCCTGGAATAGAAAACTGTTTTCTTTCAAACATTTTTGCTTGTTCCTTGCAAAATATATTTTCCAAGGATTCTGTACATCCTCCATCAATGGTGACTGGACTACAATTTCACTCAATGGTAGGTGACTCTCCTTTTTTTGCAGGGAGGAAGATGAGTACTCAGAACTTCGGTCGGAGCTCAGCCAGAGTCAACAAGAGGTCAACGAAGACTCCAGAAGTGTGGACCAAGACCAAACCTCTGTGTCCATCCCTGAGAACCAGTCTACTATGGTCACTGCTGATATGGGTGAGTCTTTCCAGGCTTCCTGCTAAGCAGGAGTTTTAGTTTCTCAGTTGTAAGAGAAACCTCAGAAACCACAAGTCAGCCCAAATTAAGATTTAAATATTCAAGAAGTTCGATGATGCATGGATGAATATTCTAGATTCCCTACCTTATTGGGCATAGTGAACCAGAGAGCTGAGTTAGTGTTCTTGCTTTGTAGAAAAAATGATTCAAACATGTGTCACCTATGCTTGGACATTGTAGAAGCAGGAAGATGTGTTAAAGACTGTTGCAGTGTTCCTAGTTACAGTTCCTCCAGAGCTGCCATGAGAGGAGTGGAAGGGATGGAACGGGCAGCAGAGCTTTGCAGTAGAAGAAGCCAAGATGGTTTTAGCTAAGAAGGAGAGATCCAAACTCTCTATGACATGTTGATCCAAGTGACTAAGAGGATGATTGTATTCCTTGGTAAGAAATTTGTTTGAGAAACAAATTGAGAAATTGTTTACTATTATGGTTGAATTTGTAGTGAAATAGCCAAGTGGAGATACCTGATGCAGTGTTTTCAGCTACAGGCCATGGCCTATCATTGGTTTGGAAAATTAACTTATAAAGTCTTTTAGAAAGAAAAGCAAGTAGGAAAGCAGTAGGGTGACAGCATAGCTTTATAATTTTTTTTTTTTTTTCTAAATAGCTTGAGAGTCCGAGTTGAAGTGTTATAAGCCAGTGGTCTGCCTTGGGAAAGCCTGTTGGAGTCTTTAGACAGGCTGAGTTTAAGTATTTGAAATGGTCTGAGCCTAAGTGATCTCTGTGATTGAACAGGAGTGAAGTCAGAAGAGCGAAACTTTCCATGTCTTTGGAGAGAGCTGTTCATAGGTAGTGAAGAGGTGGCAGAAGAGCAAGGAGAAAGATGAGATATATATTGAGTTCTTATGAAACTGAAAACTGAGATGGAAAGCAATATTTTAATCAGCTATTGCACATATATTTAATTGTACAGCCATATAAGTGCTGTGACATCATAAATCATGGTACTTTGAAAATATCAAATGAATCCAATCAGTCAAAGGTCCTAGGAAGTCTTGATCTAGGATGTAGCATGTAAAGGATGACTTGGAGAATTTGTCACAAGTAATCAGGTAAAGGAGGAGCTGAGGGCATGTAGTGAGGATGGGGAAGAACCATTGTTATGTGAAGATGAAGGCTGCAGAGATAGGTAGGAGCCAGCTCACTCCGAGTCTTGTAGAACGAGTTGGAATCTTTACCCAAAAGACTTATCAGAAGCTGCTAAAGGATTTCCCAGTGGAGGGAGGCGTGGGATGATAAGCTGCATTGTGAATCACTCCACAGAGTGGAAAGCAAATCCAGAGATCAAGAGTATGTTGGGGAAACATGTCAAGAAATCATTTAAAAAGTCTAGGTAGGCCAGTTGTTACAAGGAATAGTATAGTGACAGTTGAAATGTAGGGGGAAAAAGATGGGAATAGAAAAGTTATGAATTGGGCAAGATTTGCCTAAGAACTGGAAGAAATATAAAAGCAGAGGTAAGAGTGTGGCTGTCTTATAAGATTCATGTACACAGTGCAGGCGTGGAGAGGCCGCTCATCAATGTGGGAACATGGTGGGAAGGAGCAGATGATTTAATCTCAGTTTCGTTCTGTTCTGCATAGAGACAGGTAGAGATCGGCTGTCTTTTGGAGGTCATGTGTTCAAGGTGTCTTGATATCTGGGTTAGAGATGCTTAAGAACACAGTACATACTGAGATTAAGAAGTCAAGCCGTGTGGGTGGGATACAGAAAACTTGTTGGGAGACATCCAGTTGTGGCTGAAGCAGCAGCTGATGATGGGACAAGTGAAGTCAGCCGGAGGCTGAGCTTTGGGGGCCACAGCTAGTAGCTGTACTCAGCAGGGGCCCAAGGATCCTCCTCTCAATTCAGTTCTAGGGTAAATGAACATTCTTAGCAAACCCCAGAGTATATGGGTGCCTATGCTGACTGTGTTGATGCAGTAATTTTTTCATCTTATAGTATATTGAAATTCTAGATCCTGTCATTATTTGCATGGATGACTATCCCACTAAACGTCACTAGGCAGTTGTATGGTGTTCATTTTATCTCTTAGTCCTAGGGCCTGGCATGGGGCACGTGTTAAATGATCCTGTTGGAATGAATGAATGAATGAATGAATGAATGTGGCTATTGGCCTGTCTGTGAGGAGTATCTTGGTGTTAAGATGTGGTGGGACAATAACTAAGTACTCAGCAGTCTGAAATGCAGAGGGGGCAAATAAGATGGAGTTAGCCACATGAGCCATCGAGAGGTGAATTCTAAGTGAGGCCACCCTAAGCCCCACACACAACAGGCTTCACAAGAGTGAAAAATACTGCTCCAGGGATTAGTAGTTGGAAGATAAAGTGTCAAGTGTGGGTTCAGGTCGGTTTGCCTTATGCCCAGGCTGTCTCCCTCCAATACTTCTGAACCCAGGGTCGAGACTTAATGTTCTAACACACACCGCCATCTGCCACCAGCCAACCCTCAGGCAAAAGTCTCACACACTGAGTTCATATCAGCATCGTAATTGTCTAGACCCAGCCGCTTCTTATTCCTGACTCCAACCTGCAGCCACAGGCAGCCAAACAAGTTCAAACAGCCGACAGTGACAGTGTCCCTGTCACTGCAGAGCATCAGGCCTACACTGACCCCTACCACTTGTTTCTCTCAAATTGTACTTTATGAAATTAATAGGTGACCCACAGTCTGACGAAGTCACATAATTAAGTTTGGGAAATGCAGGCACAAACCCACTTCAATGGGCTTCTCCCCTGGGAGACGTCTAGGAGCTCCTGACATGACAGAGCATCTGTCGCACCAATTCCCCAAGGCAGGGGCTCACAGCTGTCTGTCTGCAGGGTGAGGCTTCTCCACTGTCCCTCGCTACTCATCTCAGATGCTTTCTTCCACCCTGTACCTCACTTGGAAATGTATGTTAATTGCACTGGTAGCATCTTTCCTGGCAGTACTGAGTTCTGTAGGGGCATGGCCTCTGCCCAGTGTCAGCATACATTCCCTACTTCTGGGGGTGGGGGGTGGGGGAGCTTTAGTCATCTGTCTTCCAAAGTTATGGGATGCTACATTAGGTACCAGGCTGCAAACTCATGGTGCTACATTAAGTAATGGGGCTGCAAATCACTGTGTGCTGCATTAGGTACCAGGACTGAAAAGCACACAGTCTGCCATCAGATGGCTGCAGTCCTACATTCAAACCTCTTAAACCTGGGCAGACATCCAGACTCCTCACTTGGGGTCCCATGAAGCCTGGAACGCTTGATACCACACTCCTCCATCCCTCCTCTCTGTCCTCTGGCTCTGATCACACTCCCCCTCTCTTAAGTGTCTCTCCAACCTGACCAAATTCTGCCCCCCAGGGTATGCGTGAGCTATCTATCTCTTCTGTCAGGAGCGCCTCTTGCTACAAGACACATGTAGCTTTCACCTTCATTCTGGTTTCCTTCTCAAGTCTGTAGCATCCCTCTCATGCCCCCCACCCTCCGTCCTCACACCTGGTGTCTGTGCAAAGGCTGTGTTTGCCTTTATTTCCTTGCCCATTGCCAGTCATCGTCTTACACTAGAATGCGGACTGCATAGGGCAGGAATTTTGGATGACTTTGTACACCGATCTAATGGACCTCAAGGACACATCAATGGATGCTATCTTGTCCTTGTCACAGTCTTTGGGGGAATGTGGATAGTTCCATAGAAAAGACCCGCAGTGGGGTGAGGATCTGCAAGGTGGGGGCCTGGGAGGAAACTTCCCAGAAGGCATGGCTGAGGGGATACTTGAGGATTAAATGGGAAATGGTGAGGTTAAGGAGTCAGGTATGAGAGGGCTCTCTGTTGACTCCTCAAAGAAGACAGCCCCTTACAGGACAACGTGGCAGAGCTTATTCACTGAGGCAGAGTGTAGTCAGCTTGCTTGTTGATTGGAACTGGCTGCCTGCCGCGTCTTCCTTTGCCATTTTCCAATTAAATTGCTTCAATAGGGTAAAAAGCTTCCATATATAAACACCATTATAGGAAATCATTAAAAAAGCATCCATTTCATTACGGTTGCTATTTTTTGTGAACTTGCATTAGGAACCCAGAGGTTTCCTCGAGCTGGATTTTAGAAGTACTTTGCTGCAGTGTTTTTGCTGGTTTACCAAAACAATAGCAGCCAGTCATCTGTTCATTTCATCCAAACCCGCTCTTCTTTTCTTTGCAATCACTGACTACCAGATCCTTGCTGCCCCTTCTGGACAGTCACTCCTGAGCACTGTCCTAGGATTAGAGAACTAAACAAGCAACTTAAGACTTTCGGTAACGCCAACCATCAAATAAAGGAGAAAGTTCCACCAGCACAGTGCATTTGAAAGTGAATTCTATTACTTCTTATCAAACCTTGTCACAGTCATTTTGGAAGTGAAGGTGACTAAACAGAGGAGGAAGGAGTCAGCATTTAGATTTTTTTTTTTAATATTTAGTAACACATTGGAATTTGCAGGTGAATGCAGCAGCCTGTAGGCTCCGATAATAGCCTCATATTAGGTAGTTCATCCATTCCTTGTGATTGGCACTCAGCTTGGAAAAGGGCCCTGCCTGGAATCTTAGCAGGATAGAAAAGCTTAAGGAAGGCAAGCCACTTGTCCAAGCTAAGAGGAGGTGGTTTCACTGTTGCCGTGTCTATGTAAATGGCTTTGCTCCTGAATACCTCTTTGAACAGTACAGCATGACTGCAGTTGTTGTTGCAGCTTCCCGACATCCTTTGAGGTCTCAGTGCTGATGGGGGAATTATGGGAGCAGCTGTGTGATTACCGGCACCTGGCCTAACTGGCACATTTGTAATTGAATGAATTTTGTTCGTCTCAGGATGGAAAGCAGCATACAGTCAGCCAAATTATGCCAGCATGGCAACAGGAAAGAACACACACACACACACTCATACACATGAGTGAGTGTGTGCTAACTGAATCACACACGTCAGAGTGTGTGTGTTGTTCCATCCAGCAGGCTCTTTTCCTGGCTTTAGTAATGGGATTCCTAAACCTTGCTGGAGCCATTGCTTGTAAAACAACGACTTTAGTCAGATCAGTCTTGTGTAACTTAGAGGGGTTCTGGGTTAGTATTTGGAGGGCTCTTTTGAGTCATAGTGAGAGACATGTACTTTGTTGAAATTCAGCAGTGTTCACGAAGGAAGCCTTGCTTGCTATTGTGGTCAGTGGAAGTTTCTTTCAGTAGGAGTCATTTTGGTGGACAGCCAAGGAGGAATTTACACACGAAACCTAGCTTTTTGGCATGGCTGCAACCATGAAATATGTTGAATGTGAAAATCAGATTTTCCTGGCTTACTGGCTGATGAAATCTAATGGCTTCAGGAAAAAAATTTAAAAATTAAAAAAAAAGTTTGAAAGTGTCAAGGAATAGGAGCCAGCTCAAGGAGTCTTCCAAAAGCAGCCTTAACAGCCATCAGGCAGCTCTGGAGAACCTCGCTTCCTGGGGTGGCTGGGTCACTTGTCTTTTGTCTGATGGAAGAGTCAGATCATCTGTAACCTGCATGGGAAACTTTGAGAAACCATTTCCCAGGACAGTAGTACTAGACCAGACTGAAATTTCAGTCTGACTAGTTGATGTGACAAAGTTCGGTGTTGCCTGCAACATCTTCTTCTTTTAGTTAATTTGGGAAATTAAATTCTCCCAAGAAGTTTTCAGTAATGGCTACCCTGAGGTCCAAGTCCAATACATGACTTTGAACACTGATTCAACTGGAAGCCCTACCAAGGTGACATTTTCCCCAGAGACCAGAACCTGTCAGTTAAGAACTTTGTATAGGGGACTGGAGAGTTGTCCCAGCACCTAAGAGCACTTGTTCTAGCAGGAGGCCAGGGTTTAAGCCTCACCTCCACCTTGGTTCAGAACTATCTGTAACTCCATTTCCAGGGGATCCAGTACCTTTCACTCACTTCAGAATGTACCACACGTGGACTGTGGCACACAGATTTACATGCAACACAAAGCACGCATACACGTACAATGCAGACAAAAGAAAACAAAGAAGCTCGTACAAATATCAGCAGGGCTGATTAACTGAAGTGGCCACCAGCCGTCTTTCTAGAATTTTCCTTGTAGTAAATTCAGTTGAAAGCAGAAGCAGTTATCACTCTGCTTCAGTGAACTCTTTGTCTTCCATGCTACTACTAGTCAGTGAATTTTCAGTCTCCTGAAGAGAGTTGGGTGTGAACGAAGTAGGGACTGATCTTTAAAGCTTACTCAGGACAAGATCCTGCTGCTGTAGGGGCTTATGACTTCCTATTTTATTATAATACGCTGTCTTTGTTTTCTAAACAGACCATATCTCCTAAGGTTGATTTGTGTTTTCCTTGGTTGAAACTCATGACATATTTTGCCTTAAAACCAGACCAGGCTCTGAAAGCCTGTTTAGTCTATCCTGGAAACAAAATCCAGGCCCCCCTTGCTCCTGCAGCCATAGTGGGGCATGTGAGTGCTCTAAGAAAGTACTTTGTATTGTTGATTTTTAGATGCTAGAACATGTGTGTGCATAAGCACACACACACACACACACACACACGCCCCTTGAACAGGGCTAAGAGCCACCATGATGATCAGCACTGAGAAAGGACCCTTCAGACTGTCTCAGCATGGGAGTGGATAGGGGTGATCATAGATCAGCACAGGGCCTGCGACCATGGCAGAGGGCCTAGCAGACATAGCGAGGGCTGGTGTTCTTCTCAGATCATGCTTTCCAGTCTTCAGAGTTACTTCCCAAAGGTCCAGAAGGCAATTCCAAAGACTTATCTTTCAGGTTGCCAAAACTTTACCTCCTACCCCAAAGGTTTCTCCAGCCTTTGCAGTGCTGGGGGTTACCTTGCTTTCCAGCTATACTGTTCAGGTGATTGGAATTTGTATACTATGGTGAAATGTGCAATTGGAGCCATTTTGGAAAATCTGTCAGATGCCTCCTAGAAAATGGAACTTCAAGGCAAAGCTTTATTACTAGACCCATAGGAAAGAGAAACAAGGTACTTCTACACCAAATTAGTACCTGAGCACTCACTGTGAGGCAAAGGAAGAACCTCAGAGACATGTTCATTTTTTACCTGGAATCATGGATTCATATAAGAAAAGGAAAACCAGCTCACAGTCAAAAAGACGAGGGATGTGTGTTTGACATTGAACCTATTTATGTGAGTTCAATTTTCTCAGTGGCTTAATAAGCAACAACATTTTTTAAACACCTTGTTGAAAATGAGCCAATTCCGTTCTTAGGTTTACTGTCAGTTCTGGATACAACTTACTTAGTTCTGAGAGAAAAAGAAGAAAGCTGTATTCACACACCAGGAAGAGTCTAACCATGATGGTGATCTTACACGCTTGTCAGATCTCTAAACTACATGGCCCTTTCTTTACATGGGCAATCTAAGTCTCTAAATCAGTGAACCTTAACTTTCCTAATACTGCAACCCTTTAATGTAGGTCCTCATGTTGCAGTGACCCCCAACCATAAAATTATTTTTGTTGCTACTTTGTAACTATAATTTTGTTACTGTTACAAATGGTATTATAAATATCTGTGTTTTTTGATGGCATTGGGCAACCCTTGTGAAAGGTTTGTTTGTCCCCTGAAGGGGGGGGGGGGTCACAATGCAGAGGTTGAGAACCACTGCCCAAATCCACAGGAAAGTAGAACTAGACTTTCTATTCTCCAGTTGCTAGCAGAAGTCTTATTGTGGTAAGTTACATTTAGAGAAGAGAACAAAGTATAGGAGCCTCAGACCCCAACAGAGGTGGGGTCCAGTAGCCTCACACATAGCCTTGATGAACCATGGACACATCAGGTCTGTGCAGCCATCTGCTGACTGGCCTAAAGGTTGCTGAGCTGAATCTAGCACTTACGGTCCAAGAATAAATTGTATAAATTGTAGTGAACTTTTAATGGTAACAATACATCAAACCCACCTTTAAATTTAAAAAAAAAAAATTGCAGACACTGAAGCTTGCCAGGTTTGTAGACACATCTTTGGCTGTAACTGCCTGGTTTTCACCCTCTACTGGAAGGAGGAGTCTGTTCTGTTTATTCATCCATGTCCTGTTACAGAAAATTAAATATCAAAGGACCAAATGCTTAGATTATCTGAGCTTAATCCTCCAAAGAACTCTCTTCATTGAAGGTTTATATGAGAGGAACCCATGAGATCTGCCATCTCTGGGACCCTGGGTGAAGAAACAGTCTCGCATGGCTTCACAAGGCATGTGAAGTTCATGTACCTAAGCTCTTGCAGACCTGTTTCCAAACACATATTGTCTCTCTTATGAACCTGGAATGCTTCCTCCCTTCTGACAGGAGATAATTCACTTTTCCTCTGGCAGCCAGAAAGCTCAGGGCTAAATAGACAAAACCAGCCCCGCAGCTGTGCTGTTCTAGATTTGCTTCCAAAGCTGTCTTTCCTGGTCCCACTGGCTCTGCGTCCCTGTCATTTGTAGCTGCTTGTCAAAAGCTGCTAGTGTTTTTCTTTTAAGGGATGATATAAACAAGCCATGCATATTGGACACAGAGAGCCTCCTGTCTCCTGGAGGTTAAGCAGAGCCATCACTTCACCTTCTCTGCATAAAGCATCGCATTGCTGAAGCCCCTCCCTTCCTGGAGGTCCCTAAGGTATCGGCTGGAGTGTGAACAAACCCATAACTCTTAGCAGTTGCCAAGGTTTCCTGCATCTTTATCCTGTGCTCCTTCACCCTATCCCAGACATTTGTTAATGAACAGCCCCTCAGCTTCCTTCTTAACCAAGCGTAAACTTGGAGGTGTTTTCTACTTCCTGCATGCCTGTTAGCTTTTGTGTTCCCGTTTTATGTACTGTTATATGCTTATTATTTTTGTTATGATTATATATGTGTGTGTGTGTATATATATATATATACATATATATGTATAAAATCATGATATGCAACATGGTAAACACTTTCAAGTAAACAGTCCAGGGTTTCAGGTGCTACACACACACAACAGCAACTGCCTGAGGTAGCCTTCCCAGCCTCCCTTCTGCTCTCTGTCTCTAAGCATTTGTTTCTTCTAAACAGCTCACAAAAGTGGAATCATGTATGTGTCCTTGGCTCATTTCATGTAACATAATGTCATTAAGGTTCATTCACAGTCTGGTCACAGAATTAGCATACAAATCCTAGTCTCTTAGAGTCCTTTAAGAGTTAATGTCCCCCCATTCACTTGCCCTCCATTGACTCTTCTAAAGGCTGTAACAAGGAAGGCAGTATGCAGACTTGTGACCCTGTGCCCAGAAAGCCCTATTCTCAGTTGCTGAGTTTGGTAGCATGACCCTGGCTATAGAGAGGGAGCCTCTGTCATGGCTCCTGTTCTCCTGACAACCCCATGTAACTTGGGTGAGTGAGGAAAAGTCGTCACACTAAGACATCTCCTGTGAGAGGCATCTGACCTGCCTGTCTGGTGAGGCCATGAATATGTGCATGACCTGAGAGAGGGTCCATACTATGCTGTGAGGGGTGCTGGCTCTGCTCTGGTTAATTGCAAATGACACCTCCCTGAAGGACCTACTATTCTGTCTGGAACACTGTAATGTTGCAAATACTGTCTTTCCATGCAGACTTCGGGTATCATAGCCTTTGGTATTGAGTGTTCAGTTTCTGCCTAGGGCTGGATTGTGTCAGATGAAGAAGTTTCTAATTGTTACAAGTGAATATGTGAAAAAATATGCCACCAGTTCCCATCTTCCCTGTCTGGAGCAGTACTGATAACTGGGTGATGGTGGAATGAGTGCTTGGTGACAATGTCTCACGCCCCTCCCCACACCACACCCCACACCTGTGTACACTCGCCTGACCACCTTGTTTTCTTTGAGTCTCCACATAGAGCACAGTGGCAGAGGACAGTGACATGTCAGTAGATATTCGGTGAGTGTATATGAATAACAGACTGGGGGTAGGGGGACATCATCTAGAAGGTACACATTGCCTTCCTAAGACCATAGAAAAGGCTTATAGCTCTCCTTTCAGACAGAAAGACATAGAGTATTTCTAATATAATTGTGTTTTTTGTTTGTTTGTTTGTTTGAGTACAGGGTCTCCTGGACTCTAGACTGCCTCAAACAGCATTGCATAGCTGAGGATGACCTTCTCTCTCTACTTCTCCAGTGCTGGGCTTCCCAGGATGCACCAGTACATTAGGCTTTGTACTTAAATGTCCCTCTCCCACCATTCTTCACTGAGGAGACAGTGTGGCCCTGTGCTCTTCAGGGCAACATTTCCAGGCAGGTGGCAGGTTCCTCAGAGAAGGACTTTAGTGTTGGCACCATACATTTGTTAGCTTCTCAGAATTGAAGAGAGTCTCTAGCTCATCCAGGAACTCTGCTTTCATACTGCAATCAGGGCCCAGACACTGTCTGACAACAGAGTGAGAGATACTGCCGGAACCCTTGTCCCTGTTCTTCCTCCTGTTCCCCAAGGCCTAGCCACCACTTTGATGCTGTACCCCGAAAACTGTTTAGCAGATATAGCCAGCATGACCCACACACCATCAGGTGGGCCTGGGTGGACAAACGGTGGAATGGCTGAATAGAAATCCTTTTTTCTTAGCCCTACTGATAAGGACTTACAGATCCGGAAATGTGTGTTCATGAAGCCCGATACCAGGCAACCTGCACCTGAGTGGTCATTCAGAGACTAGATTGTGTGTTAACTGAATGAGCTGCTTCACACTTGGACCATGTTGCCTCAATTTGGAGCTGAGCCCATGTCTTTCCTGTCCTGGTGAATGCTATGATGACCATCTCCCTCCCAACCCCCTTCAGCATCCCCTGTGAATAATGAGGAAGAAAAGCTTATCACCAATGTAAAGTATTCTAGTGCTGACAGAGTCTTCTCTGTGTTGCCGACTCAACTGTATACTGCCGATTTTTACTCTTTTAACATTGTTTTTGATTGTCTACCCTGTTCTATTTTGAGATACAGTGACAAGGGAGATCAAAGTCCCTTCTTTCATAATGCATGCATCTTTAAAAGGGAAAGATAATAAACATACAGTCATTATCAGATAGTGATGTTTGCCACAAACAAAACAGGATAATGGGGTTGGGACTGGGCAGAGACGAGAGATAAAATCCCCATGCTTTGGGTAGGAGGACCTTGGTAGGGAAGCAGTGTTTGAGCCTCACAGTGAGTGGAAAAGAGAGTCGGCAGAGGAAGTAGCAGAGAGACATCTGGGAGAGTTGAGAATTTGACATCTTCTAGTGTGTGTGTGTGTGTGTGTGTGTGTGTAGACCCCGTAGCATGAAAGAGCAGGGAACACAAGGAGAGGATAGAGGATCAAAGAGTGATTCTTCACCATCCTCACATCAAAACCATTCAAGGAATTGAAAACATTCCCAGTATCTAGGCCCCTCCCCCAGAGACCATAATTTAATTGGTCTGGGTGGGGCCCTGGCATTGGCAGTTTATAAATGCTCCCCAAGGATTTTCATGGTGCAGCCCAGGCTAAGCTCATGAGTCTTGGATAAGCAGAAATTTTGTGGGGTTTTGCTTGTTTGTTTGTTTTTTACGACTGTGGTAAGGAGTTTGATCTTAGTTTAGTGGTAAGGAGTAGGGGAAGCCATGGGACAGTTTGCCCTCAGAAGGTGCCATATCTGCCTTTAAAGAGGTGCACTCTTAACTGCCCTGTGGGGAGAGGAGAGGGGACCAACTTGAAGAGGAATGGTGGTTTGGAGCACAGTGGTATCAGCAGAGAGGAAGATGAGTTGCTCAATTGGAGGACGAGTTCGGGAAGTTGTACTTACAGGATGGATTGGATTCAGGGTGGGACACAAAGGGCACTGAGGTCACTTCAGAGATGACCTAAGTAACTGGCTGGATGGTGGGTTCCATTCAGAGGAGGGGGAGGTGGGAAGAGGTGATAGTGAGGAGCAGATGGAATCATTGTATCAGAGAGAAAGCCTCCAGCTGATTGCTCTCTAGGTTTGGGAAACTAAATGGATGTGGGCAGCCAAGTGAGGATGGTTCAAATGTCCTGAGACATCTGCTTCCCATAATGCTGAGCATTCTCTCAAAGCGCTCCAAAGTTTAGCAAAAACAAACAAGCAAACAACAAGCAGACAAACAAGCAGTCGTCCATGTTGGTGCATTGAACCTGTGACTGGAAGTAGAACTGGGAAGATACTAATTTCTTGCATGCAGGAAGCATGCTAGGTTTAGGAGAAGGATTGACTTCTGGAGACTGTCGTATCCTCCATGTATAACTTGCTACAATAATTGAAAAGTATGTAATGTCCAGAAACTGGAACAATGGGTGAAGAAAGGTTGATTCTTAAGGGATTTTTGTCATGACAAAGCTATTATATAACATGTATCTAACCCATATTATAATTAATATTGTTTTCCTGACCAGACACCAGGGTCCAGGAGTTTCATAGCAACCCAGATAAAGTAAAATTATTAGAAATTTTTACATTTAAATGTAACAATGGCATTTGTTAGAAGTTTGTTATTCCCTCAGTGGAATAAATGGATTAAACTGCACAGGTGGGGCATTATCAGTTGATGTATGGGGGAGGGGCAGACTGGAAGCTTATGGAAGGCACGATGAGTTTTTTATAATTTAGATTTTGTTAAATGTATAATTTATATTTTTTCATGTTCAGTGGTGTTTTGCCTACATGTATGTCGGTGTGAGGGTGTCAGATACCCTGGAACAGGAGTTATAGACAGCTGTGAGCTGCCATGTGGATACTGAGAATTGAACCTGGGTTCTCTGGCAGAGCAGCCAGTGCTCTTAACTGATGAGCCATCTCTCCAGCCCCCAGTTTCTGTAATTTTAATATCAATCAGCGCTGCTCATTCTGAGTTTTGTTGTTGTTCAGTGAAGTTGTGAGATCTTTACTGAACTTGTAGAATTGGTGTTGGTCTGAATGGTTGAGCAAGAGGGTTTGACTAGAGATTTGTTGAAGTCTCCTCTGGGACATTTTTGCTCTTACTAGCAAGACACAGTGCGGTTGCCCATAGTTGAAAGGCAAGATAATTCTAGGTGGTACAGATATTTTTAAAATGGCAAAAGTCTAAAACTTCTTAATAAACGGTTTGTATTGGCTACAAGCCTCAGCTAGCAGCCCGTGTGATGAGGATGGATGATGTTAGCTTTGAAAGCACCACTGCTCCTAAGTGGGTGCGTTATGGTGAAAGCAACCGAGAGTGCCCATTGCCAGTTGGCCTGTTTAATGGCTTTTATCCCCGTTTCCTCTTAGACAACTGCAGTGACTTGAACTCAGAACTGCAGAGGGTGCTGACGGGTCTGGAGAGTGTTGTTTGCGGCAGAAAGAAGAGCAGCTGTAGCCTTTCTGTGGCCGAGGTGGACAGACACATTGAGCAGCTCACAACTGCCAGCGAGCACTGTGACTTGGCCATTAAGGTGAGTCTTCCTCCTGCTTTGCTTGGCTTTCCGAGGGGAAGGGAAGGGAGAGGACAAACTCCTTTTTTGACATAAAGTTTTCTTGAATACCTATTAGCCATTGAAAGCCATACAAAATATATCGAGCCATCAGCTATAAGCAGGAGCCTTATACATATTTCTTGAGCTAAATTACTTCAGGGGATAAAAAGGCATGTCAACAATGACAAGCATTAGCTTCGCACTAAAAAAAAAAGATGATTTCCTTGGAAATCATTACATTTGTAGCATAAAACCACATCATTTTGGGGTGGCCCACCATTTTACTTTTTCCCTTTTCTTCTTGAGATAGGATTTCAACATGTAGCCCTAGCTGGCCTGGAACTGTAGACCAAAGTGCCCTCAAATTCATAGAAATCCACCTGCCTCTGCCTCCCAAGTGCTGGATTAAAGGTGTATGCCACTGTGGCCAGCTACCATAGTATTGTCATGTTGCAAGTTGACCTTAGAGGCTTTCTTACAGATTTAAGATTCCTAGAAACCCAACTGTATGAGGTAGCAGTCTATGCTGTCCAAAGAGGGAAGGGATAAGGGTCTAACTGTGTCACCCCATCCCCAGCCAGTGGGTCTCAGCCACACCTTTTTCCTTTTCCTTCTGAGAAAATATGGAGTGAGAGGAACAGCGTGTGCACACCCTCGCCTCTTTCAGAGTAATAGGGAGGTCAGTCCCTTCTTGATTCTGGGCCTCAGTTGTATTTCTATTACTTCATTATGGCTTAGTGTCCTGGACCTTGCAGCCTATACTTGCAAGTCTTACAGGAACTTATGCAAAGGAAGAGATTTGTTTGTCAGGAAGAATTCTGGATTGCCTAAGAGGGTAGTAGTGAATCACGAAATGCAATTCCAGTACTGCTGCTCCTCCAGTTGCAGATGGGAAGATCTGGCCCACTGGTGCTTCTGCCTCTGGAGCCTCCCAAGTCCCAGATTTGATTGTAATGCTAACTTGGAATTCCATTCTTCTCAGTGGAGGAGTGAGGGTGGTGTGCGCAAGAACTTCTGGTAACCAGCAGTGGAGAAAACAAGAGCCAAACAGACTCTCTTGCATTTGAAGGGAAGGACAAAGGATCACTTAGGGAAAGAGGCAGCAAGATTTGGGTTGCTTGTCTTCCTGGGGGGAACTGGTGTGAGTCCTTGCAAATGGCTGACTACTACTATGTGTTTAGTGTTGGTACTCTTCTGTTTCTCATCAGTATGTGTTCTCTCTGCTCAGCAATTCCCCTTCTATTTAAAAACCAGCTGGCCTAGGGTCTTTGTAAAGGACAATATGGATGAATAGTTCTCAGAACAAGCAGAGAAAGTTCTTCCTAATTGTATGTTTCTTCCTGGTCCTTTAATTCCATGTTTAAAGAACTCTCCAAATAATAAGATTGTCTTCTATTTGTGTCATATCCATCTTATTAACTAAATCAATCCCCACTGTCCGAGGAACCTCCCCGATAGGCCCGCCCTTTCCGGTATCACTGAAGCTTTATTCTTGGCTTTGCCATCTTGAGACTGAACCTCATTCACACCATCTGAATTCTGATGTGACACAAAGAGTGGGAAATAGTGATGTCACCTGCCTTACTGCAGAGCTGGCCCACGGAAGGCCTGTAATTTAGGAAACTTACAATTAGACACCGTGCACAGCCTGCAACCTCGTGTCTGTCACAGCATTTTCAGGATCACTCACTGGCCTCCTGCCTGGATGCAAATTGACCAGCTCTGGGGCTCCTTAAGGAAATAAACATTGTGTGGGCACCACACACAGACTCAGCACCCAGAAGGGACATCCCCCCCCCGCCCCCCCCATTGTCCTTAATTCTGGGAACTGCTGAGTAGCACAAACTAGGATGCAGGCAAGTGACAGCCTCATCTGAGTCTGAGATATGACCATGTGCATAGCGATACCACTATGTGTATAGGGTTCTCCATTCAGCTCCTGGGCTCACAGGTTCCTAAGCAACCTCTGTCCTTCCTGACCTCTTTCTCCATGGTAGTTAGCCTGCTTTTGATGTATGTCTACTTTTCAGACAGTTGAGGAGATCGAGGGAGTTCTTGGTCGGGATCTGTATCCCAGCCTGGCTGAGGAGCGGTCCCGGTGGGAGAAAGAGCTGGCTGGATTGCGGGAAGAGAATGAAAGCCTGACCGCCATGCTGTGCAGCAAAGAGGAAGAGCTGAACCGGACCAAGGCCACTATGAACGCCATCCGAGAGGAGCGGGACAGGCTTCGGAGGCGGGTGAGCATGCAGCCAGACATGGCTTAGGTCTGGGGATGGGGTGGTTAGATAGACAGAGCCAAGGGCAGCCTGGATTCTTAGGAAATCAGAATCTTGGGCTCTGTTTTCACTAGTTCTGATGTTGTTAATAAAAGTAGTTCAAAGATCCTTAGGGGTAGAGCTAAGAATATAAATACACTCTTCTCAGGAATCCTGAATCTGAGAGATGGCAAAATTATGTCTGGGCAGTACATCTCAATCTACTCTACTGGGATGCACTTCTACCACTAGCTCAATTAAAATATTCTGTTAAGACAGTCTAATGATATTTTATAATTGGAAAACATAGAAATTTCCTCTTCTTCACATTTTTCTTTAACTCTATAGTAGCTCCTCTCATTTATATCAAATAGCGAGTCTCTTTTACAGACTCTTATATGTGTGTATGAGTGTCTGTGTACAGGGGTTTATGTATGTGTAAATATGCATTTGTGTAGTGTGCCTATATATGGGTTTGCACAGGTGTACATGAGAGAGTGGCATGGGTGTCCCCGTATCCCCATGAGGACTGGTACTTGTTTGAGAACTGTGGTGACAGTACATATTTCTGTCACTGAAGATGCTGATGGTCCAACATTGAAGCACTTGCATCAACTTTTCCAATGATAGATGTCCACCTGCCAAGGCCCATACATTCTTTGTCTGGCTATGTCTTTGAAGTATGATGGGACTGAGGGTGGAAAGAGTAATTCTTGTATCAGAAACAATTCTTTCTAAACTTCACTTTGAATTATGGGGCTTCCTTTACTCGCTGTCTCAACTGAGGCAGTGTATGAGGTTCCTCATATGATTCTGCACATGGAGTTTAATCAGACACATCTTGTAGGCTCATGGACCACTAACATTGCTTTGTCTCCCTAACTTAGGAAGTAACTTATTCTTCAATAGTGTTAGCATGCGTAAATCTTTCTGTTCTTTAAAGATCTATTTTTATTATCTTAATTATGTCTATGTGTGTGTATGATTTGGACTTGAAAGAGTACAGATGCCTTCAGAGGCCAGAAGGTGTTAGATCCCCTAAAGTTGAAATCACAGGTAGCTGTATGCTGGCGGAAATGGTGCTAGGAACTGAATTCTAATCCTCTGGAAGAACAGTAAGCCAGAATGAACTACTGAGCTATTTCTCTAGTGACAGCCATTCTGTTTCCACTCTGTGTACAGATATTTTCAGTATTCATTGGGCGTAGATATGGAATAGATTACTAGTTTTGAGGGTTGTCAGCCCCATCCCTCATTGTTGCTAATGTCATAATTAAAGGAGCTATTATCCTGCAGCTATCTGGACAAAATCTTTCTGAGCTCACATAAACTTGTTTCTAGAAGCCACCTATATCAGATTCTCTCTACTCGCATCGGGGGCTGTAAAACCTCCTGGTCAGCAAAGGCTTTATCTGGCGATCCTGATAAAGTTGACTTAGCATGGAGACCTGTAGCACCTGTAATTTCCTGGGTCCCACTCCCGATCTTTATGAGTGATAGTCTAATTAGGTGTGTGTTCACTCTTACAGTGTGCATCCGATGGCTCATGTGCTACAACATGAATGATGGCCTTAGATCTAACCATATACTGCACTTTAAAATAAATTTTTCTCTCTAATTTGGGTTACCAAGGCACAGAAGAGCCCTTGGTTATAACTAAAGAGAAAGAAAAAGTCAGTCTTCCTTCCATCCAGAGCTTTTTCCAGCTCTCGAGGTCAGCACAAAGAGCACTGTACTGTGGGGGTACACACATCATATACCAGAGTCCCAGAACCTGACTGCTGGCGCTCACAGCCTGACCTGCAAAGGCAATGCATATCTTTGGCAAGGCACCTGACATCTCTATGCCTGTTTGCTTCAGCCTTCATCATGGATTAAGGGTAGCCATGATACCTGCTTCAGGAAGATTAAATAATACTCACAAAATAGTCACACTGTGTCTAGCACACAGTAAGTACTCAAAAATGGAGGGGTAGTTGTTTCGAGTAAAATCAAGATTTGAATAGTATGGAAGATTTGCCTTTACACCTTTTTATCCATAAGAATCCTTGTGTGTTTGAATGTCTCTAACCTGAACAGTGAATAATTGAGTGTAAACACATGCATATTTGAGTACATGCACATTTCTGTCAAAATATGTATGATTTTTACCCAGTTGTTTGTGCTGTTGTTATACCTTCTGAAAATTTATATAATGTACACCTCATTTATCTTCAAATAACAAAATCTGAAGTGATGTGTGTTTCTTCAAACATCCTCTGGGATTTGTATATTTACCCATGAATTAGAGTATTCTTTTTATTTCTAGACAATTATGAATCTTAAAGAATTTTCTAGATTCTTTTGAATGCCACTTTTGTAGAGTTTAAATACGGGAAGACTTCCACCCCACCATTACCCAGCATATGTCATTTCCCTGAAGAAGGATCAGTCTCTTGTGGTCTTCTGTTTACATGATCTCCAGCCTTGGAGAATGCATAAGGTTCAATTTCATGTTTGTCTCTGTGAGTCTGTATAATATGTGGATGTTTTGCCCTTCTGTTTCTGTTGCAACTTTGAGATCCCAGTTCATCAATGTGGCCTGAAAAGCAAATGGGGCCACAGTTATTTCCTTTGTCCATCTTTATTGCTCAGACTTTGACCAGATCAATGAAATTGGTGTATGTCCCCTGCCTGTAATTAAACCAAGTGCTCTCCATAGGTCTTCTGAGCCTTGTCCAAGATTTAATTAAATTAGGTCTTTAATGCAGTCAGTTAACAAATTGAGCTACTAGGCAGAACAGTAACTGAGGGACAACAGGGAAATCTTTATTATTGGTCTTTGTTCATTATTAAATGAGATAATCATTTGTTTCTGAGTATCCTGTAATATAACCATTTATTTCCTCACACTTACAAAAGCAGATTCAATCTCAGGGAAGTTAAGGACTCATGAGAGGAAACACTTTTTTCTTCTTCCATTCATTTGTACTCTTCATAAATGCTTAGTCTTTTCTGGCCAGGTGGGGGGGTCACAGTGATAAACTGGGTACCATCCCTGGCTTCAGGGATACTGGAGAATTGATGCAGTGTTATAGGTCAATGGATATGGACAGCAGGCACAGAAGTACACATAAGACAGACTTGTTCTAGTAAGGTACAGTTTCTTCATACTTTTTGCACTTTTGACCTAAATTGCTTAGGTCAGCTGCCATGCAGTCAAAATGATCAACTCTTTCCCTAATCCGTTTGGCCAAACAAGTTTGCTGGGACCACAAAGCCAGCGAATCCACCCCCCAGTGAATCGTAGACCTGAAATAAATAGACCACAGCAGTCCCGTTGAAAGCCTTATATTCTTTCAAAAGTTGTTCGTGTCCACAGCATAGGTAGTGCCAACAATTTCTTCTTTATACTCTGCATCCTATCTGGGTCTTTTCTGTGTGTCTTGAAGTGAGTTCCACACCTCTCTCCATAGAGGCTTTGTCTCTCTGATCAGCACCATAATTGACCAGTAGCACAGTAGAACTTTGCTAATGAGGGACACACCCTCCCTACAGTGTGATGGAGAGCTTTAAGAGGAACGTGAAGCAGAGCTCTGGTTCTTCCACCTTGTTGGGAGTGGTTCAAGGGTCCCTTAGGAAGATAGTACTCACACTGTGTGCTGAGGGAACACTGGGGAAATTCTTTCTGTTGTCACATTTGGGTTTGATCCTTTATCCCTGTCCTCACTGTACCTGCCAGGTTATACAGGGCTAACTCTTCACTATAAAGGAAATAGCCATTTGATTATTAGACATTTGGGAAGAAATTATGAGGGCAGTGCACTCACCCTTTCTCTATGTAGCCATTTGATAATCAGATCCAGGTACTTTCTGGGGCTTAAAAACAAAGGTAAAGGGAACACACCTGCCAAACCCCAGAGCTACAAAGACACAGGTTTAATTTTTCTTTCCTATTTTGTGGCCCACTTCAAACACCTCAAAATTGCTATTGGTGATAACATAACACTTGCCTAAAGTACTGTGTAAGTTAGTGTCATATAAAGAAGCCTATATTTTCTATACTGGGATTCTTATTTCAAATTCATCTGAAGGCTCTATGAAGGGACATGCAAAATCCCCACTAAGAATGGTTCTCTGCCAAATCGAACATCTGAGCCCAAAGAAGGCAGCTTTGCATGTGGTAATAGTCTGCACTAAACATTCTGTAGAACTTTTCTGGCTGAATGGGCTTTACCCTTCTGTAGTTTAGGCATTGTCTCTCCCTCACCAGTTCCAATATACAGCAAAACCATGAGTTATGGCCGAACTGCCTGAAACTGCAGGTATCTGTGAGCATGGCCACATGTAACTTCAAAACTCATTTATTGATGGCTGACCATGTGCCTTCTTCCACTCGGGACTCTAGTGCCACCTTCATTCCTTGCACGCCATTAATCCACCAACCACATTCATAGGTGACTTAAGAAACTGATTGTCATACAATCGCTTGTGTTGTCCTTGCCCAGCATCGCAGCATCTGGCCCTCCTGCTCTCAGGGGCCAGGAACAAATTAAAACAAAGTGGAATGGATGACCACCAAATCCCTTCAGGCTTCCTGCTTCCCACAAACACAGTAGCATTGGGAGGTGCAGTTCCTCGAACAGGGCTGTGCTTTGGGGATGACTCTGGCATCTGCTTGCTGAGTCCTTGAGTAGCTGAGTGTTCTCCTTTACCAGGTCTTGCCAGTGGCCTCTTTGAATGGTGTGCCAGGCCATATGCTCTGCAGATGCACTGAGGACGTCTGACCCACCCCACTCCTCATCTCCATCCCTCCCTTGCTGCTCTCTTGACACTGTCTCCTGGCTTTGGGTTCCTAAGCCTGTATCTTTGGAAGTTCTTCTAGCAAAGATCTGGAAACAGTAAATCTGTCATCTTGAGAGTGTCTTCATTTTTGCCCAAAACTTTAAAAGGTTTTTTTTTTTTTTTTTAAATCATCAAATTTATTTTGTAACTCAGATGTAAAAATATTAATATTTGTGCCCAGGATTGGGATTCCACGTAATGTTTTGAAACACATAACATCGGGTAATGTTAAAAATCCGTTTAAATTTAGCTGTATCTTCAAGCAGTTGTGATTTCTTAATGGGAAGAGTACTCAAAACTCTTTCTTCTGGCTCTTTGAAGGATCTAATACACAGTTGCCAGGAGTAGTGGCCATACACTACAGAGCATACCAGAACTTCTGCGTCCTCACTATAACTTAAAACCCACTGGTTAGTCCATACCTACCCCTACCAGGTCCCAGTCTGGCTCCTGGTAAGCACTATTCTACTTCCTGACTTTATTTTTTTTCCCCATTTTTTGTTTTTGTGCATGTGTAGTACATAGGTGTGTATGTATGTGTGTATCTGTGTGTGTGTGTGTTATGTGTATGAATGTGTGTAAGCATGTGTGTGCACACTGTGGAGGCCTAAGGTTGATATTACGAGTCGTCTTTGGATCATCCTTGATCAAACCTGGAGCTTGCCAATATGACTAGTCTTGTTAACCAGCTTGCTCTGTCTGTGACTTCCAGAGCTGAATTACAGGCAGGCCACTGTACCCTCCCCGAGACTAGTCCTCTTGTTTGTGTGATAAGTACTTTTAACTGCTGAACCATCTCTAGCCCTGCTTTTAAAAATACCTTTTATTATTAGTTAAATTTGTTCTGATGCATTAAAATACACAAAATGTATTAGTGGTAGTGTGATGTTTCAGTGCATATATGTTGAGTAATGTGAAAACTATCTGTTCAGGGTGTTTTTTCCTTTATAATGAAAAACTAAAAGTTTTTTTTTACAAGCTGTTGGAAATCCTCAGAGAGTAATCATTACCTGCATGGTGGACTGAATGAGAGTGGCCTCCATAGACTCATGCCTTTGAATACTTGGGTGGAAGTGTTTGGAAAGTGTTATGTGTGTTTTTAAAATGTTACCTCCTTTGGCTGGGGTCTGCCATGCTATTAGCCCCTCTTGGCTTTCCTTTTGTTTCCTCCATCTTTGCTCCAGAAGGTGGTTGTGCTATCAGCCCACTCCCAAGACCCTTGACTCCACAGATAAAAGATACATATACACAGTAAATTTTTGTATAATGTGTTGCCACGGGCCCCAGCTCTCCCCAAGACCTTAAATGATTGTTATGTTCTTCTTCCTCCAAAGCATGGCAGAAAGGGCCGCCCCCTTCTCTGAATTTGCCTTTTCCTCCTGGGACCCTTCCACCCAGCAATTGGTCCCCAGCCTTCTTTACTGAAAAAATCAAGAACCAATTGGAGAACAGGATGTTAGTATCAGAACCTCCCCTTACCAGGAAGGGTTAGGACATGTGGCCTTATAAAAAGAGGCATGGCACTGAGGCTGGGCTTTGGGGTTATAAACAAAATGAAACAAAAACAAACAAACAAACAAACAAACAAACAAACAAAAAAACTCTTGCCATCCCCAGTCTCCCTCCCTTCCTCGAGCCCTCTCATCTTCCTTCCTCCACTCCACCTACTTGTGGATCATGATGTGACATCTTAGCAGCTCTGGCGACCATGACTTTGATTTACTATCATGGACTCTCTCTGAAACTGTAAGCCTCAAATTCCACTCTTTTTTTAGTAAGTTGTATTGGTTGTAGTCTCTTATCACAGCAATAGAAAAGTAAATAAGACATCCTCTAATCATCTTTTATGTAGTACATGCCAGAGCTACTTTTATCTAACTAAATCTTACTGTCTACAGATCTCCATCCCTCCTACCCTCTAACCTCCAACCTTGGATAACTTCTATTCTACTCTTGACTTCTGAGCGATTAACTTTTTTTTTCACACATGAGTGTTGCTCAATGTTGATATATGTATCATTTCCTATGGATGATGTAGCAATTTCTCATCAACTTAATGGCCTGAGTCTTTGATCCCTGCACTTGGGATGCAGAGGATGACTCTGTGAATGTGAGACCATGTTGCTTTAGTGAGTTCCAGGCTATCCAGGGCTGTATAGTGAGACCCTATCTCAAAAACAAACAAACAAACAAACAAAACTACCCCAAACCTCAGATTTATTATCCTACTGCTTTGAAAGTCAGAATCTAAAATGTGTCACTTTTACTGACTTCCAAGTGTCAGCAGGACTGTGGGCTTCTGGAAGCTTGAAAATAGTCAGTATCCTGCCTTCACAGCATCCAGGGGAAGCTGCCTTTTGTAGCCTTGCCCCTCCCTCCAGCTTCTAGGTGAGCTACAAGGCATCTTCAAGACTATCTGACAGTTCTGTTTTCTTTCTTCCATGGCCCAGATGACTCAGGACCACCCCCATCTCAACTTCTGTTAGCCATTTTTAGATGTTGGGGGATGAAGGTGTCACCCATAGTCTGCCGTGTATTAGATTTTATGGTGACAAGGTTTTTTGTTTTTTGCTTTTGTTTTTTTCAGCATTGGATGGATTTTCTCAAGACTGTCATAATTGAAGGCTAGGCACTGCCGTACCGAATGAAGCAGATCAATATTCTTGCTTTCAGAGGCCATCATAAGGAACAGTCTTTTAAAATTGGGTATCAGCCTTTGTGTGATAGTCCACACCTGTCCTTCTGGGGGCTCATGTGACAGAGTTTCAGAACAGTGTGGGCTACATACTGAGATTTTAGTGCAAGGGTAGAGAGGTGGGGTGGGTCAATGCCTGGTCCTTTTTTGGCATTGCTTCTTACTACTTATAAAATCTCCTCCTTTTATCTCATTAGGAATCCTGGATATGTCTATTGGGACATAGTCTGCTCTGTTCATCTTTTCATCTGTAGCAAACTCTGATGGGTTAGCTGGCTGCCTCTCTCCTTTCTTCCTCTTTAAAATTGTTACTCCACATCTGGCAGCTTCCTGGTCAAAAGCCCAAGTCTTCTGATCTCTAATGACACTAGGTTGGGCTAGTTATAAGTTTGATGTCTGAGGTAGGAAGAGGCTTGGCAATATACACCAGTGTTAGATGATAATAGGATGCTACAGTGTGTGGACAGCACAGACCTGAAGCCTACATCCAAATATGCTGTATCTTTGAGTTTTGAGTTACTGACTTAGAGATAAGGTTCAACCAAGCTAGGCTCAGGCACACGATCCTTCCAACCTTCTTAATGCTAAAATTATAAGTATAGAATTGTGCCACAGTTAATTTGGGGCTTTTTTTTTCTTACAGTTGTTCCTTCTTCACCACTCCAGAGAGTCTATTAGTTCCTAGAGTAGCACATTTTGTATACTTCTTACAGACAGATGTGGTAGGAACCTATGGGCTCTGTTGGGCAGAGAACTGTTTGGCCCAGGAGCCCACTCCCCATCTCTTGCCCTCCTTCCTGTCCTCTATAATGTCAGCTCTTATGCCTGGCAACTGGAGAATTTTATTGTCTTTCTTTTTCCCTGGGCAATGAGTTTCTCTCTCATAGTATCTTTTCCATACAACAGCCATTTCCATGCATTGTTAGGAAGAGTGCTTGCTGGCTTTTGCTAAGGCCATCGTATGTTGATGTTTTAAGTTGTACTGTGCACACCTCCAAGAAGCCCTCTATCTGTAAAGTGTGAGACAAGTCCTACATGCATCTGCGCTCCCTGCGCAAACACATGAAGGTTCACAAATCTCAAGGGTCAGATTCTTCCCCTGCTGCCAGTTCAGGCTATGAATCTTCCACTCTACCCGCTATAGCTTCTGCAAACAGTAAAGATACTGCTAAAACCCCTTCTGCAGTTCAAACTAGCACCACCCACTACCCTGGATTTCCTCCCAATTTTAACGAATGGCATATTTACTTTAATAAAAAAAATCTTCACTAGAAGCTGAGATTTATCAGGTAATTAGTATAAATACAAAATTTTTAAAAAATGTTATTCTTTAATATTACTGGGGTCCAAGAATTCCAAATCACAATGTGCACTGCAGGGTTACACCATCTCTACAGGATGGAAAGGAGCAGCCTTTGGTGTCTTTCAGCGTCTGCATCTCATAGCTCTTGATTTGCAGCCATTCTCTAAATTACTCTTCACGTGTCCTTCACTGGTCTCCTATCTCTGTCTCCAGCCTCCCACCCCCACCTGCAGCCCCTTTTAAGAAGCAAGTCATTGTGTGGTTCCGATTCTAAGTCCAGGATGATCTCAGATCTGTGGTATCATCCCATCTACAGAGACTGTTCCGAAATAGTCTCATTCCCGGGTATTATGGAGAATTGGGACATTACTGTTGAGGTTGTCCTGATCCAACCCAGTCCCATGGGAGGAGTGAAAAGGAAATCTCCAGTGGCTGTCTGCCCACCCCCTGGTCCTTGTCTAAGCTAACTTCTTGGCCTTCAGTTCTAGTGTTGGCTCATCTATAGGAGATGGTCAGGGAACCCTGCAGCTGCCCTTCCTTCTGTGTGGCTGCTCCATCAGCTAGCTTTTTGTCCTACTGATGAACACTGTCATTTAAAAATAGGGCATAGTCCAAAAGGAAGGTATCGTTCTTTAATTTTTACAGGGTCCATAGCTTTTTAAATGAGAATGTATAGATGAGAAATTACTGGACCACATGAATGCACATAGGAAATGACTAGAAGCGATTGCCTGAGAGCGGTTAGCAGGGTTGTGCAAACCTTTTCTGTTTTAACCTGCAGTGCTACTTAGCTTTACCTCAGTCAACATTCAGCATCTTTGTGAATAGAAGAACAAATGTTTCTAAAACACGGGTCATTTTAAATGATGCTTTAATACATTTGCTAGAACTATTTGTAGTTTTCAAAAGCCAACTATGGTTGGTTTATGCCTGAATCCTTGTGCTGGAGAAACTGAGGCAGGGCAATTGCTGTAAGATCCAAGACCAGCCTGGGATAAGGAATAAGATCCTGACTCAAAAATTCCTAACCGAGCAAACCAAGTACACTCACTGGTGATTTAGGAGCAGGCCAGTGATGGCTTCCTGCTCCGCTTAGCCTGGATAT
This sequence comes from Arvicanthis niloticus, assembly GCF_011762505.2. NCBI lineage: Eukaryota > Metazoa > Chordata > Mammalia > Rodentia > Muridae > Arvicanthis > Arvicanthis niloticus. The sequence goes on from NC_047671.1 coordinate 43,249,427, forward strand.
AAGTTTTAGAGTGACATTAACTTTGTTAATTATTCAGAACCTTATTGACTCCACCAGGGAAGCTGCCTGAGAACATAGTGGAAGCACAGGCCCTCACTCCCCCCTCCCCCTCGGCTCCATGGCCTGATGAACCTCCATACTGACACTGCCTTTGATTTGTCAGGGAGTATTCCAGAATAAACTCCCATCATGAATTCTGTTTGACTCCAGCAGGCATGTGTCTTTGCAGTCTGGTTATGTTTTGATTGCTGCCCTTGTTTCTGTTGTGAGAACACTGTTCATTTCTAGCAATCCCTAGCTCCTGGAAGCCACAGCAAAGCATTAAGCTCTTTTGATCTGTTTCCCTATTGAATGCAATTTGCTCCAAGGGAATTTCCCTATTTTGGCTTATAATATGTTGATGAATTATTGAAACTTCAATTACTTTTGGTTCCCAAGATAGCAGGGTAGAGATAGCCCAGACATTTAATATGAAAGCTTTCTAGAAGCTCTTAGAGAGGGGGAGGGTGGGGGCTGTGTATCTGCTCTCTGCCCTTGCCTGGAAGGGCTATGGCACCAAGAGCTAGCATAGGGTTGGGCTCTGCTCTGCCCGGCTGTGATGTTTTGTATAATGCTTTGTAGCCTTGGGTCAGCTGCTCAAGGTATGGTTGCCTGATGTCCAGCATTCAGGCCTTTGGAGAGCTCATTAGATGGAAGATTTCTGGCTTCGTGCAACCCTGATAAATCTGAGCCACTGGGGTGGGCTTCCGCTTCCCTGGTTTCTCACTAGCCTTGAAGAGGTAGATCTGGTATACCATAAAGTTTAGAAAACCATGCTCTAAATGTTTAGGTGTGCCTTCTGGCTGTCTGTGTCTGGTGCTTCAATCATATGAATTTTTGGACACTGCAGTCAATCGGAAGCATAATAAACTAGGCTTAGTAGTACTTCCCCATAATTCTAGCATTCAAGAGGTAAAGACAGGAGCTTCAGAAGTTCAAGGTCATCTTGGTTGCATAGCAAGTTTGATAATAGTCTTGGTACTCTGATGATTAAAGTGTGTCCATGGTTATCATAAAGGTTGCAACTGACCTCACTTACTGGGATGTTTCTCCCCTTGGTGGCCACAGAGCAGTAACCATAGATAATGGAGACTTAGATATTCATTGTGGTGTTAATACGACATTTTACTTTTTAAATTTTATGTGTATGGGTCATCTGATCCCCTGGGACTGTAGTTATAGATAGTTATAAGCCTCCATGTAAGTGCTTCAAATTGAGCTTTGGTCTCCTGGAAGAGCAGTCAGGGCTCTTAATAGCAAACCATCTCTCCAGCCTTCACTCTTGTGTCTTAAATGTATTCACAGGGCCCTGTTTTCTTCTGTTTTGCTTTTGTTTTTTTCATGCTTTAATTATTTAGGTGTTTCTACCATACCAGGGATGCTCTGAGCTTTGGTTACCTGGAGGAACGATACTGGTACCTTCACTGTCACTCCAGTTTGGTTTTATCTCTTTCCTAAAACCCTGTTTCTAAAAACTCAAGAGTTTGTCCAGTATTGCGTATTGTCCAGATGCTGTGCACACAGTTAGTTCTACCTCCCTATCCCCCACCCCCACCCCCACCCCAGCCACACCTCTACCAAGCTTACCCTGACACATTCTCCCATGGAACCCAGCTCTCCTATCATATACCATTTTATATTCTCTAGAGTAGCTTCAGGTGGAGGTTCAGTCTTCCCAAGTTCTGCTGCCTTGGAGCACTCGAGACAGATGTTTCTAGTGTGTGCAGGCACAAGCGTGTGTGTGTGTGTGTGTGTGTGTGTGTGTGTGTGTGTGTGTGTGTAGACTCTTCTCTATCCCTGTGCAGCCTCTGGGTTTCCTAAGACTAGAGATCACATCCTTATCTGAGTTGCAGCTTTTCTGCATACCTCCCTCCTATGTTGGATGCTTCCAATACTTAGGTTGCATATTCTCTCTTCTTGCTTGTAAATTACGGATGATTGGTCGGGAGTGAGTACACTTAAGAATTCACTAGCTTCAGTGGACTTGGCCAGATGAGCAGCACAGTTGAAAACTTTGCCTTAGGCTGTCTGGCTCTCTGGCTGTTTAACCTGGGAAACCACCAACTCCGTCTAAACGGATTTTGTTTTCAGGTCCGAGAGCTTCAAACTCGGCTGCAGAGTGTGCAGGCGACTGGACCTTCTAGCCCGGGTCGCCTCACCCCTGCCAATCGCCCAATTAACCCCAGCACTGGAGAGCTAAGCACCAGCAGTAGCAGCAATGACATCCCCATCGCTAAGGTGAGCTCCCTGGGATGAGTCTGGGAGGGTCGGAACACTTCTTATCGAAAAAACCCAGCCGTGGCTGAGTCCACCATTGTGAAGCATACCAGTATATATCTGCTAGTGGCTTCCCCTGGGACTGAGTGTCAACTCTACCAAATCAAGCTGCAGGGAGAGATAACCCACTAATAGGTTTAAGTCTCTCTTAGATGCAACCTGTATACCAGGTCTCATTAATCAGCCTACTGGAAAATGTCACAGCTGACAAGCCATTGTGGACAGTTTTGTCATGTGCGACCTCACAGTGGAACTATCAGCCCTTAGGGGACCCTGAGTGATGATGCAGTGAGTTCCCCCTCAGAAGAATGACAACTGTGCCAGCAGAAGAAATACATCACAGAGCTGAACTTGGAGGTGCAGGCCTATATAATTCCAGCCAGGAGGCAGAGGCAGGAAGAACAAGATAAATTCCAGGCCATTCAGGAGTACATAGTGAGACACTGTCATAAAAGGAAAAAAAAAAAAGAAATACGTTATTACCACTTGTTCTCTGCCAGTGCTTTTGTACAATTTCCTAAAATGGTGTCTTCCTGCCTGCCAGCGTTAAACAGTCTCCACAGTGAAGCTGTTTCTCAGCCTTTATGTTTAGTAAGTTAGGTGAAACCATTGCTTCTTGACCATGCATGAGTTCTGCCTCCTAAGGAACATTTTGAGTGGTTACAACTGGAGTGCTGCTGGCATCTTGTGGCTACATGCTATAGATGCTACACAATAGCTCGCTCTACCCGGGCTGAGGTGCCTGGCCCTCAATGTGCTGAGGTTGAGAAGCCCCCGTTTAAGTTTACCGCAGTAGAATTGAGCCAGGGGATTCTTTTGAAGTGTTTTGATCAATCACTTTAGATGACAGGGCTAAAAATCGCATAAGCCTTGCTTCAATCTATGCAGGGGACTGTCGTGAACTTTCTGATAAATTTTTCTCTTCTTTTTTTTTTTTTTTTTTTTTAAGATTGCTGAAAGAGTGAAACTATCAAAGACAAGATCAGAATCCTCGTCGTCTGATAGGCCAGTCCTGGGCTCAGAAATCAGTAGCATTGGGGTGAGTGTCTGTGATGGGCAAGGGAAGGAGGAACCCTATACAGCCAGCCAGACCAAGGCTCCCAGAGGACAGAAGTGTTGATGTTCGACTCCGACTTGTCAGTGAATTGGATAACAAATCATAAGGGTTTCATTCCACAGAAGCAAAGCCAAATGTATAAAGTTTCTAAATGGTGAATTGCTACTTCAGCTTTAAGGTAGATACCTCCCCTGATTCCCCCCTCACACACTTGAAAAAGTAAATAACATTTCCAAAAGGTAAATAACATTTGGTTAGTTATTGGTGATGCCGGTGAATGTCTTGAAGTATCTGCTTCATACCATCGGGCCTCCCAGAGTCCTAGGGGGTTGCAAAACTCCAAAAGAACTGTCTCTCTGCATATACAACTTGAAGGGAAACACACTGTCCAGGGAGTGGGGGATGCTGACTTGGAAGTGGGGCCCAAAGCTAGCTGAGCATGGGCTGGACCTGATTGTTCAGTGTGAATCTTCATACTAGTGTCTCTCACCTCCAGGGAGGAAGACTGAAAGGCTGGTGAGGAGACAATGGAGTAGTTTCAGCTCTTTTACTGTTTTTTTTTTTTTTTTTAAGATTTATTTATTTTATATATATGTGTGCTTCAACTGTATGTATACCTGTGTGCCAGAAGAGTGCATCAGATCCTAGGACAGACATATGTGAGCCACCATGTGGTTGCTGGGGATTGAACTCAAGACCTTTGGAAGAACAAACAGTGATGTTAACCACTGAGCCATCTCTCTGGTCCTATAGTTTCAGTTCTTTAAGGAGTATGTTTTATTTTTTTTTCCTTTTTTTATTGGATATTTTTTTATTTACATTTGAGATGTCATCCCCTTTCCTCATTTCCCCTCCCTAGAACCCCCTATCCCATACCCCCTCCTCCTTTTTGCTTTGATACCATTTTAATTACATGCAAGTATTAGGGTCAGTTCTAGGTTGAGAATCTAGCAATACAACAGATGCAAATAGTCAAGGAACAAGCAAGACAATAAACACAAATAGTCAAAGAACAAGCAAGGCAAGAAACAAAAGTTCTATGAACACTCCCATGATCACTGTTTCTAAGGGCTTATCAGGATGACTAAAATATCTGAGCCAACCTCCCTGTCCTAGCCCAAAGTCATTTTCATGTCTGAAGCCTACTTCCTTGTTCTAGCCTAATATTTAGATTCTCGCCTGAAATTACTTCTTTGTTCTAGCCTAAGATTTAGATTCCTGCCTGAAATTACTTAAAAAAAATGAGTATGTTTTATGATTAGGCATGGAACTGGGAGAGCTAGCTGCTTGATTCTAGGGCAAAAGGAAGGAGCCTAAGAAACAACCCAAAAACTCACTTTAATTTCCTAATTGAAAGTTTTGCATTGTGCAGAAACCACATGCATTCAGATTCTGTGCCAAACCCAAACTGTGAGGATAAAGGGGACAACATCTCTCTTGGGCTACAGTCACCCAAGACTATGTCTGTAGAGTGTCAGGAGTTCAAGATAGGAGAAGAAATTCCAGACTATATTTAAAGTCCTGGATTTTCAGGACTTTAGGAGAGCTGGTGGGCTTGTTGTTTCCCATCATGAGCTATTCAGGAGGTGCAGCTGTGAGGTGACTGTGTTTCACACAACACTGTCACAGTCATTTTTTAATGCTAGAATTATACCAACTGAGACCCATGAGACTCAGAAGGATAACCATCTGCTGGCGCCAAATTCTTAAGGAATCTTGGCTTTAAGTTGTTGCATGTGCAGATTGTGCCTGGGGACCGGTGTTTCTGACCTGACATCTCTGGGGGTCGGGGTAATTGTGCTCATTTTTACAGGTTTCCAGCAGTGTGGCAGAACACCTGGCCCACTCCCTCCAGGACTGTTCTAATATCCAGGAAATTTTCCAAACCCTCTATTCACATGGATCTGCCATCTCTGAAAGCAAGATTAGAGAGTTTGAGGTGGAAACGGAACGATTAAATAGGTAAAAAAGCAATCTGACATATTTCTCTGGAGGGGGCTGAGGGTAGGGGTGTGAGTGGGAGCTGCTTCCGGCCCTCATTCTAAAGGATCATCCAAATTGGCTTGTGGATTGTGACCTGAAGTGAGATTACCAGGCTGGCGGGGTTGAGATGGAGACATGACATGCTCATGGCAGACAGGGTCAACCTCACAGGCCCGAGACAGACATTCACACAGGGCCTTGTATGTAGGAAGGTCGAACAGATGCATTCTGACTGTGCCGTTACTGTTGTTAATCCTTAATCATGTATGAACAAGGAGCTCTACCCTGTCTCCTCAATTCATGCTGGACCTTGCAAAGTACATAGCGAGTCCTAGGAGCAATCCCCAGAGAATGTCAAGTAGGTCATAGGCGGCTGCCAAGTGCATGGGCCAGTGCTGCGGAGAGTCACAGTGGGAAGTCCTGGAATGTTGAGTCAGTGTCAGGGGGTGCTTATGTTTGCCAGACATAGCAAAAGCAGTGTGCTGGAGCTGTTCTTGGCATTGGCCCCACATGTTGGTCTAATCCGCTGCTCTTTCTGAGGGCTGTCTGCATTTCTTTATGCACTCTGCTCATGTGCACAAGCCTGAGTCCCTACATCCATCCTAACGAGGAACGTTTACCATATACCACCTTTTTAAATTCTTGCCCATTCTCCTGATATAGACAGATGTACTGTGCACTCCTACTCCTTGGTAAAGACAGGGTTAGTGTATTCTCAGTGACGAGGGAACTGCTTCAAAAGCTAAGAAGGACCACAGCCAAACCCGCTGACCACACTGACTCAGACTCAGTTCCATGATAACAGAATGGCCCCTTGAACAGTTTCCAAGAATGGCGTGGCTGCCTTGACTTAGCAGTCTTCAGGGAGAGCACAGGAAGACCATGGAAAGCTCATGAGCTCATCAAGAAGGGATGCGAGCACTAATTCTCATCTACCATTGCTTAATTCCATTCCTCTTGTGTGTGTGGCAAAGTGGAATAAATCAGACTGGCATGTTACTCCTCTCTGATATGAAGCTGTTTTAGTTCTTGAGAACACAGGAAATGTGGTAATCTGGTCATCTCAAAATTTGCTGTTTTTAAACGAATGTGCGTGTATCTACGTGTGGGTATGGGCACGTGAGTGTGCCTGTGGAGGCCAGAGGCATCCGATCTCCCTGAAACTAGAATTTAAGAGGCTGCCTGCCCAGCATAGGTACTGAGAATTGAACTTGGATCCTCTGCAAGAAAAGCATATGTTTTTAACTGCTGAGCCATCTCTCTAGGCCCATTAAATAATTTTAAATCTTAAAATTAAAAGTTTTCCTTGTTAAATCTACAGTCTTTTAGAATGCCAATCCTGATGATTACCTCAGAACAACAAAGCAAAAACCTTTTTCTCCACTGGCCTTCCCAGACTTAGACCTGAATCAGATATGCCCTTTGCAATTGAATGAAGCCATATGCCTTCAGGGAACCATGCCTTCAGGGAACCCTCCATTCAGCTAAAGATCTCTTCTCTGGGATTGCAAACGTCTACTTTGTTGCTGAACTTGGAGAAGGCAACTTTCTTCTCAGTCATATGCACTCAAGAGAGAACAAAGAAGGGACACTATTTAGTTCTCAAAAAGCAGGTTATATGTCTAGCATCACACAATGGATGCTCACAGAAAATGTCTTAATGTTCAATTTGTGAGGATTAGGCTAGTCTCCCTCTGCAATGAGAAAACAAAGGCTTTGAAGTGGAAAGTTGAGAGATGAAGTCCAGTGCAGTTATTTGACAGGCAGAATTCCAGACCCTGCCCTTTGCCCTCACCCTGTTGTTTTATGATCATAGCTGTGGTCAGAACCTAGGGCTTCTTAGAAATACTGTCTTAATGACTGTTATTTTATTGTTTCAACATTAAAGGACTATTACTTTAAAAAAAAATAAGCCTAGTCTTTGACTCAGATTTCCTTGGGATAGGGAAACGTACTGACACAAAACTGTACTTACTCATGTTGCACATCTGTGTTAAGCACCTACTGTGTGCTAGAGTATGTGGCATGAAAAACAGAAAAGGGTCCTGATCTCATGAAGCCTATGTTCTGTTAGGAAATGTAGAAGGAACACAGTAGAGGTGACATCAAGGAAGAATAATCTGGACCCTGAAAGAATCAAGTAGTGTATTTGTTATTGTTACATTGGATGCTAGAGGAGGATAAAGCTAGGACCTCATACAAGCTATCCAGCCATTCTACCATGAGCTGTATCCCTTGCTTGGAAAGAACCCAAGAGGGTTCTTCCTTGATAAGTAGCGGTCCATGGAGATGTCTCTAAATAGGAGAGGCTTATCATGAGGTTTTAAGGAAAAGGAGCAACTGTGACAAGGTTGGAAGAGTCTTAAATTCTGGGCTGGACAAAAGTGGTGTGAAAAAGGAGCCATACAAAGGGCAGCGGGACCGAGGTAGGGCGGGGCCCTGGAGGATGCACAGGAAGCAGGAGGACCACCAGGCAGAGGGTGGCATAGATACAGAATCGGATTCTATGGCAGATTTTACTCTTTAGCCTAAATATAGTTAGAAGGCGTTTTCAACGGGAAGAACAAAACCTGTTCTCCCTTCTGGAGCTTCGAGGTAAAGGGTAAAAAGAGTGGGAACAGAGAGATGACTGTGACAGGCCAAGAGCGATGGCACATAATGCATTCAGAATAAGGGAAGCCTCAGCCACATTAGATCTGGCTGTAGGAAGAGGCTCTGAGATGCTCCCGTGCTAGCTTGTGATGCTAGGAGCATGGCAGCAGTAACCACCAGTATGGGGGAGGTGAGGAAGAGCAGATTGAAGACAATTGAGCGCCCCATCATTGTTAGTTGGAGGCAGTGTGTGACCCCCCCCAGTGGGAATGCCAGGAGGCAGCTGATGTGTGGGACTGGCACTCAGAGGGTGGTGTGTGCTAGAAAAGATGGGAAGCCATGGAAACAGAATCACAGACTGGATAGAAGCACCCCTAGGGAGAGTGTTGGCAGAAGAGGGAACCCCCTCCCCCAAGCCTGAGCCAGAGGAAAGACCAACCGTCATAGCCTTTACATTCAGAAGACCAGCAGGGTATCCTGACCTGAGCAAGGAAAGTGTTTCAGGCAGGGATGGTTTAGACTCAGCCACATGTAGGTCAGTAAGTGGGATAAATGACTTCCAGTTAGCAAGGAATTCTACTATACTGGAATTACAAATCAGAGAGTGGGGCCTATTGGAAGAAGCCAAAATGAACAAAAGCAGAATGTGTGTGCTCCTAACACTTCACTCGCTGTACCCCATAGGAGTCTTCATTACTCTTCCAACAGACATGTCCCGTATAGGCAACTCCACTCTACCCTAAGATTTATGCTCAACTACAGTGACTTCAACATGCCATCTCTCTCAGGAGTCAATTGAATATCTTTTGAAGACTTGCTTCTATGAAGATTAAAAAAGTGTGCTCTGTGGAAAATGAAGGATCACACTCAATGTCCTAGGACAGAAAATGGAGAAGCTGAGGGATCTACGTTTGTTTTCTACTTTTCCTCAAAGTCATTGTTTTAAGTATACAGTTCTAGATCTAATTTAAAAGAACCTAAAAAAGTTCTGTCAGTCACTGGTGTTGCTGGACATCCAGCTTAGAAGGCCCTTTGGACAAGATCATAGGTCTCCGGGTCCATTTCCTACTTAGGGACAACCTAGTAGAATATTCCTGTTTGTTCACAAATTCACCTTTTGCTAGTGTTCTGTGGTGTGTGGTTAAGAGTACAAGACCTAGGTTGACCAGCCTGGTTATATTCCAAGTCAAGGAACTTTACCTTTCAATATCTGAATGCATCTCCTTACCTGGGTAACGGGTTTGATCATACCTGATTGGGCAGGCTGCTGGTAGATGACCCAGCAAAGGCTCAGCACAGAGCAGTCATTATGACCATGGTGTGCTGTCTTGCTCCATGCAATGTGGCTTGTTGCAGCATAGTTGCAGTTACTCTGCAGAGTTACAGGGTACCAATGCTGTTGCTTTCCTTACTGTACACCCATAGCCTCACACAATACAGGCACATGGCATGGATGAAGTATAACTGGGTACCAGAGTGTAATTTCTTTGTGGTTGTCTTTTGTTTTCTGAGTCGGGGTCTCTCTACATAGCTGTGGCTGTCCTGGAACTCACTCAAATTGAAAGAGATCTGCCTGCCTCCTGAGTTCTGAGATGAAGGATGAGCACCACGACATTCAGCCCTGTGTTTTTATTTTTATTTCACACTGAACTCAATGATCATTTTGGCTTGTTCTGTGTCCGTTATACTTGCTAAAATGCCCAACAATGCCATATCATTGTTGTCATCACATGGGTGTCTTGTGTACATGAATTCATGCACATCTATGTACGTGTGGAAGAAAAATAGATACCAAGTGCCTTTCTCAGTCACTCTCCACCTTCTTTTCATGAGGCAGGGTCTCTTACCTGAATCTGGAGCCAATTTGGCTAGGCTGTCTGGTGAGCAAACCCCAGCGATCCATCCTTTTGCCTTCCCAGTGCTGGGATTATAGATAGTGCCACTTTGCCTGGCTCTTAAGTGGTTGCAGGAGATTGAACTCATCTCCTAGTGCTTTTGTCACAAGCATTTCACTTTGCTGAGCTGTGTCTCCAGCCTCCCATATCACATGTATGTTCTATGTATGCATCTGTGTATGTGGCACATGTATGTGTTCATGTGTGTACTCACCCATGCATGTATGTAGAAGTGAGAAGTTGACATTAAGTGTCTTTCTCCATTGCTCTTCACCTTAGTTTTTGAGACAGGGCCTCTTAGCAAACCCCAAGCTCACCAGGCTGGCTGGCTAGCAATCTCCAGGAAGCTGCTTGACTCTGTCCCCCCAATCCACATCACTAGAGTTACAGGTGCACACCACCATGCCTGTGCGGGGAACTACACACAGGTTCTCATGCTTGCAGGTTCTCATGCTTGCATGGCAAGCACTTTATCTGCTGATCCTCTCCCTGCTGTGTTATCTTACCATGACCATCTAGACTAATTGTGAGTGAGACAAGTGAAATATCGGACCACAATCCTAGCATATAAAATCAATGTGTCTTTCTTTTGTAGTCGTATTGAACACCTCAAATCCCAAAATGATCTTCTCACCATAACCTTGGAGGAATGTAAAAGCAACGCCGAGAGGATGAGCATGCTGGTGGGGAAGTATGAATCCAATGCTACAGCCCTGAGGCTGGCCTTGCAGTACAGGTAGGAGAGCCAGAGAGGGGAAGATGTCCTGGGTGTGCTTTTAATTTTTTTTTAACACGTATTGGTTTATTTTTTTACTTAAAATTAATTAATGTCATTAATTAATGTATATTATTTATATAACTGTATACTTAAAATTAATGTCATTAATTATATTATTTACTTAACTATAAAATTAGTATTATTGATAAAAACAATAAATTGATAGAACTAAAATTATTTTTAAAATTAATTAATGTCATTAATTACTGTATATTATTTATTATAACTATATACTTAAAATTAATGTCATTAATTATATTATTTACTTAACTATAAAAATTAGTATTATTGATAAAAACAATAAATTGATAGAACTAAAATTATTTTTTTAAATGTATTCAATTACTGTGTGCATGTATACATGTTTGAGTGCATACTTGCCACAGCACGTGTATAGAAGTCGGCAGACCACATGAGAATCCGTTCTTTCTTTCTACCATGTGGGTTCCAAATTTCGAACCCAGGTGTCAGGCTCAGCCCTCTGTGTGCCTTCACCCTCTGAGCCATCTCGCTGGCCCATTCTCTGTGTCCTTGCAGCAACTTTGTTACATGCACACCTGTAGCAATCCTTAACATAAAAGGAAAGACCATAACTAGGGGCTTGGACCTGCAAATATTAGTGTGGTTTATATTGAAAACCAATTAGTGTTCCTTGGCGATTAGGGGCATCAGATGTGGTAATAGTGCTTAATGTTTTCCCCACTCTTTCAATTCAGACTAAAGATTAACTCATTTAAGTAATAGCACCTAAAATATCAGGGTGAGGGGGTCAGGGAGATGGCTTAGGGAGTAAAGGCACTTACCACCAAAGCTAATGACCTGAGTTCCAGCCTTGGAACCCACATGGTACAAGGCAAAGCAAAAACCCCCTCTTGCAAATTGTCCTGTGGCCACCATGTGTACACTGCAGTGCCCCCTCCACATGTACTAAGTAAATGTAAAAAAAAAAAAAAAAACAAAAAACCTGTTAAAACATTCAGCTTTTGTGTTCTATTTCCACTTGTTCCTTCTGTTCTTTATTCTTATATACTTATTCAGCTTGTTATAGACTTTCTTTGCTGGTTTGCTTTCAGTCCTAGAAAGTGAACCCAGGGATTTACAGAAGCTAGAAAGTGCTCTCCCACTGAGCTGTGCTTCAAGCCTGGCATAGTTTTTATTTTTGTTTGTTTGTTTGTTTGTTGTTTGGTTTGGTTTGGTTTGAGACAGAATCTCTGGACAACAGCCTTGACTGTCCTGGAACTTGCTCTGCAGACCAGGCTGGCCTTAAACTCACAGAGATCTGCCTGCCTCTACCTCCTGGGTGCTGGGACTAAAGGCATTTACCATTTACCGGCTATTTTAATTGTTTTAACTTATCTTTTTAAAATTTACAAATGTTTTTCCTACGGTATATTTTGAGCATATTTCCCCCTCTCCGAACTTCTCTCACATCCTCCCCAGCGACTTAAGTGCACACCTTTTTTTGTTCTTTCTCTTCCTCCCCACCCCACCCCCAATCTTAAAAATAAACAAAAGAAAAACTCCCAAAAAGGAACAAATAGGCAAAAGACCAATAAGACAAAACAATGCGTAAATAAAACAATAAAATCCAAAGTCCACATAAAAAAAAAAGAAAGCCATGGAATTCATTTTGTGTGGGGCAACTACTCCTGGGCATTGGGCCTGCCCTGGACTGGACTGTGTTTTATATGCCTGGTGACATTCCGCTGGAGAAAGCTGATTTTCCCTTTTATGAGCAGGTATCTATTGTAGATAGGCTTTGGTTAGGAGTGGGAGCCCATATTTGCTTCTGCTATCAGTACTGGGAGCCTATCTGGCTTGAACCTGTGCAGGTTTTAAATGTCTTTAAATGTTTAAAAGTCTGCACTTTTCTCAGATGGCTGAAGGCAAAGCCGCACATTCTATGCCTTTTACATTGCTCGCTTTTCTAAAAGACCTTTGAAGCACCGGTAATTAAAATAATTCCACAGTCAACAGCCTGATGCAGGTAATATTGTCATTTTTTGAATGCTTTCCTTGGGATAAAGTGCCCGAAGCAGGAGACATGAGTGTCGTCATAGCTCTTTGATTGGTTTCCATTAAGATAAGTCACTTCATTAAAGGCATGGTGATGTGGCATATGCCTTTAATTCTAGCAATCCAAGACAGGCAGATCTCTGTGAGTTTAAAGCCAGCTTGGTCTACAACATGAATTCCTGGACAGCTAGGGCTATACAGAGAAATCCTATGTAAAAGAGAGAGAGAAAGAGAGAGAGAGAAAGAGAGAGAGAGAGAGAGTGAGAGAGAGAGAGAGAGAGAGAGAGAGAGAGAGAGAGAGAGAGAGAGAGAGAGGGAGAGGAAGAAGAAGAAGAGAAAGGAAGGAGGGAGGGAGCCAGTTTAAGAAACTATAGTCAATCCATTTGTCAGTAGGTAATAACACTTTCTTATCAGTTCTGGTATTGTTTGTCTTGCTTGTTTTTTAATGTTTTTTTTTTTTTTAATTACATTTATTTGGGTTTTACACCATAGCGTGGATGTTGAGGTCAGAAGACAATATGCAAAAGTGGGTTTCACTGTGTAGATCCCCAAATCTAACGTTGTCAGGCTTGGTGGCAAATGCCTATACTCACTGAGCCATTTCCCTGGCCCCATTTTATCATTTTCAAAACCACTTTTTTTAAAGCTGCAAAACTGTTGCTGTCTTCTGAGGCTTGTTCGTGGTGCCTCATAAGTCCATTGCCAAGGTCTCAGAGTAGATGATTGTTTCTCACTTATATATTGTTTCTCACTTAGCATCCTATATAAGGTATCACCTTAAGAAAGTTTTGTTGCTTCCAAAATAAAATCTTCCAACATAACGAGACCAAAGCAGGCTGGCGGTCACACTGGTTTTCAGGTTCCCAGGTAAACCAAGACCTGTCCTTCCTGGAATAGTCTTTAACATGGACCACTCTCCACCTTTGGTCTCAGGGGTTGCTGCACATGAGCAAGTCCTGAAGGATGGAGTACCTCCCGCCTGCCTGCCTTTGCACGGAGCCGCCAGCACCACACGCTAGTGATGTGACCCTTTTCTTAACTGTTGGCTTGGGGAAGGGTGATGAGCATGAAAACAATCTAAACCAGATGGCTCCTCTGTTTTTGTCTCTGTAAATGTCGATTAAAGCAGCATTTCCCTTGTTCAGCTTGGAGAAACTCATCAAGTATTTGCTCACAAAGGAAATTTCACTGCTGCAGGGCCTCTTGTCCTGAGCACATGGGCATCAGGCATGTGTTTTTACCTTCTGTCTGGACATGGGTCTATGTGTATCAGAAAGTGAGAGAGAGAGAGAGAGAGAGAGAGAGAGAGAGAGAGAGAGAGAGAGAGAGAGAGAGACAGAGAGACAGAGAGACAGACAGAGACAGAGACAAAGAGAGACAGAGACACACCTTTATGTGTATGTGAGAGAGAAGAGAGAATGACTCTCATTTTACTATATAGTCCAAGCTAGCCTCAGACTAGTGATCCTCTTGCCTTAGTTCCCTACATGTGGGAGATAGACGTGTGCCCTGTCATGCCTAGCATAAAGACTGTTCTTGGGCCCAGCTTGTATGCTCAGTGGATGATAGGCACAGAGAAGAATAACCTTTCCTTTTCTCAGACACCGAAATTCAGACTCTTACTAGAAACCCAACAGCATTTCATTAGGCTTTTGTAGGAATCCCTATTTGCACTTTCTATGGGGAAAGAGCTGTCCTCTCTCCGTGTGCTCAGCACCATGGTTACTGGCAGCCAGGTGATGGCTACACATGGGTACTATAGCCATCACAAGAAGGACATGAGGTTTCCATTTGAATTAACTTGAAATAGCCACATATAGCTATTATATACTGTACAATACACATATAGGTCAAAATGATTATTTCCTCAAGGGAAATTTTAATCACTGTTGAGTGTTGCATGCCAGGGTCAGGCATCCGTGAGTGACTTGGCTAGCTGTGTGAAGCCTCTGGGCTCCTAGGCAGTTCTGAAAGTCACTGTCAGCTAGGGTTGTTTTTGAAAGTTTGGCTGGGACCACTAGGTATTCCTTTCAAGCAGATTCTGTCTCTCCAGTGGCCTCAGTTTCTCCCTGGCTATAGGCTAGAAGTCTCTGTTCCTCTCCATGTAAGTTTCTTCATAGGGCTGCTTAAGATGGGGATCCCAGTATCCTTAGAGAAGATGACCCGAGAGAGAACAGGAAGTGGAGAATGATCAAAATGGAAGTCATGGTGTTTTAAGAGCCTACTGTTGGGTATCGCACATCATCATTTCCATTTGTTATAGAGACCAACCCTAAGAGAGTCAAGGGGACAGTAGAAGAGTATGCCTACCAGGATGCAGGCTCAGTAGGGGCCACTGTGGACTGAGTACCATATGTGTGTCACATGCCTCTCTTAACCTGACAGGCAGTTTGCCCCCCCCCCCCCCCGTTGTTGCTTCTTGTGTATTTTTCTAGAACATTCTATTGTTTTTTTTGTTTGTTTGTTTGTTTTTTTTAAATGGTGAACATAGCAGCAAGTCACTGGTTTGTCCCAGGAGCACTTCTGCATAGAATGTTCTTCACTTTGTGGGTGTGGAGGGTGAGGCAGGCACTGGAGTGGCACTAATGATAAGGATCATTACCATTCCCGGCCAGTGCTGATGCCAGCCTGTGCTTCTCTTGCAGTGAACAGTGCATAGAAGCCTATGAACTCCTGCTGGCCCTGGCCGAGAGTGAGCAGAGCCTCATCCTGGGGCAATTCCGGGCAGCTGGTGTGGGCTCCTCCCCCGGTAAGTGTCCCCCCCCCCCCCGCCCCCGAGTTCCCTTTGTGCTACTTCCCATCTTGTCCCCACTGTTGCTGGCATCGTGTCATCTCCCAGAAACACGAAATCTGCTTGTCAACTGTGTTTTCCGTTCTCACCCATGACTGAGTGTGTAAATTGTTTACATTGAAATGAAGCAAGAACTGGAGTGGAAACCGGATCATAGACAAGTTAAAACAAACAAGCTCTCTTAGGAAATGAGTTCTCCTGGGCTGACTGGAGGAGCAGAGAGAGTGGGGCTCACAGTACTGTTAAAGGGACCAAGGCATTGTGAAGCTGCCTATTGCTGCTGCTGTGGCCTTTTGCTGTACTGGTCTCCTTGTCTCTGTGCTTATACTTGTTCCCTAGGTTCTGTCCTGTGAATAGCTTTGAAGCCTAGATCCCTACCCCCATATATCTCATGAGTAGGGAGGTAGTTTTATACCTGGCCTTGAAAGTTTTGCCTGGGCTATGGTAGCATAGGGTGCACCTGTCTGCCATCTTGTCCTTTACTCAACCTCAGTGGTCAAGTTACTCTCCTGGCCTGATTCGTACCTCAGACTCTTCACCAGTGGCTCTCAGCCTTCCAAATTCTGTGACCCTTTCATACAGTTCCTCATGTTGTGGTGACCCCCAACATAACATTATTTTCATTGCCACCTCATAACTATCATTTTGCGACTGTTATGAATCATAATGTAAATATTGGACATGCAGCCTGCAGCCTCCAAAGGTGTCTTGACACATGGGTTGGGTTCTGCTGCTCTACAATCCTCTCCCACTCCTGCCTCACAATTCTGTGTAAAGTAGAAAGGTCCTGTAGGCTCCTTCACCACAACGATAAAACTCAGCCAATGACAGTGGCTCCTGGGCCTGCACTGGTGTGAGGAGACCACAGTACAGTGCTGGAGAGGAAGGAAAACATGGCAGCAAGCTCGCCACACCCTTAGCGCGCCCTGGACACAGGCTCACCAATGCTTTGCAGAAACAGCCTTTTGGGAGAAATAACACCAAATCCGTAAGAGTCAAATGACCAGGTGCTTCCCAAACCTTCCACAACGACCACAATGAGCAAACCAGATGCTCTGCTATGTGGCCACTAGGCTGTCAAGAAGTTGCTTAGAGCTGTAAGCTGGGAGCAGGGGATAATAAATGGATAGTTCTTCAATAGCTATGTGCTTTGCCCTTGTCTCTCCAGGACACACCACCACAGTGTCCACCCCAGGCACCTTCTAAATAAATCCCCTATCCCTGTCACCTCCCTTGTTGCTCCCTTTGTAAGGATTTTTAGGGTTTTTCTCCTTGGTTTTGATATTCTGTGAAATTGGAATCAGACCCCAAGGTAGGAAAACAAACAGCATTACTTTCCTTCTTATACTCAGGTTCTCTAATAAGGAAGCAGTTCTCCTTGGTATAGGTGGCTGCCCTTCATTTCTCTACTCCACCCTCTGGTTTTGTTTCCCACCCCAGGCCTGCTTTGGTTAATAATATTCAAAGCCCAGCCCAGAAGTAGAAACTCTGCCAACACTTCCATTAGAAACCTCATTTTTCAGGGTCTTTTAACTGAACCATAAAACTTTACTCCTCATATGAAACAGATTCTACAATGATCTTGGCCTGCTGTCAGTTTTTTTTTTTTTTTTAATAAGAAAACCATCAATTAAAGGAGGAAAAAAAAAAAAAAAAGCAATCCTGTCCTAGTTTGTATCACAAGATGTCTTAACCTGTTCCATGAGTGAAAAGCATCTTTATTAGGCTGGTGTCTACACAGAGCAATTACTTGGTAGGAGCTGAAATGGCTTTAAACAAACCAGCATTGGAAATGTTTGAAATAGTAATGAAGTGTTCCATGTCTCCCTCCTCCCACGTAACTCCTGCATGCATTAATAAGATGATACCAGGCCTACGTTAGAACAGAGTAGAGTGAATAGTCAGCTGGCAAGGTGTGTGTAAAAGTCCTAGTGGAGAGAAAAAACGAGGGGAGAACAGCTGGAAGTCAGTTTGAGGGATGTGCTTTCAGTCTAGGAAGCACGACATACCCAAGAGTGTTCTCCTACTCTCCATAGTGCTAAGCCTTGCCTTGATTTTCATACCTGCTGACAGGGACAATTGATATGTCACTCTGCCCGAGGTGCTGTCTAAGCAAGAGCTGGTTCGTGACATTTACTCACAGGGTCAATTACTGTCATCGTCTTTGTTTGTTATTGAATTCACAGCACTCATTATGTTCATTTGAGGAGAAGGTTTAGCCCAGTGGTTTTCAAACTGTACTTTGGGACACCAGAAGGATTTCTTTGGGTCTCAGCAAATGGGCACGGAGGGTGGAGAAGTTGAGTATGGCCTAACCTCTGCCACTTCACACAACCACATTTATGTTTTTAATGTTCACTATCCAAAGTTTCATAAGAAAAATACACATCTGTGTTGTGTGGGTGGCAAGCCAGTGGTTTGTTTGACCAAGACAATTCTTGAGTTGTTATGAAGACTTTGCTCTTTAGAATACTGTCTTAGTCACTGTTCTATTGCTGTGAAGAGACGCTATGACCAAGGCAACTCTTATGAAAGAAAGCATTTAATTGGGGGCTTGCTTAGAGTTTGTGGTTTAGTCCATTAACATGGTGAAGAGCATGGTGGCACACATAGTACTGGAGCAGAAGCTGATAGATATTATCCTGATCCACAGGCAGAAAGTGAGGGGTGTGAGGGTGGGGGTGTGAGTTAGACAGAGAGGGCAGGAGACTGGGCCTGGCCTGGATTTTTGAAACATTAAAGCCCACCCTCAGTAACACACTCCCTCCAATAAGGCCATACCTATTACAAAAACCACACCTCCTAATCCTTCTAATCCTTTTGAATAATAACCATCCCTGGTAATTAAGCATTCAAATACCCACACCTATGGGGGCCACTCTTACTCAAATGATCACAAGTAGTTTGGAAGTACATAGATGTCCCATGCACATGCACAGCTTTCGATATTATCACTAACAGATGTAACAGACTTTGCCTTACAAAGTTCCTGCTCTCTATTAGAGTTCACTCCCTGTTAGAAATTCCTTGGGTGTGGCAGGTGGACAATGACATGGACCCACCACTGTGGCATTGTAAGTAGTAGCTTTAAGCTTGGTGGCTGCCATCTAGTGAAGACCCTCCCAGCTCTGCCTTCTCTTTCCTCCTCCACCCTCTACTCTCCCGACCCTAAGAAACACTGTGTTTGTTTAGTCTTTTCTTTTTCTTTTCTTTCTTTTTTAAAATTTGTTTTGTTTTGTTTTTCTAAGAGAGAGTTTCTCTGTGTATAGCCCTAGTAGTCTAGAACTTGCTCTCTAGACCAGGCTGACCACGAACTCACGGAGACCTGCCTGCCTCAGCTTAGCAAGTGCTGGGATTCAAGGAGTGTGCCACCAACTCCCGGCTCTTTTTCTTTTCTCTCTTTCTTTCTTTTTTTTTTTTTTTTCTTTTGAACTCTAAGAGTCAAACCCAGTAGTGCCTTTTACAAAGCAGGCAAGGGATCTGCTCTCGGAACATTTTTGTGTTTGTATTTAGTATATACACACATGTTCCTATGAATGGGCATATGCACTTATGTGTTTATGTGCACGTGGAAAACAGAGGTTGATATCAGAGTTTTGTATTATCTACCTGGTTGAGTAGTTGGTTAATTATTTAATTAATTAATTTTTGAGACAGGATCATACTATTTATAGTCCTGGCTGGCATGGAATATGCTATGTAGACATATCTAACCTTGAACTCACAAAGAGATCTGTTTGTCTTTGCTATGCCTCCCTAGTTCTGGAATTAAAGGCACATAGCATCACTATATTTATAAACACACACATATGTATATGTACGTGTACCTGTATATGTACATATGCAGACAGGTTATTTCACTGCACTCGGGACTCCTCAGTTTGGTTAGGCTGGCTGGCTACTGAGCCCCAGGGATCCGCCTGTCTCCTCCACAACTTCTCTCAAGTGCTGAGACTGCAGCTCTGTGCATGGTGCTGATTATTTAAAGTGAGGTACTTCACTGATAAAGTCATTATCTAAACCCCACTGAGCTTTTTAAATGTCTCTATGGTTCCACCTTTTCCAACAGTTTTAAAACCCACACCCAGAATGTGAATATCCTGAACAGGGGCTAAGTTCAATATCTGCCTTTATGCTTCTTATACCTCTGTGTCCTAGCCTAGCCTCGTCACCCAGCTTCTGGAGCCATCTGAGTTAGCCACCTTGCTCAGGCTGAGCGGAATAATGTTGGTACAAGAAAACAAAACAAAACAAAACAAAACTGCAGTTTGAGCTGTAATTACTTGCTTTGTTCCTGTTGCCCCGCAGGAAGCTCTGACAGTGTTGTTGATGTGTGATGCTGTGGCATTTTACCTCAGTTTCTCCCTGTCCTCATACACAAAGTGCTCATGTGTAGAGACATGTACTTGAGTGGGAAGAGGTGCCAGCATCAGAGATATGTAAAAGTTAGCATGTTAGAACTGGAAGCTGATGGTGGAGATCATGCTATCCACCAGGACTATGGAGCCCATGCCAAGGAATGCCTTCCCACCCTTGTCAGCTACCCCTCCAGCCCAGAGCACAAGCCTCCTCAGCCTTCCTACTCTTTGTGCCCTCAGTAACTGAGAGACAATTACAGAATCACAGCCTGGGCTTTTCTGACTCCACCTGCACCAATTAACCCATTGGCTTCTCTGTGGTGTAGGAGACCAATCAGGGGATGAGAATATCACTCAGATGCTCAAGCGGGCTCACGACTGCCGGAAGACTGCTGAGAACGCCGCCAAAGCCCTGCTCATGAAACTGGACGGCAGCTGCGGGGGAGCCTTCGCAGTGGCTGGCTGCAGCGTGCAACCCTGGGAGAGCCTGTCCTCCAACAGTCATACCAGGTACTGCTCGATGCTCTGTCCTGTGGCTCCTCTGCCTGCAGTGGGCTCCTCACCGGCCCAATCCAGGAGACCGTGTGATTAGGATTATGGCAAGGCTGCTTCATGCTTACAGCCTGTTCTCCCCAAGAGCTATGGGGAGGGGCTAGAAAGTGGCCTTGTTATGCTTTCTGTGGAAAGTACAGTCCAGAGAGACAGGGCTGTAGCATCCACTAGGGGTGGAACAAGAGCGCAGTCTCTTTGATACTCTTCTTCCTATGCTGTTCTGTTCTCTGTTTCTTCATCATTCTCCATTTGAGGAATTACCTGGAGTGACTAAGACTCACTGTTAAAAGACCCCGCCCACCTTAAGCTAGCGCCACTCTTTCCCTGTACCCTTGTCCTCTGAGAGCTCTTCCATGGCAAGAGGCCCTCCCGCCCCCTTTATCAAGTGAGGCTGTATTTTCAGTGCCTCTCAGGCAGGCAGTTAATCATGAGCCTCAGTCACACCTTCCATCCAGGCACCCGAGGGCTCTCAGAAGTGGTGAAGAAAGCAGTGGAGATGACAACACTGTCCGTGGAGCAGGCTGATCTTTCTAGATGGGGGCAGGGCGCCAGAATGAAGCCCCGTGTAGCTCCCCCCCCCCTTTTTTTTTAAAAAATCATTTCTGGCCACAGAAGCTCTACTGTGACCACACCCCCCTCTTTACATGCCAGTTCTCAGACTGGAATATGGTTGTTTCTTACTGGACTTTGCTTTGTGGGAAGCCCAGGGTGATTTACTCCAGTTTCACAGGTGACACCACCTTGGCTCAGAGATGTGTAATTGGTGTGTTTAAGAGCCCATGCCTGTTAAGAGGGAAGTCTAGAACTTCGGCACCAAGCAGTTTCCCTTCCCGCTCCCTGACACTAGATCTCAGGTCATATAAGACGGTCAGCTTCCATGCAAGTGACAAAAGCTACATAAAGATCGATGGGATGTCTAATGCCAAAGCAGAAGTACTGATGTTTTCTTGAAGCCTAAAAAGCAATTTGATACTCCTGTCTCCCACTGGAGGGAACCAGCCATCTGCCTCAATATATCATATACATACACACTGGACCCCATGTCCCAGGAGGGAGCCCATTCCCAATCTTACACTTGGCCACAAACACAGGGGATTATTTTTTTTCTACACTTTAGCAGCATGTGTTTTATTCAATAGCACATAGATTATAATTTTTCACTTAAAACCAGACTCTTATGTTTAAATACAAAAGCAGGTGCCCTTTTCCATGACGTTTCCAGGTATTTATAATCTATGCTTTCCATGTTTGTTTATGTAGGAATTCAGTGCTCAGCTTGTCAGTGAGATTCTTCTGTACAGCTAGGGATTGTTAAGAGTTAACAGAAACTGTCATGCTTAATTGTCTGCACACATCTCCCTTTCCTGCAAATAATTCTGCTGTTTCAGTCTGAGTCAGAGACAACTCTGGAGTCAGTCAAAAGTGAGAATAAATTTCTAACTTTCTATTAGTGGAGATCTGATTTTCAATATTTGTTACAGGAGGTATTTGGTGTATAGGTAAGCTTGTTTCTTAGAACATTTTCTTGAGAAGTTGAATTTTTGATTTTGTATTTCTATAGGATGAGAAAAATTCAGACTCAGACTTTCTGCTTTCAAATATAAGCTTGTTATTAATCCCAGTACTTGGGAGGCAAAGGCATCTCTGAGTTCGAGGTCAGCCTGGTCTACAGAATGAGTTCCAGGACAGCCAGGGCTATACAGAGAAACCCTATCTTAAGAAACCAAAAGCAACAACACACCAAAAAGGAATTCACTAAAGACTGGCTGTTTAGGGCCAGCAGTGGGCTCATCGGGTAAAGTGATTACTATGCAGGCATGAGGACCCGAGTTCAGATCCCAGCACCCACACAGCTGCTGAGCAAGCATGATGGCCTGCCTATAATCCTAGTACTCAGGAGGTAGGGATAGGGCAGGGAAGACCCTCACATGCATGAACATACCCACACACATACTACACATGTGTGTGAAGAGGGAGGTGGGCCTCTGTAATAAAGGTTAGTCTCAAATAGATCTTCCATCAAACACAGGCTTTTAACTCTGATTCCACTAAGATGCCTTCTTGCCCCTGTCACGGCCATTCAGAGCCTGTACAGAAAAATACCCAGGGAATACCTGTGGCTCTCCATAACCATAAAACAGACACAGGAGTGTCTTTATGTCTTTATGACAAACATAGGTTCAGAACAAAGTTCCTAACCATCAGGCTACAATATTATGAGTGTTTTTATTTATAAGCTTTGGAATTCTAGCCCAAACGCTGTCCCGTAATAGGTTAAAAAAAAAAAAACAAAAAAAAAAAAAAAGAAGAAGAAGGAAAATGGAGCTTTCTGAGCCAGAGCTTTGTGTGGCCCAGTGCACCCCCTTCTCTTCCACTGTAACCACCTTGCCGAGACATGTGCAGTCAGGGTATCAGCCCCTCCTACCCAAAGTCTCAGAAAAGGAAGGCTCAGGTCAGGTCCCTGGAGGGCTCTTACAGCTCCTGAGGACAAGAGGGTTAATGGATTTGGGAAGGAGAAGCAAAGGGTTAGTTACCCAGCAAAAAGGATATGGATGAGAGCCACCCCTCAGAGGATGCTCGTACAGCTGCAGATCCATCAAGCATGGTTGTCTTAATGGGTAGAGCAGCCAGGTAAGGCTGATCGCCTTCATAGCTTTATCAACATAGCACAGCACAGAGGCAAATGACCGAATTGTCTGCAAGTAGAGCTAGGCGTTACCAAACAGCCTATGCTTTGTGTCAAACACTGGATTTTCTGCTTATTCTGTGGAAGGACATTAACCGATCCAATCCATGAGAGTGCAGAAAAGCCATAGCAAGCATGCCCTCCTAGGAATCGGGATTGACGCTATTTTCTTTCAGCAAAAATGGACGCAGGAGTATGCAATCTGTGAAGAGTGATTTCAGCCTTGCTGTGATGCCTCCTTGTTCCTTGGGTACCTAAGATGCTGGCTGGCTGGTCATGCCATCTGGGGCATGATTTCCACATTGCAGTAGAAAGCAGTGAAGCACCAGAAAGGCCTGGTCTGCACCCTCTGTATTAGTCTCAGCTAGGATAAAGTTTCAGGGGGCAGGAAAAAAATGGTTTTGACCAGTAGAACACTGTCTGTTGCTAAAGCGATGTCCTGGAACCCCTGTCTGATTAGGAGAGGCCTCTGCCACCCCCAGCAGCAAGCTTTAGGGAATGAGTCAGATGGGCTTGGCTGTTACAGTGTCAGTGAGCACCAGCACCCAACTGAGATCTTCCTCAACATGACAGTGTGCTGATCTGTTCCTAGTCACTTTTTTTCTTGGCTCCTGTGACTAAAATATGCACTACTTTCTGTACTTTTATTTCTTCATCTCAAGACCAAACTTAAAAACAAACAATTAAGTCCTAACCTGGCAAGATGCAAAATATGCAATATACGTTCTCTATGCTAGGTTCCCTACCACGAAAGGACCACTGGGAAATACTTTAGGATAGAATTTCATACTACAATTGGGATCTCATAAATTGATATTTGGGGTCACAAAGGACAGAAATATGCAAAATAGCTTAAGAGGGACCCTGACTAAAAGGCCATGGGGCCCTATATTCATGAGATAAACAGCAACTTAAGGCAGAGGACTGTCGTACGCCTGAGCAACATAGCCTGCCAGTGAGCAGTGACACACACACCAGGCTCTACGGCTAGCCACTGTGGCTCTGCACTGGCTGCCATTTTTTTTCATCCTGTTGCAGCAGCCTTGCCTAGGTGTTAGAAAGGCAGCAGGCTACCGGCGTTGATGTACGAGACTAACTCATTTCATTGATGCCATAAGAAAACTTCAGTGGCCATGTCTGGATTGGGACCATGTGGTTTTTTTAGTGACAGGGATGGGGTCATCTGGAAATCAGAGATGGCACCTGGTGCAGAGGATTGGAAGAAATGGCATTTGGCACCTGGAGGTAGTGTGAATGGCTGTGTCCAACAGCAGACAGGGTAGGCAGAGGGCAGGGGTATGTTCTGGTTTTGAGCCTGGCCCTCATGCCCCTCTCTTAGACTGTAGCTAGCAGCTTGAGCAGCCAAGTTGCAGCAGAACATTCTGGCAATCACCCACTGCAGAATAAGCTATCTTGATAGGAGTTCCAACAGAACAGAGGGATGACTACCAAAAACCCATAGCTCTTGTATCACTCCTGAGAAAACCAGAGCAAAGCACAGACATGTATAGCTGGCTATGCCTGGGTTCTTCATCTGCAGGTTTCCTTCCATTCTGCTCTCAGAGCATCTCCAGGCACCAGCCCCGGAGAGGAGGGATTGGGCAGCCTGTAGAAAGTGATTTATTCTTCTTGACAGCTGAGCTCATCCTGCGTTCCAAGCTGAGAGAGGTAATGGATGACTTAGCCCTCTCCTGGCAGCCAACAGCGGCCCTCAGGAGGCCAGAGGAAGGGCCGGTGGCTTCCCCTCCTTTCACCATCAACATAATCATATTGGGCTGTGGAACATTAAGAGCATGAAGTAGAATTGTAATTACCATCGCCTGGTCTGCTCCCTGCTGGTGTCCTGGAAGGGGGAGAGAGAGCTAGGTTGTGATGCTTTGAGATTTAGCATTCCCCTGGAAGAGCAGTGAAAGCTCTGAGCTCCCAATAGGGTCAGATCTTTTTTTCTTTCTGTAAAGCAAAGAAAGTAGAAACCAAAACATTCCTTTCTGGCCAGTGAACAACCTGCAGGTGAAGAAATCCAATACTCCCTGCCCACTAGTGTTCTGCCAGAGGGGGTCTTGGTGGTCTCTAAGGTCTTTGATAACCTTCTTCTCCTCCATAGCAAGTTTCCTGCATGGTGGCAGGTGTCTGACCTCTGGTGGACACCAAGGCTGGTGGTGGGTCTCTTAACTCAGCTGTCAGGAAAGTATCCCTTGTCCCTTTTCTTCACCTAGAATTCACACTGGGTGGCACCAGCTCACCCCTCCCCTACTCTGGGAGGTAGAAACCACCCTCTTGACCAAAGCCATTTAAGTCAGGCAATTCTCTCCAGGCCATGAGGCTGGGGTGTGCCAGAAGGTGGCTGTGCAGGTGTGAGGGGACTGTTAGCAATCATCCGCAGCCGCCCCACCCCTAGGAAAACGTGGGGCCAGCCAATTAGTTACCAGTGAGTTTCCATTTGTTGCCGCCCTGGTGGCAGGCACAGTGTGTAGTCTGTCTTAAGGAACCCATTAATTGCTGCCATCCCTTATCTACTCCCAGAGGTTTTGACCTTGTGGGTGTTGGGGAAGGTCGTGCCAGCCTAGGTAAGACTGAAGCACTGAAGCAACTACCTCAGAGCTGAGAAGTGGTGGGATATAATAGAAATTCAAATGTGTCTTCTCTGTCTCTCTGTCTATCTGTCTCTCTGTCTCTCTCTCTCTGTCTCTCTCTCTCTGTCTCTCTCTCTCTGTCTCTCTCTCTCTCTCTCTCTCTCTCTCTCTCTCTCTCTCTCTATCTCTCTCACTCCCCTTTTTCTCTTTCTCTCTCAGTTTTTGAGACGGGGTTTCTCTGTATAGCCCTGGCTATCCTGGAACTCACTCCATAGACCATGCTAGCCTCAAACTGAGGAATTCTGGGTGCTGGGATGAACAGTGTGGGCCACCACCACGCAGCTATACTATCTCTTTAGTTTGGGTGTCACAGCTAGCGAGTCCTAGCTTTGAACTCTTCGAATTTTGCAATTTTTATTTGAAACGAAAGTTAACAAGGGTGCTTTAGTTATCGATGTCACAGTTCCCAAACTGGCAGTCTGGAGATGATATGCCCAAGTGTCACGTGGTGGCTGGCACATGGATTTTGGTGATTGTCTCGTGTAGGATTTGGTCAATAATTTTTAATGAAAGGAATGGCTTGCGGCTGAGTTAAGGTGTCACGTGGGAAGATTTTGTTACTGGGGCCCAGCCCTCCTCTCAGCTGCCTGGCAGAGAGACCCTGTTGTTCTTGCTTTATTGTGTAAATACAGGGCTTGGGGAGCAGGCTCCACACTCTGCCCTGGAGAATGCTGGGTAAAGATGCTGCCTCCTGAGCTGTCCTGCTCCCTCACCTGGGGAACACCAGCCTTCTGTCCCTTTGTCACTATTGAGTGTGTAGAGGTGAGCCCTACACTTAGGGGTCAGTGTGGCTGGTGTGCTTGTCACCTAACTGCGGACAGGCCCGTGGTGCGTGCCTCCAGTCCTGCAGAACCCACTCTAACATAGCCCATGCTGCAGGCTCTGCCCTGATTCCTTCAGCAGCGTGGTTCTTTAGGGGTTTCTAGGGGTAGTGTTGAGGCCCGAGAGGTCGTGGTATTTCCTTCTTGTTCTTTCTAAAACATAACACACATGATGACGCCTTGTTTTTTATCTTTCCCTGCTTTCTCTGCTCATACCCACTCTAAACTTCTGCTATCGCCCCCAGTATTCTTGGAGTGCCCCCCTCCAGGTCACCTCCTGCATACTCTAGACATACATATGCAGACATAAGACTATTTCTCCTGTTGTGGTCAGCGACATGGCACCTGGCCATAACTCCTCTATTCTGGCCAGCTTGCTGTTTGAGTTTTGTGCTTTCTCAGCCCCCATCAACTCCCTCCAGATATCCATGGGGCTCTCATTCTTGTCTCCTTTAGGTCTACTGGATTGTATCATTGTCATACGGGTCTTCCCCTTTGCTATTTTGGATAATAAACCTATCTCCACTTTGCATTCCCTGAGTCTCTCATTTCACTCTTTGTGATGGTGCATATCATTGTCAGCTCTACTCTATAACTGGTTTATCTCTGCTATTAGAACACGAGTTGCACAAAGGTAGGGATTTTTCCAGGGCCTTGGAAGGTATCCTATGGCAAGAACCCCTTTGTTTAATAATTCTGAAATAAATAATGATGTTTATTGAGTGTGTGCATTGTTACCGATTTAATGGCCTTGTATCTCACATTGTTTAATTGTTATCACAACTTTTAAAAACATCTATGTTATAATGTGTCCAAGAAACATGAAATCTACACTGTATAAGATGCTTGGGTCACAAGTGACAGTTGGTATGTCAGCATGAGAGCTCTCTGCAAAGGACAAGAACCAGGCTGGTCAGCGCACATAAATATATAGCATCTCTGTACTACTTGTGTGCATTTCAATACAGTAGTACATGTTTCTGGACATACACATATGCAGACAATGACTTTTAGGGATTTGAATATAGAGGCTGGAGCGTCAGGACATTCAGACTATGCTGGAGCCCCCAAGGAAGAACTGTGGTTGAATCCTTTGTCTGGGATTGTCTGGAGGCAGAATTTCTTCCTCTGCAGGCCTTCAGTGGACTGAAAGAAACCTATCCATATTATGGTGACTACTCTCTACCAATATAACTGTCCAGCATTTAAAATCTACCCTCACAGTATCAGGTAGATGACTGCCTTGAA